>NW_006921767.1:1672557-1680086 GCF_000298275.1 Orycteropus afer afer | reverse complement strand
TATATAAAATTTAACAATTTGAGCAAGCACTATAAACTTACGCAAAGTGGTATACTCAAAAAACCTAAAGATAAGTTAAAATGGAATTGGGAAAAATAGTTGAAGTGATACATAGGAAGGCAAGAAAATGAAAACAGAGAGAACAAAGAGAAAAAAAAAGCTCACAAAGGTTTACTTAAGAAATTGTTAATTTACAATCAATAATGATATTAACTGTAAATGGTCTAAAAATGCAAATTAAAAACAAACATTATTAGACTGAATCAAGAAACATGGCCCAACTCTAATGCTTGTTGTTGTTTTGTTATGTGCCATGGAGTCAGACCCGACTCATAGCGACCCCTCCTTGGGTTTCCAAGGCAGTATCACTATGGAAGTAGATTGCCCAACCTTCCTTCTGAAGAGTGGCTGGTGGGTTTGAAACGCCAGTCTTCTGATTAGCAGTCAAGTGCCTTAGGCACTAAACTATAATGCTATATACAATAAATTAACTTTAAATATAATAGAGATAGGCTGAAAGTAAAAAGATAAAATACATATATCATGGAAACATGACTCTAACAAAAGCTGAAGTAGCTATATTAATATTAGAAAATGTCAATTTCAGAGCCAAGAAAATACCAGAAAGTGTGTGTGTATGTGTGTGAGAAAGACACACACAGGCAGAATATAATGGCAACAGTCAATTCACCAAGACATAGCAATCTTGTGTGTGTAGCAAACCACAAATTAGCAAAATCTATGAAACAAAAACTTATAGGCTGAAAAGAGAAATAAACATATGCAGAATTATAATTGGACATTCCTTTTACAACAAGTGATGGAATTCAGAAAATCAGCAACACCAGCAACCAGCAGTATTTATCACAATAAATACAACATTCCACCTGAGAGCAGCAGATACACATTCATTTCAAGTTCTCATGGAACATATGCCAAGATAGACGTTTAAATAATCTCAAATTTCAAAGAATTGAAATCATAGAGGGTGTTCTCTGAACACAATGGAGTCAAACTACAAATCAATAATATTAAAGAGACATTCTCCACATACTTGTAGATTGAAAAACACACTGCTAAATAATAGATGGATCAAAAAGGGAGTCTCAAAAATACATTGAAGTAAAAGAAATTGAAACTGTAACATATACAAAGTTGCAGAACACAGCTAAAGTAGTGATTGGCAAGGACATTTACAGCAATGTATGCATTGGGAAAAAAGGAAAAGTCTTAAATTAATACTTTAAACTTCTACCCTAAGAACATAGAAAAGAAAAGTGAGCAAAATAACCCTAAGACAGGCAGAAGAAAGTAATAAAGATAAGACGAGAAGTCAATAAAATTGGAAAGAGAGAAACAAAAAATCAATAGAACAAAGAGATGCTCTTTGAAAAGATTCATAAAATTGACAAATTCCTAGCAAGACAGAAAAAAAGAGGAGATACGATTACCAATATTAGGTATAAAACAAGAAGAATCACAACAGACTCTGCAAATATCAGATCATCAGGGAATAATATGAGCAACTCTATACACATAAATTTGACAAACTAGAAGAAATGGACCCATTTCTTGAAAAGCACAAACTACTGTAACTCACCCTAATATGAAATAGATAATTTCATCAGCACAATAATAATTAAGGAAATTGCATTTGTGATTTTAAAAACTTTGATAATGAAATCTCCAGGCCCAGACTAGAGGGTTTCATTGGCATATTCTACCAAATGTTTAAAGAAAAAGTATTATTATTTCTATGCAGTCTCTTCCAGAAAATAGAAGAGAAGGTAATACTTCTCAATTTTATGAAGCTAGCATCATCTTGATAACAAAATCAGACAGAGTGCCAAAAAAAGAAAGAAAACTACAGACCAATATCTCTCATGAATATTGAGGCAAAAATCCTTAACAAAATATTATCAAATATAATTCATCAATGCATAAAAAGATCATACATGATAATATTTTGTTCAACACACAAATGGTCCAACATTTGAATAGTCATCAATGTAATGCAATGCAATATGAATAAGTGGATTCAACAAGGTCAAAGTACAAAAATCAATTGTATTTGTATATACCAGCAATGAACACATGTATCCTGAAATTAAAAATATAATCCTAGTTACAATCAGTAAAATATGAGATACTTAAATGTAAATATAATAAAAATGCATAGTTTTGGTGTGCTGAGAACTACAAAACGTGATGAAAAAAATTCAAACATTTAAATAAATGGTGAAACTAATCATGTTCAGATCATGGGTTACAGATTCAATAAGATGAGATGTCAAACACTACAAATTGACATACAGGTTTAACGTAATCTCTACCAAATTTCAGTAAGAATTTTTATAGCTATAGATTAAATTATTCTAAAACTTACAAAAAGACAGAGAAACTAGAACAGCTAAAACAATAAAAAAAAGATAATTGGGAAAAAATCTACTTAAAGTCAATATTTAGTACGTAGCTATAATCATCAAGAATGTATTGAGTGGGCAGAGGGATGACAAATAGATCAATGGAACTGAATAGAGCATCCAGAAATATACCGACATGAATAGGCCCAAGTGATTTTTTTTTAATAAAGTACAGAAGTACATATGTAATTCAATGGAGTAAAGATAACCTTTTCCACAAATGGTACTGGAACTATTCTTAGGCAAAAATAACTTCAATCTAAGTGTATACTGTCCATGAAAACTGACTAAAGAATGAATCATAGTTTTAGATGTAAAACATAATACTATATAACTTTTAGAAAAAGACATAGCAGACAATCTTCAGGATATAGTGCTATGCAATGAATTCTTAGACTTGACATAAAAAGCATGAAAACCAGAACAACAACAACAAAAAGTTCTTTGATGCTTGGTCATTCATTCATTTTAAAAATAGCTGCAGAATGAGATTTATGCAAAAGCAAGGCAGTAATATAAACTCTTAATATCCTTCTGATGAAATTCTGAAAATGTGGAATTAGTTGTTTATATATTTCCACACACACATGATTATGGGTACATACATGTGCACATATATATTTATTCAAAGTTTCCAAAGCTGTTCAGCATGGCATTATTTTTTCAATACCTATAATTATTGTGTCTCCTGTACTGTACAGTTTTGATTGCACCTCCCAAAATAGTCTTGCATTTCAAGCAAAGTTCTTTTAAGAGCTGAAAATGTATTTATGTTAGGTATAAAATTTATAGGAAAAATAGTACTAAAAAAAGAGGTACTTTTTAGAACAGTGTGACCAAAATCCAGGGGAAAAAAGAACAAAATTGAGCTTTCTTGCAGATACATTTTACAAATTAGAGTTGGAATTAAGAGAAGAGATACAACTTATGAACTTATAAGCATTCACTGCTTAACAGGCCTCTAGAGAGTTAGAGCAGACTTAAAGTTTCAGTGGAGTGAACAACCTGTCCCTGCCATACAGATAGAATTATAGTTTGTTCTCCAGATTTATTTTTTTGCCCCATCAGCCATGGCTGCATCCATTCCATTTCTAAGCAAGAATATTAGATACAGTTTAACTATCTTATGCTATTTTCCCCAAAAGAATATTTCGAGAAAACAATATGTATTTATATATCATTAACCTATTATAGAGCCCTACATAGAAGAGCTGCTCATTAAATATTTGTTAGGATTTAAGGAGCACCATCCATCTGTTAATTTGTCTTACTGTGATGGCTTGTGTGTGACTATGATGTTGTAAGTTATGCCACTGTTTTTTCAAATACCACCAAGATCTCCCATGGAGGGCAGATTTCAGTGTAACTTTCAGACTAAGACCATCTAGACCAAAAGTCTTGGCAATCCACTTCCAAAAAAATGCCAGTGGATCACATGTGGATCACAAGAGAATATGTCTGGTATAATGCTCAGAGATGAGTCCCCTAGTTTGGAAGACACTCGAAATACACAGTGGCCACAAAAAATGGACTCAAATTCAATGATGGTGCAGATGGCACAGGCCTGGGCAGTGTTCATTCAATCACACATGGGGTCACCATGAGTCAGAGCTGAATTGACTACAACTAATGATTAACAACAATATTGAAGAAAGGCATTGCAACGAAGTAAGCATAAACAATTTGCCAAAGTTTACAAGGGGGATGAGACATTATCACTAGCTTTTAAAACTAATGTCTAGGTATTGACAAACTTTTTCATATTTTACTAGTGAATCCACCACAAGAAATTATAAAGTAGTACATGTATCATAGTTATCTGACTTGAGAAGATCAATAAAAATGAATGAGGTTCTGTTGGATATGGCAAGGCCAGGCTGTTTACCCTACTGAAACACTGCCTATAAGAATTCTCTATGGGCCTGTTAAACAGTGTGTGTTCTCTGTAAATTGTATCTCTTAATTTGAACATTGAGATTAAGTAAACTGTGTCCATAAGAAAACACAGTTTTCCTCTTTTTTCCTGGATTTTGGTGACATTGCTGTAAATACTATTTTTCCCTTAAATTATATACCTAATGTAAATATGTTCTGAACATGGCTTGAAATACAAGACATTTTGCAAGATGCAGCCCAGGTATGTACAACACAGGAGGCAAAATTTTAGGAGAGCAATGGTACTTACATTGCTGTTGATGGCTGCGGTGGAGTGGATTGGACTCATGGCAAACCCCAATAGTACAGAGCAGAACTACTCCATAGGGTTTTCAAGGCTGTGACATTTTGGGAGCAGATTATCAGGCCTGTCTTCCCAAATGTCTCTGGCTGGGTTCAGATGACAATAGTTTGGCTAGTAGTCGAATACTTATCATTTATGCTGCCGGGGATTCCACGGTAATTGTAAAACAAAAAAAACAAATACTCTGTCATTGAGTCGATTCAGAATCATAGCGACCGACCCTCATAGGGTTTCTAGGGCAGTTAATATTTACGGAAGTAGATCGCCCTGTCCTCCTTCTGGAAAGAGGTTAGTAGGTTTGAACCTCCAACCTTCTGGTTAGCAGTCAAATAAATACTTTAGGCACTGTGCCACCAGAGCTCCTTATGGTAATTACAGGTGTTAAGAAAACAATTCCTTGATGAATAGACAATATTTTAGTTAAAGAGACTTTTTGTGTATATCTATCATAGAATTTAATAGCAGAACTCATTGTTCAATTTACAAATATTTCTGCCAACTAGTTGTAGTTCTCTGAAAATAAGCATAATAACTTTCTCAATTTTTTAGTAAAATTTAAATGAAATATTGTAAGTAGAGCAATTAGTTTAAAATCTATCACTTAGGAGTATCTGATATAAGAGAAATACTAAAATGAAACCATAAAATCAACATAATAATGATTCATCTCTGAGTGTTTAGATTGCAATTTCCTGTTTTTTTAATACTTTTCTATAAAATAAAAGTATGCTAATGCTTGTTAAGTTTGCTGTGGTCTGATACTAAAAGATGTGATAGTAACCATATAATTGGAGAAAAGATTATATAATGTCACTTGAGGGCTTACCTATAAACTTTTAATGATATTTCTTTTTTTTTTTTTTTGGATCAATTTTGACAGAATATAATCCATTCTCATTAAGGGTAGAAATAAGAAGTATAGAAAATCTAAAATTTCCTAGCTATCAGGATATATGTTTTCTATATATCTTTTCAGCCACTCCTCAGAAGGAAGGTTGGGCAATCTACTTCTGTAGTGATACTGCCTCGGAAACCCAAGGAGGGGTTGCTATGAGTTGGGGCCAACTCAACAGCACATAACAACAACTACAACATATATCTTTTCATTACCCAAGTGATACCAAGGAAAGAATGGTAATATGAGTGGGAAAATGAATGATTTTTATGATGGAGGGGGAAAAATGCATTTAAATTAAGGAATATTTAGACAGACACTTAGAATGTATTAGCATTTACTGGGTATTACTCTTTGAGTCATTCTTTTCTATTCTTGTTTGTAAAAGAAATGGTAAAGGATTATTTTTCCTTTTCCTCACTTCCTATTTTAATCTTCCTTAGCCTTTCTCACTTCTCGTTTGTACCCACTCTACCATCACTAGGGTACCATCAGAGCTCCTCTAGTGATGATAGAGTAGGTGGAAATGAGAAGTGAAAAAGGCAAAGGGAGATTAAAACAGGAAATGAGGAAAAGGTAAAATAACTTCTCATTTCCCACTACCCTACCATCAATAAGGGGGCCCTGGTGGTACAGTCGGTAAGGCATTTCTCTGCTAACCAGGTCAGTGGTTCAAACCCACCAGCTGCTATTTGAGAAGAAGATGAGATAATCTATTTCTGTGAAGATTTACAGCCTTGGAAACCCAGATGTTTTGACCAAAAAAAAAAAAAAAAACTGGGGGGAGGGGTTGGAGTAGGAAATGGAAGCCATGCTTTGCTATCTTTGTCCCAGAAGAGAGTTGTTAGTTATCACAACTTCTTTTCTTTCTATTCCACTGCTAGTTATTTAAAATTTCTATTGAAATCAGAAGGACTACTTCATTCCAGGATCTCCCCTAAGACAAAAACCCTGGTAACCATAGCAGCCCTGCCATGCAATCTCTTGAATCCACAATAAAATGCTGCTCAATGCTTAGTGCAGTCTCCCAAGGCAAACATTGCTGTGATGAGTGACAAACTGAAACAATAGGAGCTGCTCCTGTTGCCATGGAAATGGGCCTTTTCCATCTGAGCAGTTCCATCCCAGGATTTTCATTCTAAAGCTTTGCAAAGGTATGCTGGTTTTAACTCCCCTACTGGTTAGCACTCACCACCCAGGCTAACACTGCTGAGAAGACTGACATGGAAAAACAATGGAGCCCACCCCTCATTGCCATAGTAACACAGGTTTCCAGTTTTTTGCTTTCACAAAAAGTTAAAAGGGCTATGTAGCAGATGTCTGCAGTTGCAAAATCAAATGATAGTTAACAAGAAATGTGATAAGTCACTTGGAATTGAAATGCTTACCTTTGGGGGTAAGTGTCAATGGGTGCTGTGATTCTTAAAAAAAATACACATTCCACAATGCTTTACTGCATCACAAGTTAGTTCTTGAAGTAGTGGAACCAAATAGTCTGTGTCCTCTGGCAAAGAAATTTGGACAAAAATCAAGGAAGTTTTCTGAAAAAGTAAATAGAAACCATTGCTTCTAAGCAATCTTATCTTTGGATGTTTTATGAAGGGAAGGACACTGTTGAATAACTTAGGATAGATGTCTCAGTGGAACTGGCCAGCAAGCCTGTGACCAGACATATTAAAAAAAATGGATAATCACATATTGGATTGAAAAGTTATTATGAGCTAGTAGCCCATTATTCTTATTTAAATAAATTAAAATGCAAAACAGATCACATGTTTCTTCCCTGGAGTGGCTGTTAAGTTCAAACTGCTGACTTTGAGATTAGCAGCCAAGGGCTGTAACCAGGATACCACCAAGCTCCTTTATTTTTATTTCTAATTTATTTATTTATTGTGATTTGGGTGAAGATTTACAGAGCAAATTCACTTTCCATACAGCAGTTCACATATACTTTGTCTCATATCATTGACCA
>NW_006921767.1:1647356-1665471 GCF_000298275.1 Orycteropus afer afer | reverse complement strand
AAAACAAGGCATGGGTTTAGTCACTAGAAAAAAAAAGGAGGAAAAGAGAAAAAAAAAAAATCTTAAATTGGGGGGCAGGGCAGAATTTCAGCCAGACACAGGGAAAAGAAAAAATCACCAAGCTCCTTTAAATAAAAGTACCTTAGTGGTGGTGGGTTATCTCAGGACCTGGTCAATCACTGAGCTATGAGGTAAGCATTACAATTACCTTCATTCATTGATAGTTAAATGACTTACATAAAGTTTTGCAGGTAGTGATGGAGGACTGAGTTTTAAATTCAGACAGTCTGGTTCTACATCCTCCATTTTTTCTACCACTTTACTTTAATCTGCACAATTTGCACACATTGAGAATTTAACTCAAAGTGTAACTTTGGTCCACTTTAAATGAATCTATACTTCCAGATCCCAGAGGCCACACCCATACTCATATTTTCCACTGTGGTAGGATCTGTAGCTATGAAGGGGAAGCAGATCATATTTTCCTATAGAAGTAATATTATGACTGGCCTGAGTTTCTAATCAAGTGATATACATGAAGTTAGTTATAGCTACAACTTATCTGGTTGCCTGTCAGATAGATAGATATGAAAATGATAGAGTTTTAAAATGAGGAGAAAACTAGTGATAATATGGCTAAGTCCTATGCATGTGTAGGAGGTACATAGGCACCGGCTAGAGGAATATCAGTATAATACAGATTGTACACAGAATCACTGTGCCAAAAAGAATTGGTCGATGTTCATCCACTTCAAGAGTTGGCACCTGACCAAAAACAAATGGTATTGAAAGAAGTCAAAGCTCACTAAAGGAATTGACAACAAAGCTCCAGAAATTGACAGAATACCCACTGAGATGCTTCAATAAATGGACGCCCCACTGGAGGCCCTCACTCAGTTATGCCAAGAGATTTGGAAGACAGCTACCTGGCCAACTGACTGGAAGAGATCTATATTTGCACCCATTCCAAAGAAAGGTGATCCCACAGGATGTGGAAATTATTGAACATATCATTAATATCACAAGTGTAAAATCTTACTGAAGATAATTAAAAAATGGTTGCAGCAGTATATTGACAGAGAACTTCCGGAAATGTAAGCTGGATTCAGAAGAGGATGTGGAACAAGGGATATCATTGCTGATGTCAGTTGGATCTGAGCTGAAAGCAAAGAATACCAGAAAGATGTTTACTTATGTTTCATTGACTACGCAAAAGCATTTGATTGTGTGGATCATAACGAATTATGGATAACATTGAGAAGAATGGGAATTCCAGAACACTTGATTGTGCTCATGAGGAACCTGAACATAGATCATGGAGCTGGCATTTAAACAGAACAAGGGGTTACTGAATTGTTCAAAATCAAGAAGGGAGTGTGCCAAAGTTTTATCCTTTCCCCATACTTATTCAATTTGTATGTTGAGCAAATAATCCAAGAAGCTGGATTATATGAAGAAGAACATGGGATCAGGATTGGAGGAAGACTCATTAACAACTTGCGATATGCAGATGATACAACTTTGCTTGCTGAAAGTGAGGGTGACTTGAAGCAGTTACTGATGAAGATTAAAGACTACAGTCTGCAGTATGGATTACATCTCAACATAAAGGAAACAAAACTCCTCACAACTGGTCCAATAAACAGCTTCAGGGTGGATTGAGAAAAGATTGAAGTTGTCAAGGATTTCATATTACTTGGTTCTACTATCAACACCAGTGGAAGCAGCAGTCAAGACATCAGACAATGTATTGCATTAGACAAATCTGCTGCAAAAGACCTCTTTCAAGGGATGAAGAACAAAGTTGTCTCCTTGAAGAAAAAGGTGTGCCTAACTCAAGCTGTGGTATTTTCAATCAGCTCATTTGCATGTGAGAGCTGGACAATGAATAAGGAAGAGTTGATCCTTTTGAGTTGTGGTGTTGGAAGAATGCTAAGAGTACCATGGTCTGCTAAAAGGACTAACAAGTCTGTCCTCGAAGTATAGCCTGAATGCTCCTTGGTAATGAGAATGGGTAGACTTGGTCTCACCTGCTTTGGTCATGTTGTCAGAAGGAACCATTCCCTGGAGAAGGATATCATGCTTGATAAAGTGGAGGGTCAATGAAGAAGATGAAGGCCCTCAATGAGATGGATAGACACAGTGGCTGAAACGATGGGCTCAGGTATACCAAGGATTGTGAGGCTAGCACAAGACCAGGCAGTATTTTGTTCTGCTGTGCATAGGGGTTGCTACGAGTCAGAGAGGACTCAATGACACCTAACAACAACATAACAACAGCAAATTGCACATAGAGCTTTCAGAAACTACGGTGTAATAAATGTGTGTCATTGAAAATAGGTAGGCCAAATTTTATTGATATGATTGGAATATTTCACAATCAGTAGTATAGAGATTAAAGAACTCTGGTGGTGTAGTACCTAAGACATTTGACTGCTAACCACTCTGTGGAAAGAAGACTGAGCAATCTACTTCCAAGAAGATTTATAGCCTTGGAAACCGAAAGAGGGTTGTTATGAGTCAGAATTGACTGGATGGCAATGGTTTCGGTTTTGCTTAGTATGTTGTTGTTGTTTGCTGTCGAGTCAGACCCGACTCATAGTGACCCCTCCTTGGGTTTCCGAGGCAGTCTCACTACGGAAGTAGATTGCCCCATCTTCCTTCCGAGGAGTGGTTGGTGGGTTTGAACAGCCAACTTTCTGGTTAGCAGTCAAGTGCCTTAGCCACTATGCTACCAGAGCTAAATGGTGAGTTTCAATGAAAGTGCTACACTTACTGTGTGATATTTGGCAAGTTATTCAACCTCTAAACATTAACTTAAGGAGCTCTGGTGGTATAGTGGATGAGACATCTGGCTCCTAACCAGGTCAGCGGTTCAAACCCACCAGCCACTCCAAGGAAGGAAGGCAGGGCAATTTAGTTCTGTAAACATTTACAGCCTCAGAAACCCAATGGTGGTCACCAGGAGTCAGAATCGACTCAATGGCAGTGAGTTTGGTTTTTGGAGTTAAACATTAACTTATTTCTTTTAAAAATGGAGGATAAAACAAAATAGTAAATATACAAACATCTAAAGGAGCTCTGGTGGCATGGCACCTAAGGCATTTGACTGTTAACCAGAAGGCTGGCAGTTCAACCCACCAGTCACTTCAAGGATTGGATGATTTACTTCCATAGAGATATCACCTTGAAAACCCAAAGAGAGGTCACTATGAGTTACAATCAACTTGAGGGCAGTGAGTTTGGCTTTTTTGGTTTTTGGAATACCATGATTGACCCATAATAGCTCGCTGCCATCGAGTTGATTCTGAATCTTACCCACGCACATTGGTTTCCAAGGCTGTAAATGTTTAAGGAAGTAGATTGCCTTATCTTCCTCCAGTGGAGCGGCTGGTGGTTTTGAACTGACAACCTTTTGGTTAACAGACCAACGTCTTAACCACAGTAAGTGTCCATAATTAGGTTATTGTTATTAGTTGCTGCCAATCAGGTCTGACTCATGACAGCCTTATAATAACAGAACTAAAAGTTGCCACGTCCTGAGCCTTCTTAATTATAGTTGGTATGCTTGAGTCTACTGTTAGAATTATTGTTGTCAATTTATTTCATAATTATCTTTGGGGCTATGCTTTATAAAAATGACATCCTTTTTTTTGCAACTATTCTTTCCTAACAACTCATCCAAAGTAAGCAAGAAGAAGTCTCACAATCCTTGTTTCTAAGGACTATTCCTGTTAGTAACACTATAATTTTCTCTAAGTCGGAGGGCAAGTAGGAATGTATCTTTTGTTTCCTCTTCAATAATAGAGAAATATTAAATATTTTGTGAATTTAAAAAGAAAAAGATGAAAGACACAATGCTAAGGAGACACTGAGCTTCTTTTAAGGTGATAGAAAAATTCAGGACTAGTTAATGGTGATAGCTGAAGAACGTGACAAAAGTATTTAATGTCACTGGACTGTACATGTTAAGACTGCTAAAATGGCAAATGTTTTCCTACCTATATACTTACCACATACATTTTTTTTTTAAAAGGAGGGTTTCATTATTTGCATTTGCTATTGAGTGGCTGTAAGACTAATTAAATTTAAATGTTTCTTAAGTTCTTATATCATGCATACTCAGGAATTATTGGAAATAGAGAAATGCATTATGAAAATTATTTTGCATTATGAAAAAGATTTAGAAATATTCAATCTGAAGGCTAGAAAAGTTTATTTTGTTTTGTAATGATTTAATAAGCTATCTACTCTTTTCAGTTTTCCAGTTTTCTTTCCATATTTTGAAGTCAATATCTGTTTTCAAGAATCAAGTATTTTCAGGAGGCTTTGAATATGCCAAAGCCCAAAGGTATTTCACTTGACAGATAAAAGAACTTTGAGTCAAAGTAGTCTGTATTGGGAACAACAACAATATAATTCACAGTTTCCTAGGTTAAACAGCTAATTTAATGTCCTAACCAGGCTGACATGATTTAAAAGAAAAAAAATATATATCTAAGGACTATTATTCTTGTACTCAACTTTAGAAATGTAACTTATTAAAAATAATAATAGTATTTTTTTGCCTCCTAAACAAGACTATAGGTTTCCTTGCAGAAAGATTATTTAGAAAGGATGAGCAGTGACTCCTTTGGTTTACTATTAGTGAAGAGCTATTTATAGCAGATGATATGCATATAGTATTCAGATCATACTTTTTAAAACAAGCTGGCAAAGACAAAGCAGCTCTGGTTGTACAGTGGATAAGGCATTTGGCTGCTAACTGGAAGGTCATGGTTCAAACCCATCAGCTGCTCTGCTGAAGGAAGATGGAGGCAATCTATTTCTGTAAAGATTTATAGCTTTGTAAACCTTTGGGGGTTGCTATGAGTTTGAATTGACTCAATGGCAGTGAGTTGGGTTTTTTTTTTTTTTTTTTTTTTGTCAATGACAAAGGAACTCTGGTGGCACAGTGGTTAAAACATTTGGCTGCTAACTGAAAGGTCAGCAGTTTGAACCCACCAGCCACTCTGTGGGAGATAGCTGAAGCAATCTGCTTCTGTGAAGATTTACAGCCTTGGAAACCCCATGAAGCTGTTCTACTGTGCTCTAAATGATCACTGTGAGTTCAAATTAACTTGATGGCATTGAGTTCAATTTGGTTTCGCAATGGCAGCTCCTATCTTTCCTTTTCCAGTACGACCCAGGATCACTCTGTTGCATGTTGCAAAAAGCCCCAAAGCAAATATCATCTAATGAATAGAGTAAGGCATGTGGCAATGAGATTTGGTATTAAATAGGGAACTTTGAAGGAAAGACAATATGGAATGTGAAATGCAGAATAGTAGGAATAGCTGGTATTAATGAAATCATTATGCTTTAAGCTTGGAGGTGGTTTAAGGGCAGAAGGAGAGGCAATTAAAAATATTTTTCCTTAACATGCCTCTAAACAGCATAGAATAATACTGGAAACATTTCTTTATGAGATGTTCCTATCTATATTTTCCTAATCTTATCACCTGTCATTTTCCTAAGTATACCCTGGTCTCCTTGCCCCTCTTCAAAAATACTCACCATAGTCTGCCTTTATCTTCTTGTTTAATATGTTCTTCTGTCATAAAGAATCCTTAACCTAAGAAAAAGAGGAATATTGTTATAATTTTAGTTTTACTCTAAGTGCAATTTCAAAAGGAAATTTCTTTATGAAATCATGTTACCTCCCATTTATTTGAGAGATTTCCCCAACTTTCTCAGAATGCTTCAGATTGATCATTGGATCCCGTCATAAACTGTTTTGCACAGAAAGAGGAAGAGTCGAGAAAAAGAAAGGAAGAGAGAAATCCAGGAGAGAAATAGAAGAAAACCCAAGTGTGTAAATTGTGCAGGTGAAATCTGCCCATCATTTTAGTTGAGGAGTATATGGCCCAATGTAAGCTTGGTTATGGTGTATCTGCATGCATCAGTTAGGTTGACAATCTCAAGCCTTTGTATGTAATTCTACTATTTAAGATACGTGTAATTTTTACAAATTAGGTGCTCAACCTAGGAAACTGTGAATTTTATTGTTGTACCAAATACTAGCTTCTTTGGCTTCAAAGCTCTTTCATCTGTCAGGTAAGATGCCCTTGGGCTTTGGCATATTCAAAGCCCTCTGAAAATACTTGCTCCTTGAAAAAAAGATATTCACCTCAAAATATGAAGGCAAAACTAGAAAATTGAAAAGAGCAGATAGTTAATTAAGTCATTACAAATCACAATCAACTTTTCAAACCATAAGATTGACTATTTCTAAGTCTGTTTCATAATGCAAAATAATTTTTGTAATGCATTTTCTTTATTTCCAATAATTTCTGAGTATGCATGATCCAAGAACTTAAGAAAATTTTAAATTTAATCAGTCTTATAGCCACATGATAACAAATGCAAATAATGAAATCCTCTTTTAAAAGAAGTTGTCGTTAAGTATTATAGGTAGGAAAACATTTGCCATTTCAGCAGTCTTAACTTGTAGTCCAGTGACATTGAGTATGTTTGTCACGTTGTTCAACTGTCACCATTAACTGACACTGAATTTTTCTATCGTCTTTAAAAGAGTCTTGGTGTCCCCTAAACATTGTGTTTTCCCATCTTTTTCTTTTTAAATTCACAAAATATTTAATATGGACCTTGAGTGCTTTGTGATATATACGACATGCTGCAGAGTGGGGATTCCAAAAGCTAAAGTTCCTAGGATGTTGTAAGCACATAGGGCCTTGCCTTGATTACCTTATTGAGAAACGATACAGAGGCTCAACAGTTACCCTCACAAGGATTTTTAGGAGTAAATTTAACTATACTTGATCTTCATCTTACCTGCTAACTTCAGAACTAACTGTATATGATGTGACAAAGCTTGAATTTTCATGACAGTCTTAGGTCTCTCATTATAGATAACTTATGTTTGCTATGAACTGTTTTAGAGTCTTTTCCTATAGTTAAAGTGTTCAGCTGCTAACTGAAAGTTCCACAGGAGAAAGATGTGGCAGTCTGCTTCCCTACAGCTTTATAGCCTTGGAAACTCTATGGGGACAGTTCTACTCTTCCTAAAGGGTCACTGTGAGTCAGAATCACCTCCATGGCAATGGGCTTTGTTTGGTGTTTTGGTTTCCCATTCCTGTTATTTAAATTCCTCCTCTCTTAAAATCCAGCTTATTAGATTTTTACCAATGTAACTGGGTTGAAAAAGTGCGTATACCCCCAGATATTTGGGTGAATAATTTCATTATTTTATGTAACTGTTCTAAACTTTTTCCACAGGCTCCTACTACTCTGAGTCATGGGGAAACATGTTGCAGAGCAATATCTTTGTCTCTTCCAATTTAAAAAGTATCTTTCAATTCTAAACAGACTCTTTCACTTACATATACAGTCAAATTAGAAATTGTCTTCCTCTCAGAGCTGTTTCACCTTTCCCTGTCTTCCTTCCACAAGGCAGCATCCAGATGTAATTCAACACTTGTGGTTTTCATTGTGTTTCATGGAAGAAGAGCTGTCTGAAATTTTATTGGTCCTAGTATTGGTCTCCACTCAAGGAAGATTGATCTGGCATTTGTGAATGCACTCATTGGTTGTGTCTGCTGCCATGCAGTTAGTTTGGTTAAGCTGAGTCAGTCATGTTCTCTTTTCAAAAGTGTTATGATTTGGTCCTTATTTATCTATCAGAAGCAGAAAGAAAAATGAATAACTGTGCAGAGAAAAATGAATAATCCCTATCTTCTAGATATCATTTCATTTCTTATTCCAGTCTTTTTCTCTGGCCTTGCTGTATGCTCTCCCTTGGGCAAGTGAAAAAACATTTTGAATCTTCATAATAAATGCCCCATTACATTTCCTTAAGCTAACTCTAATTGATTTTCATTAAATTTAAGGAGTGTTAATTGTCACATTTACAGGTCTTATTTCTTTCATGGCCAAATTACTTCACCAAAAATTAAACTACTTTGATTTTTGTATACAATAAGTGAACATCAAAGTAAAATGGTTCTAAGGTTTTAGAGAAAGGGTAATTTTAGTTGGCCGCCTCAGAAGTGTGACAACGCAACCCTTACCGATGTGAATAGAATCTTTCCACTATTGCTGGTTTCCTATTACAATATTGATTAAGTGAACCACTTGTTAATGTTACAGAAGAGAAAATTTATTCTTATTAACTGATAATAGGGAATTTCCTGTCTGTCACTTTTATTGGTATCCTGGTGAATTTTTACTTTAACTGATCTGTTTCTTTAAAAAAAAAAAAAAAAAAAATTATTGTGGGGTTTTGGTGAAAGTCCATAGGGCATTTATTTCCCATTCAACAATTTATACACGTTTTCTTTCATGACCTTGGTTGCAATCTCCTCAATGTAATAGTGTTCTACCCAGTTCCTCTTTGAATTCTATTTCCTACCCATCTTTTTCCTACCCCTTTCTGCTTTCTGAATTTTGTTTTTGGGCAAATGCTGCCCTTTTGATTTCCTATGGTTGATTGTTTCTAGAACTACACTCCTTATGGTGTTATTGTTCACTTTATAGGCCGGGTCTATTGTTTGGCTGAAAGGTAATGCCAGGCATGGGTTCAGTTCCAAGTTTGAAGGGTATATAAGGGTTATAGTCTCAAGAATTCTCAATGTGGATATTTTTTGAAAGCAAAATTGTATTTTTTTTTTTTTTTAATTTTTAATGCAAGTCCTGGCAATATTTTCCTGGTAACTTGTAATATTGATGTTGGCACCAAATGGTATTCCCTACATTCATCCTTTCCCCCTTCTTTCGGTTGCTGCACTTTCATTTTAGTTTCTCTTCATTTCTTTTTTCTAAATTTGTATTGTGATTTGTGTGCAATTTTACAAAACAGATTCCTTTGACGTTTAACAGTTCATATTCATTTTGTTTCTTTACACTGATTACAATCCTCACAATATAACAGCTCTTCTCCTACCTTCTCCCTGTGGTTATCCCTACCTGTATCCTTATTTATGCTTTCATGCCTGCCTTGCTTTCTTCCTGTGAAAATGCTGCCCGTCTGATCTCCCATTTTTGACTGTTCTAAGGATTGTGTCTCCCTGATATGGTTGTTGAGTTCCTAGTCCTCACTATTGTCTGGCTGAGATTTGAGCCAAAGGCCTGAAGGGTGACTAGGGGCCATGGTTTGGGAGTTTCAATGTCTCTATCTGACCAATAAACTTTTTTTTTTCTTCTTTTCACTTTTTATTGTGATTTGGGTGAAATTTTAAAAGCAATTTCATTTTATATTCTACAATTCATACACATTTTGTTTTGTGACATTGTTTACGTTCCCTACAGTGTAAGAGCTGTCCTCCCACTTCCTCCTTGTGGTCGTCCTTCCTCTGTGAACTTCTTGTCTGTGCATTCCTGCCTCCCTATTTTTCTCCCTGTGCAATTGTTCTAAAGAGTGCATCTCCTTGCTGTAGTTTTTTGGCTCTTGACCTGTCTATTGTTTGCTTGAGAGTTAAGCCATGTTAGTGAGTTCAATTCCAGGCCTGAAGTGACTCAGGGTCATAGCTTCTGGGATTCCACCAATCTCTATCCAACCATTTAACCTGGTCTTTTTATGATTTTGAATTCTGTTCCACATTTTTCTCCCACTCTGTCTTGTTGTTGTTGTTGTTATATGCTGTCGAGTCAGCCCCGACTCATAGCGACCCCTCCTTGGGTTTCCAAGGCAGTATCACTAGGGAAGTAGGATTGCCCAAACTTCCTTCCGAGGAGTGGCTAGGATCTCGAATTTTGATCCCTTTCCATGTGGTTGGTATTTGGTAGCTAATCACCGACTAGTTCTTCCGGTCTCAGGGTTATGTAGACTGAAATTTCCATGGGTAATAGAGGCTGAAATTTTCCATGGTCCATTGGTCCCTTGGACTGATTGTTTCCATTTAGATTTAATTTCTTCATTCTTCTTTGTTCCAGACAAGGAGAGACCAATAGTTGTATATCAGCACCTCCAGTTTCTACTTACCAATGTAGGATGTAGAACAATGTTTTCATGAACTATGTTGTGCCAATTGAGCTGGATGTCCCCTATGACGTGGTCCTGAGACTGCAGGCTCAGCAACTCCCTCAAGGTGTTTGGTTGTGGCTAAGAAGTCATCCTAACTTTGTCTTTTGTTAGATTTATAATGTAACTGGCACACACAAATAGGTATGCAAGAATGCTGTTGCAGTTAGGTGCCATCAGGTTGGATCTGCCTCATAGTGACCCCAGTACAGCAGAACAACACACTATCCAGTCCTGTGCCAGCCTCACAGTCTGTGCTATATCTGAGCCAATCCTTGCAGCCACTGTGTCAAACCATCTCATTAAGGGTCTGCTTCATTTTTGCTGACCCTTCACTTTAATGATATCCTTCTCCAGGGAATGATACCTTCTGACAACATGACCAAAGTAGGTGAGATGAAGTCTGGCCATTCTAGCTTCCAAGGAGCATGTCAGTTGTACTTATTCTAGGACAGATTTGTTCTTTCTTCTGGGAGTCCATGGTACTTTCAGTATCCATTGCCAGCACCACAAGTCAAAAGCATCAACTCTTCAGTCTTCCTTATTCATTGTCTAGCTTTCAGTTGTATATGAGGTCATTGAAAATACCATAGCTTGGGCTAGGTACACCTTAGTCTTCAAAGAGACATCTTTGCTCTTCAGCACCTTAAAGAGGTCTTTTGCAGCTGATTTGCCCAGTGTAGTACGACATCTGATTTCTTGACTGCTGCTTCCATTGGTGTTGGTTGTGAAACCAAATAATAGGAAATCTTTGACAATTTCAATCTTTCATTCATTTATTGTGATACTGCTTATTGGTCCCATTGTGAGGATTTTTTTTGTGTGTGTGTGTTGAGGTATAATCCATACTGCAGATGGTAGTCTTTAATCTTCATCATTAAGTGCTTCAAGTCATCTTCACTTTCAGCAAGCAAAATTGTGCCATCTGAGTATTGCAGGTTGTTAACGAGTCTTCCTCCAATCTTGATGCCACATTCTTCTTCATATAGTCCAGTTTCTTGGATTATTTGCTCAGCATAGATTGAATAAGTATGGTGAAAGGATACAACCCTGACACACTTCCTTCCTGATTTTAAACCATGCATTGTCTCTTGTTGTGTTCAAATGACAGCCTCCTGGTCTAAGTACAGGTTTCTCACGAGCACAGTTTAGTGTTCTGGGATTCCCATTGCTCCTAATGTTATCCATAATTTGTTATGATCCACACAGTCAAATGCTATTGCATAGTCAGTACAACACAAGTAAATATTTTTCTGGTATTCTTTGCTTTCAGCCAAGATCCATCGGATATCGGCAATGATATCCCTCATTCCATGTCCTCTTCTGAATCCAGCTTGCATTTCTGGAAGGTTTCTGTCAATATCCTGCTGCAACAATTTACAAATATAGATCTCTTCCAGTCAATTGGAGAGATAGCTGTCTTCCACAATGGAGGCACTAACAAACAAGTTAGTGCCTCCATTGTGGCATCTGTTGAAATGTTTCGGTGGGTATTCTGTGAACTCCTGGAGCCTTTTTTGTTTGTTTGTTTTACCAATTCCTTCAGCGCAGCTTTGAGTTCTTCCTTCAATCTTTCTTCAATACCATTGATTCTTGATCATATGCTACATCGACCAGTTCTTTTTGGTACAGTGACTCTGTGTATTCCTTCCATCTTCTTTTGATGCTTCCTGCATCATTCAATATTTTGCCCATAGAATCTTTCAATATTGCAACTCGAGGCTTGAATTTTTACTTCAGTTCTTTCAACTTGAGAAATGCTGAGTGTGTTCTTCTTTTTGGTTTTCTAACTTCAGGTCTTTGCATATTTCTTTATAATAATTGACTTTTTCTTCTCTAGGTGCTCTTTAAAATCTTCTGTTCAGCTCTTTTATCTTGTCATTTATTCCCTTTGCTCCAGCTGCTCTCCATTCAAGACAAGTTTTAGAGTCTCTTCTTACAACCATTGTTTTTTTCTTTCTAGCCCATCTTTTTAATGACCTTTTGCTTTTGTCATGTAGGATGTTCTTGATGTCATCTCACAATTTGTCAGGTTTCAGTTTTTGGTGTTGAATGTGTCAAATCTATTCTTGAGATGGTCTCTAAATTCAGATGGGATATAATCAGGGTCATACATTGACTCTAGTGAACTTGTTTTAATTGCCTTCACCTTCAACTTTAACTTGCATATGAGCAGTTTATGGTCTGTTCCACAGTCAGCTCCTGGCCTTGTTTTGGCTGATGATGTTGAGCTTCTCCATTGCCTCTTTCCATTTGATTTTTGTGTATTCCACTTGGTGAGGTCCACAATTATAGTCACCCTTTTGTTGTTTAAAAAAAGGTTTTTCCAATGAATAAGTCATTGGATTTACAAAGTTCTATCCTACAATCTCTGGCTTCATTTTTACCACCAAGGCCATATTTTCCAAAAACCAATGATATTTCTTTTTTTCCAACTTTTGCATTCCAGTCACCAGTAATAATCAATACATCTTGATTGCATGGTTGGTCAATTTTAGATTGCAGAAGTTGGTAAAACTCTTCAATTTTCTAGTCTTTGGGTTTGGTGGTTGGTGCATAAATTTATATAATAATAGTAATACCTGGTCTTCCTTGTAGGTGTATGGACATTATCCTATCACTGACCACATTGTACTTCAGGATAGATCTTGAAACATTCTTTGTGATGATGAATGCCGTGTCATTCCACTTCAATTTGTCTTTCCTGGCATAGTAGATCATATATGGTTGTCTGATTCAAAATGGCTAAAACCAGTCCATTTCATCTGAATACCTAGGATATTGATCTTTATGTGTTCCATTTCATTTTTGCCAACTTCCAAGTTTCTTAGAGTCATACTTTTTACATTCCCTGTTCTGATTGTTAGTGGATGTTTATAGCTTTTTCTTCCAATTTGAGTTGTGCCACATCAGCAAATTGAGGTCCCAAAAGCATTACTCCATCCATGTCATTAAGGTCAACTCTACTTTGAGGAGGCAGCTCTTCCCCAGTCTTATTTTGAGTGTCTTCTGACCTGGGAGCTCATCTTCTGGCATTATATCAGACAATGTTTCAGGTCTATTCATACACTTTTCCAGTAATAAATCAATGTTTCATGGCTATCCATAAGGTTTTCACCGACCATAATTTTGAGAAGTCTTCTGAGTCAGTCTTAGTCTGGAAGCTCTGCTGGAACCTGTACACCATAGGTGACCTTGCTGGTATTTGAAATACCAGCAGCATACCAGTGAAATACCTCCAGCCTTATAGCAACATGCAAGCCACCACAGTATGACAAACTGACAGAAAAGTGGTGGAAAATCCTCTGCCAAAACTATGTATGATTATGGGTATATTCCCTTTCACCTACCTATACCTGATCTTCTTGCCTTTCTACCTATGTATCCACCAATAGATTAGTGTTTCTTTTTACTGATAGTGCAATATTGTGTATGTGATAGTATTTACCTTTGTTGTCTGTACTTCTTGTACACTTCTCTGTGTTTACTTTTCCTTAGTGATACTGTGCTGGTCAAATACTTGTGTTATATTACCTTTCCCCTAACCCAAATCAGCACATATCCTTGACTAGTCAGCATTTTACCCTCTCTTGCTCTCCCATTCCTGGTACCCAACAAAGATAATATCCCTCCTTGTGTGAAAACTTCCTTGACTTTTTATAATAATTGACTGATACGTTTGTCTTTCTGTGATTGAGTTATTTCACTTAGCATCATATCCTAGAAGTTAATCCCCATTATGAGGGCATTTGCTGATTCTTCATTATTTTTTAATGTTGTACAGTATTCTGACAATAGGAGACCATTAGCTGCATTATAGATGGCTGGTTGAAAGTTTTTAAGAGCCCAGTCACTACTAACCAATGTAGGATGAGGAACAAGGCTTTTATGTATTTTGTTGTGCCAATTGAGTCTGGTGTCTCCCAGTACTATAGTCTTGAGATGGTGGATCCATTGGATCTCTTTCCTACAGTGTCTGGGTGTCTGTGAGGAATTACTCTGTGTCTGTCTTCTGTTGTTTCTGTTAAGGATTGTGGTTATTTTGTATCACTGGTATCTGTGCAAGATTAGCCTCCACTGAATCAATCCTTGGTCTAGAGTACACTCCTGTTCACTGACCCTCATCTGATCCTCTCAGGTGTTTATGTGTTTATCTGTAGCCTGGTGTTTGGTGTCATTGGTAATGCAGTATTGTGATTGTACCATTTTACAATCCCACCAGCAGTGCACAAGAGTTCCAATCTCTTCACAACCTCTCCAGCATTTTTTATTTTCTGTTCTGTTGAACTTTGCTATTGTTGCTGGGGTGAGATGATACCTCATCATTGTTTTGATTTGCATCACTCTAATGACCAATGATCATGAGCAATTTCTCATGTGTTTGTTGGTCAGCAGCATATCATGTTTGGTGAAGTGTCTGATCAAGTCTTTTGCCCATTTATGAACTGGGTTGTTTGTCTTTTTGGTGTTGAGGTATTGAAATTTTAGATAGACTTTGGAGATAAGTTCTTTATCAGATATGTCATAGGCAAATAATTTCTCCCAATCTGTAGGTTCTCTTTTTACCCTTTTGACAAAGTCTTCAGATGTGCCTAAGAATTTAATTTTAAAAGGTACCAGTCATCTAGCTTCTCTTCTATCTCCTGTGCATTCTGAGTTATGCTTGATAGTCTATTTATGCCATAAATTAAGGGCCCCAGAGTGACCCCTATTTTATCTTTGATGAATTTTATAGTTTTTGGTTTTACATTTAAGTTGTTGATCCAGCTTGAGTTTTTGTGTACGAGGTGAGGTATGGATCTTGTTTCGTTTTTCTGCAAGTGGATATCCGGTTTTGCCAGCACCATTTGTTAAAGAGGCTGTCCCTTCCTCCATTTAATGGGTTTTGGATCTTTGTCAAAGATCAACTATCCATAGATGGATGGGTCTATATCTGAACTTTTGATTCTGTTCCATTGGTCTATCTGTCTCTCATTGTGCTAATACCATGCTCTCTCAAATACTGTGGCTGTACTGTAGGTTTCAAGATCTGGGAGTGTGAGATCTCCTCCTTTGTTCTTCTTCTTTAGAAGTATTTGGCTTATCTGAGGTCTCTTTCCTTTCCATATGAAGTTAGTAATTGGTTTTTCCATGTCCTTAAAAAATTTGTTGGTATCTGGATTGGGATTCCATTAAATGTGTAGATTGCTTTAGGTAGTATTGACATTTTCACAATATTCTGTCTACCTATCCAAGAACAAGGTAGGTTTTTCCATTTATGTAGTGCCCTTGTTGTCTCTTGTAGTAATGTTTTATAGTTTTCTTTATATAGGTCTTTTGTATCTCTGGTAAGGCTGAACAATTCACTGCTCGAAAACTACTGGGTAATAGAACAAATAAAAAATTCCTAGAAACAAATGAGAATGAAGAAACAACATATCAAAACCTATGGGACATGACAAAAGCAGTACTCAGAGGCCAGTTTAAAGCAATAAATGTATACATCAAAAAAGAGGAAAGAAACAAAATCAACACTGTAACTCATCAACTCCAACAACTAGAAAAAGAACAACAACAGAATCCTGCAGTATCTAGAAGGAAGGAAACAATAAAGATCAGAGCAGAAATAAATGAAGCAGAAAACAAAAGAAACCATAGAGAAAATCGGCAAAACAAAAAGCTGGTTCTTTGAAAAGATTAACGTAATTGATAAACCATTGGCAAATCTAACAAAAGAAAGAAAGAGAAGACGAAAATTACAAGAATAGTAAGCAAAAAGGGTGTCATCACAACAGAACCAACTGAAATAAAAAAGATACTGACAGAATATTATGAAAAAAAATAAAACTGTACTTCAATAGTTTTGAGAACCTAGAAGAAATGGAGAAGTTTCTAGAATCACAAGACATACCTAAACTATCCCACTCAGAAATAGAATACTTGAACAGACCTATAACAAAAGAAGAAAATTGAACAGGTCATTTAAAAAAATAAAATAAAATAAACCTCCCCACAAAAGTCCTGGCCCTGATGGCTTCACTGGAGAATTTTACCAAATATTCAGAGAAGAGTTGACACCTATACTACTCAAACTATTCCAGAACATAGAAAAAGATGGAATACTCCCAAGATCATTTTATGAAGCCAGCATAACACTAATATCAAACCAGAGAAAGACACCATTAAAAAGGAAAACTACAGACCAATATCCCTCATGAATACAGAATGCAATTATCTTCAACAAAATCTTAGCCAACAGAATCCAATAACATATAAAAAAAAATAATACAACTTAACCATGTGGGATTCGTACCAGGTATGCAAGGGTTGTTCAACTTCAGAAAAACAATCAATGTAATCCACCACATGAACAAAAGAACCATATGATTATACCAATCGATGCAGAAAAAGCATTTGATAAAATCCAATACACATTGCTGTTCAGAACTCTGATTTTCTTTGCATAGGTCCTTTGTGTTCCTGGTAAGATTTATTCCTAAGACTTTTATCATTTTGGTTGCTATTGTAAATGGTATTGCTTTCCATATTTCCATTTGTCGATGTAGATAAATCTTTTCTGAATGTTTGATAGAATTCTCCAGTGAAGGCATCTGGGCCAATTTTTTTTTTTTTTTTTTGCTGTTGGTGGTGTTTTTTTTATGACCTACTAAATTCCTCATCTGTGATGGGTCTGTTCAAGTTTTCTATCTCATTTCATGTTAGTGTAGGTAGGTTTTATGTTTCTAGAAATTTGTCCATTTCTCCCATGTTTTCAAATTTGTTGGAGCAAAGTTCCTCCTAGTATTGTTATCCTTTTAATTTCAGTTAGTTGTATTGTAATTTTGCCCATTTCATTTGTTACTCATGTTATTTGCATTTTCTTTTTCTTGTCCTTAGTTAAATTTGCCAGTGGTTTGTCAATTTTGTTAATCTTTTAGAAGAACCAGCTTCTAGTCTTGTTGATTTTTTCTGTTGTTTTCTGCTTCATTTATGTCTGCTCTGATCTTTATTATATCCTTTCTTTTGGAGACTGTAGGCTTCTTTTGTTATGCTTTTTCTAATTGTTGAACTGGTTAGGCTAAGGTATTCATTTTGGTTCTTTCTTCTCTTTTCATGTGTGTATTTATTGCTATAAATTGACCACTGAGTACTGCTTTGATTGTCTCTCAAAGGTTTTGGTATGTTGTGTTTTCATTCTTGTTTGTTTTAGGATATTTTCCTGTAGTTCTTGAGCAGTGCATTATTCACTTTCTATGTATTCCATAGTGCTATGATCTGACAAGATGCTTCATAGAATTTTAATGTTTTTAAATTTTTGAGCCTTATTTTGTGGCCTAGCATAAAGTCTATTCTAAAGAATTATCCACATGCACTGGGAAAGAATGTATATTATGTTCTTGTTGGATGAAGTGTCTGTATAAGTCTAAGAGCTCATATTGCTTGATTGTGTTGTTGAGATCTTCTGTTGAGCTTTTTTTTTTTTTCTGGTTCTTCTGTGCTTCATCAAAAGTAGTAGGTTATAGTCTCCTACTACTATTGTAGAGTTGTACATTTGTCTTTTCTATTCAGTTAATTTTTGATTTTTGTATTTTGGACCTCTTTCATTGGTGCTGATATATTTATTATGATTATGTGTTCTTGGTCAATTGACTCTTTGATCACCATGTCATGACTTTCCTTGTCCCTTATGCTAAGTTTCACCTTGAAGTCTATTTTATCAGATATTCATTTTACCATTCATGCTCTTTTTTAGCTGCCAGTAGCTTGATATGCTTTTTCTCTAACCCTTGATTTTTAATTGATTTTTATCTTTGTGTCTAAGGTGGGTCTCTTATAGGCAGCATATTGACGGGTCTTCTTTTCTTATCTAATCAACCAATCTCTTTCTCTTGACTGGTACATTTAGTCAGTTCACATTCAGTATAATTAATTATAGGTATGAATCTACTGTTGTCTTTATTTTTTTGTTGTTGTGGTGGTGATGTTGGTGGTTTCTTTGTTCTGAATATTTTTCTTTGCTGAGTTAATTTTGTTTTTGAGTTTTCTTCATTGTTATTGAAACACGTTCCCTTGTTACCCTACCGAGAGGGACCAGGTCTTCGGGAGCAAGGTAAGCAC
>NW_006921767.1:1623610-1641267 GCF_000298275.1 Orycteropus afer afer | reverse complement strand
GGCAGTGTTTCGTTCTGCTGTGCATGGGGTCGCTATGAGTCGGAAACGACTCGACGGCACTTAACAACATAACAACAACAATACAATTCCAGCTTATCTTAAAATCCTCCTGATCTGTCTACACTATATCTTTATCACCATGTGTATTACAAGAAGTTTTTTTTTTCTTTTCTTTTTTAACTCTCTCTCCACCTTTGTGTTTAAAGTGGCTACTCTTTAGCCAATTCCATCTTCTTTTCTATCCAGTCACTGACTTCACTCCATATCCACTTCCAATCTGCATTCAATCTAATACTTTATCTTCCCCTTAGATGCTAAGAATTCCAGAATCATTATTTTTATCTGTTTTGTCTGGTTATTCTGGGTCTCTGTTGTAGAGGGATTGGGTAGGATGTGTTAGCAGCCCTCTCTTCATTTCTTGCAGTCTTAGTGAGATTGCTAATCGAGGACTTCTCGCTTGCTCTGAGACAATTCATCAGGTCTATTTTTCAGGTTTTGACATAGTTCCTGGACTGACTGACTGTGAGTTGTGTCAATTTTCATTCAAACTTTTTAGTTATCTCATATTTTAGCCCCAATTTTTTCCTTTTTTAAATTAAGACTCTTTTGTTTACAAAGAAAGAATATTAATTGAAATCAATTTTCCCATTTTAAAAAAGAAAAAAAAAAGCCAACCCTGTTCATCTATGATCCTGATTTGTCCTTGAGTTATTCTGACTTATCTGTTTATGCCTTAGAAATTATTCTGACTTTTTGAATTAATACCCTATAGTTCTTGCTTGTATCACACATGGTTTGATTCCATTTTCATAATAATAATAATATTTCTTGGAAATTGTTTTTTCAACATGGCAGAATTAAATAAATAATGCTATCTATTTTCAAATTTTTAAATCATTATCATGCTTCACTTCTTTTTGATTTTTTTTCCATGTTCAAGATCATGAAAAGAGGCAATACAATGAACTATCAAAATATGATGTAAATTTAATAATATTTAAAGCATCTATAGTACATTATTCCAAATTAAAAAAAAAAAATTAAAGAAAGATCAAGATAATTTTCTGGTATATAGTAGCATAGTGGCTAAGACACTTGCCTGCTAACCAGACGGCTGGCAGTTCAAACCCACCAGCCACTCCTCGGAAGGAAGGTTGGGCAATCCTACTTCCATAGTGATACTGCCTCGGAAACCCAAGGAGGGGTCGCTATGAGTTGGGATTGACTCGACGGCACATAACAACAACAACAACATTGTTTGATATATTAAATAAAAAATACTCTTTGTTGTTGCTGTTGTAATGTGCCGTTGAGTTGGAACTGACTCATAGCAACCCCTCCTTGGGATTCTGAGGAGGTATCACTACGGAAGTAGATTGCCCAACCTTCCTTCCGAGGAGTGGCTGGAGGGTTTGAACCACCAGCTTCTGCTTAGCAGTCAAGTGCTTTAAGTTGTTTATCTAAAATTATTCAACCTAAACCATATAGTTTTCTCCCCTTTTCATATTGTACTCATGAGTTCTAACTTTAGTGAATGTTAAAATATTTACAAACTTTTAACACTTAGACAAAGCATTTATATGCTTAAATTTAAAAAAAAACTTCAAATAATATTTAAATATACAGAAAAAAAATATATTTCTATGTGCAAGTATCTGTGGAAGCTTTATGAGTATGTATGTGTGTGAATGTAAGTATGTTTCTGCAAGTATGTTGTTATTTTTTACTTACAAACACCTGAGGGATGACTGACTTCTTCATGCAAATAGCTGTCCTGTGCCTACTCTATACTTGTTCCTGTTTCTGTTCCTTAAATTGTCCCTTGAGATGTGTCTTTGCAGAGTAAGTAGGATTTTAAAATTATTTTAATTTTAATGAACATTTTGGACCTAATTATAAATAACAGGATAGAACAGTTAACCCCTTTGTATTTATCATCTAATCCCAGGAAAAATCAAAGGCCAACTTTTCTCTATCCACCTTCTCATCCACTCCTTTGGTAATATATTGAGCAAATCCTAGATCTTATTTCATCTGTAAATATTTCAGTAGATGTCTCTTTACAACAAAAATGTAACCCAATGCACTGCTGTGGAGTTGGATCTGACTCTTAGTGACTTCTTGGGTTTCTGAGGTAATATCACTATGGAAGTAGATTGCCCAGCCTTCCTTCCAAGGAGTGGCTGGTGGGTTTGAATTGCCAGCCTTCTGGTTAGCAGTCAAGTGCCTTAGGTACTACACCACCAGCGCTCTATATGTAACTTAAAGGATTCTATACTTATTTATGTCACAACACCTTTACACACCTAAAACCAAAATGGAGCTCCACTTCTGGTGATGATAGAGAGGCTTATATCAGGCCTATCTTTCTGTTGAAATCTTTATGAGCTCTGAACAGAATATATATACAACAAAACTTGGATTAAGGCATTAAAAAGGGACTAGAATAATAAAAAGGAAACAGGAAGAAATTAAGCCCTTGAAAATGAAGGATACTAGGTGAGATCAGCATTTAACTAGCTATTCCCTGAGGGATATCTCAGCCTGTGTAGTCAAGTTCAAGGTGACAGATACAGTCTTATCTGACTGCAGAGTCAGATAACAGAGTTCAGGACTACCAAGAGATTAGACATTGAGAGGAAAATACCAGAAATTATTTAAGTTCAGAATGGGAAGCCTCTAATCTCCATACATATTCTCCTAAAATTTTTATCTTTTCCTAAAGTGTGAGTGAATAAAGTATGACACCAAGAAATGCAGCAGAAAGTAACAGATGGGAGGCAAAACTGAGCAAAGATTTCATGAGCTTTCATCTTGGAGAATCAGAGTTTCTTACTGAAACTATGCCAAGGTGTTTTCTGTATAAAACTTGCAGGGACATACTTTAGGAGTAAAGACTATAGTAAGGGATAAGACCAACCATCAAGTGAAGGATCAAAATATCTCTGTCCTAGCAAAGCCTGAAAAAAGTCTTACTAAGATTAAAGTGTTGTAGTTAGTTACCATAGAGTTGGCTCAGATTCATGGCAACCCTCAGTACAATAGAATGGAATATATGTCAATTTACTGGTTGCTGCTACTTCCCTAGTGATACTGCCTCAGAAACCTAAGGAGGGGTCACTATGAATCAGGTCAGACTCGACAGCACATAACAACAACAATGGTATGTTCAAAACCATTGTGTGTCTATTGTGTCAACCCCTTTCATTGAGGTTATCCATCATTTTTCCTCATCCTCTGATTTACCAAATATGATGTCTTTTTCCAGTGACTGGTTTCTCTTCATGACATGTCCAAAATATCTGAGCTGAAGTCTTACTATTCTTTCTTCTTAGAAACATTCTTGTTGTACTTCTTCTAAGACTGATATGTTTCTTTTTTGGCAATATACCGAGTATTGAAATTCATCATCACCGTCACAATGATACTGCATGAATTCTTCTATCTTCCTTTTCCATTATCTAGCTTTCATATGCATGTAAGCCAACTGAAAAGATGATAGGTCATTTGTAACTTATCAAAATGAGATATTTTATTTTCATAACTTTAAATCTTTTGTGGCAGATTTGCCCATTGCACTACATCATTTGCTTTCTTAAATTCACCTTAAATTTTTATTCTACCGATAATGGTATTGTATTAAATAGATCCACTAATAATGTAAGTAAGTTCTAGAAAAAACTTTCTTTAGAGAAAGTTAGAAAAATCCAACATCCCTAGAAAATTGAAACCATTTTCTAGTGTGATAATAACTTAAAAATAACTGGAAATCTGAAACAATAAGATGAGTCACCCATATTAAAAAAAGAGAAATATTCAACAGAAGCAAACCCAAAGATGATGCAAATGTAGAGAGAATATATAATAGCTACTATTAATGTATTACATGATTTATAAGAAAAAATGGATATAATGAGTAAAAGGATGATATTTTTAGGAGAGATAAAAAATTTTAAAATAAATTAACTAGAAATCCTAGATTAAAAAATACAATATTTGAAATTGAAAAAATAGTTACTGGCTGGGATGATGAGCAGATTGAACATTGGTACCAAAAAGAAGCAATAAACTGGAGGAAGAGTTAATAGATAATTTCTATATATCTTACAGTAGGGCTAGTAGGCATTATTTAAATAGAACACATCGGGCCAGGGTAGGGGAAGAAATTAATGTAACAATGTCAAACTTTCTAAAAGAAGTAGAATTAGAGTCTCATTAAGAGTGTAGAGAGAGATAATATGGCAGCAAAATATAGTTGAGGATAGATTGGCTGAAATATGTGCATTTTGTATTAAAAATATTAGCCCTCAAATCCAAGAATATCAGCGAGCAGAATAAATACAAATAAAATATTCATATTTTGAATTACATTGCTATTCAACTGAATATGGTGTTTAAGATAAGATGGAGATTGTTCAATGCAAGGAAAAAGCATCAGTAGAATTTGAAATTGGGAACAAGAATGAAAGCCATGTTAGGTGACAGTAAGATGAAGTTTACTCTCAAGGGCTATTGGTGAAGAGGAGGGGCAGCTGCAATTGAATGGATAAGGTATGGTCTGATTCTGGAGTGTTTTGAATTTAAGTTGCAAAATTGTAGACTTTCTTCATAGGCAATGGGAAGAATTGAGAGGCCTTGAGAAAGACAAATACTATGAAAACAATACTTAAGGAAATTGCCTTATCAGTATTATACTGACTGGATTGGAGGGTTGAGATATTGAAATCTAAGGGCCCAGTTATGAAAATGAAGAAAATTTTGCTGTTGTTCACACTTGAAGTGATATAGCCGGGAATAATTAAGCACAGTATCCTACATTTTAAAAAGAAATGCATTTACATAGATGGATATATATTAAATGTTTATAAGTTATAAATACGTAACTTATATCTATATATTAAAAGACTTTGCAGGTGATATTCAATTTATTTTTGTTAGATATAAGGCTTGCACCATCTATATGCATCGTCTAAAGAAATATATATGTATGTTTAAAGATATGGCAAAATGCACATATTTATCTTCTTTTGCATAATATGCATAATATACTGCTTTGCCCACAGTAGGTATGTAATAAAAAATGATTGATTAGATGTTTTTCCTTTATAATTTATAAGTCTAACTGATGTTTAATTTAAAATATGAAGCATATATACTTATACAAAAATTAGGAATCCTGGGTTATAAATAATTAGCATATATAAAGCTTCATTTTCTGTTTTTACTTTGAAGGAATTTTCTCTATTTAAACGTTTTCTTTTTCTTTTTCTTTTCTTTCTTTTTTTTTTTTTTGTCATTTCCACTGTTCCAGGTACCTAGGTTTGATATCTACTAGATATGGTTCTGTTGAATTCTTCATCTAGTCAGTCATCAAGTCAACGCATTGCATATTTTTCTTTTCATTCTTTCAGCTTACATTTTTTTCTTCAGAAACTCCTTTCCTTCTTCCAAATCAAATATACCTCCCTTCTAAAAATATAGGAGCTCTGGTAGCATAGTGGCTAAGGCACTTGACTGCTAACCAGAAGGCTGGCGGTTCAAACCCACCAGCCACTCCTCGGAAGGAAGATGGGGCAATCTACTTCCGTAGTGATACTGCCTTGGAAACCCAAGGAGGGGTTGCTATGAGTCAGGTCTGACTCGACAGCACATAACAACAACAACAACAACTCCAAAAATATGGAAGGATAGGTAGATGATGGGATTACTGATAAGAAAATGGCTAAATCAATCTGTTTTCTTTGCTAAGTGTTATTCTTTCATTGAAATTGATTTTTTAGTGTTTCAGCTAAATTTAACATTTTTTTCTGTAATTACTATATGATCTGTATTTTCTTGGCATTTGAATAGCTTAACAAAAAAGGAATATTTTCTACTTATCCTCAAAGAAAGTAGATTTTCTTGATGGAATAAGATTTTTGTGGCAGACCTTACTTATCTAATGCTTAGTCAACAACTCCCTTTTCTTTATCCTATCAGAAGTCACATTTTTTGAGGAGCAAAAATGTGCCCAACTTCTGGAGATAATGTATGCTGGTATAATCTGACTCCTATCTCTGCTTTTCATATTTGACTGGTATACTTTTCCCTGATATAATTTATAGCCAAGTGAACCATGAAATGCAAAGAGATGTAAGGAAAACTCTTCTGACAGGCTTCAAGCAAAACTTTTATTTCCTAATAAAAAGACAAAAACTCTATAAGAAAGAACTTTGTCTCCATATTTCCTAATTTTGAATATAATTGTGATGTCTGGAGCTTGTAACTATGAGACAATAAGCATAAGATAAAAAAAAAGCGAAAGAAAACAATGAGTTAAAGAGCATGGATGAGTAAAAAGAGTATTACGCTTTTGTAGTAGCCTTTGACTTCCTATTTCTAAATGTCCTATTAAAAAACTCATTATAGTAATGGTTTAGGCCACTTTTGGTTGACTTTTGTATCATTTGCTGCCCAAAATATTCCTCAGAAGGCTGGCAGTTCAAACCCACTGGCCACTCCTTGAAAGGAAGGTTGGGCAATCTACTTCTATAGTGATACCATCTTGGAAACCCAAAGAGGTGTCTCTATGGGTTTCAACTCGATGACAGTGAGTTTGGTTTTTGGTTTAAAACATTCCTAACAAAGTTTACAGACATAGAACAATTTAATAAAAATTCAAGAAAATGTGATTATATTACCATAAATGACAGTGCATTTTTGTATTATGGACAATCTAACTTGATAAATTAATACTTTTAGAGTCAGAGAAACCATCATGGAAGATTTGCCTTAACAGTCAGATTTACACTGATTCTTAAGGTATTCCCAGATGAGAGAACATCAATAGTATGAGCAAGCAAAATCTGTCTTCCCATTTTCTTTTTTATTGAGGCTGAATTTTATTGGCAATAAATTTCTGTGTATTGAAATAATATTTGTTTTTATATTTTCTAGTGGATTTGGAGATTTAACGTTGTTGTTGTTATTATGTGCTGTTGAGTCGGACCTGACTCATAGCGACCCCTCCTTGGGTTTCCAAGGCAGTATCACCACGGAAGTAGATTGCCCAACCTTCCTTCCGAGATTTAATAGCATCTCTCTATATATTTTTATACCTTTTACAAAGTTTCTGGCTTTGAAAAATCTGAGCCAAATAACCTATCCAGTGCTTGAACTCTCCATACACATTTCTGCTAGGTGTTTGCCAAGACTCTTCCCAAATTCCACTGATGACAAGGAATTGGGACCAGTAAAGTTTACCTTGTAGCAATATTTGACTGATAGTCAATCTTTCCTTCCATGGAGTAGAAATCCACACTGCAATTTCCTCCCATTGACCTGAGTCTTATTCAATGGAATCAGTCATGAAAATGTTTGAAGATAGTTACTACTTTCTCCCTGAGATCTCTTCTAATTAAGACACTCTAGTTCTGAAGAGCAGATTTATAGTAGACAAGTTTTTTAAGCCTTACTGATTTGTGAGTCACTGCCATGGATTGAAATGTGTCCCTCAGAATATGGTTCAATTTGGTTGGGCCATGTTTCTCAGTGGTCTGGCAGTTATGTAATGATGTAATCATCCACCATGATTTGATATGATATCATCAGCCAATCAATTGTAAGGGGATTAGGGTGGGATGCAACACTGTTACTCAGGTCACAGCACTGATGTATAAAAGGAGTTTCCCTTGGATGAGGCATGCATCACTTTTTATCTTATAAGAGATAAAAGGAGAGAGAAGTGAGCACAGAAAGAGGGACCTACTAACCTAAGAAAGAAGAACCAGGAGTGGAATGTGTCTTTTGGACCCAGGGTCCCTGTGCTAAAAACCTTCTAGACCCAGGGGAAGATTGTTGCTAACACATGAAGATGTACAAGGAATGCAAGACCCACAGATGTTGAAACAAGACAAAGACGTTTCCCTAGAGCTAACAAGGATAGAAAGCCTTCCCCTAGACCTGGAATCCTGAAGTTGAACTTCTAGTCTCCTAAATTGTAAAATAATAAATATCTGTTTGTTTAAGCCATCCACTTGTGGTCATATTTCTGTCACAGCAGCAGTGGATAACTAAGACAGTAATCTACATTTTTTTGTTTTCCATATTACCTAAATTAAAATTAATTCAAGATTTCCTTAACATGACTGACCTTTTGTTTAAGTTATTCTAGCTCCACCTTAAGAAATAATAGACATTAGTCCATGAGTTTTCTAATTACATTTAAAAACATACATTATAATATAAATATTAAACTTTAATATTTAGCATAAGTATTGAAAGTGGTCATTTTCAGTCTAAACAATATACACAAAAAGTATTGAGGAACAAATATTTACATATTGTTGTAAGAAGTTTTGTTTATCTTAAAACTTTCCCTATTGCTTAAATCCTTCCTTCCTTTCTCTCTTGTTGCCATTCTTCCTTCCCTCCTTCCTTCTTTGTAATGAAACAAGTGATATTTTTAACATATAAATAAAAAGAGTATTAAATTTAGAATATTATCACTTGAAGAGATTTATCATTTCTTATTACATTCAGATAATTTCTGGTCTTTGCTGTTGTAGTAGTAAAATTCAGCTTTTTTTCTAAAAGTAAAAGTGTTTTTTATTAAAAATTATGAAGTAAATGTGATAACACAATTTATCTGGATTTTATTTAAATTAATACAATAATATCTCAATTGGAAGGATACCTGTTTTAATAATATGGCTATCTGCTATAAATTCATTCCATTTGTAATGAATATAGGCTGGACAGACTTGGCAGTGATTATTATTATTATTATTTTAATACATTGGTTATATTAAAGCAATTATATCTAAATGTAAATATCACTGAACACTTGTAGAGTTACATAAAATAGGAATGTTATTCTCTGATATGAAATAATATGCAGTAATACAAAGGAAGTTAATAAGAATTTTATAGACATTGATAAATTGGAATTAAAAACACCTATGTATAAAAATTGCATTATGTTCTTAGAATGAAAAGAAAGAAGTTTACATTAATAAAAAGTGAATTGATTTGAGTGCAAAAAGCAGAATGTGTAGAATATATAGAATTCTTCAAATTACATGGTGTTTTTCATGGTTGTATTTAAACATAAGCTGTTGTCTTAGGTTGTCTCATGGGACAATCCACCTTATCCCATTGGCTTTCATTTACAGGAACACAAGATATTTTCTGGTTGAAACTGTTTTTGTTGTTGTTGTTGTTGTTGTTGAATCTTGTTTTCATAGATCTAAATCCTCCACTTAATCATTTTCACAGTCCTGGTGAAAAATATGTTTGTTTGTTTTTTTCCTGTCTCTCTGGTTTTCATTTTCTTACCTGTTTAAGAGAAGGATTTGTGAGCCTTATTAAAGAAGGATTTATCTGTTTGCCTTTGCTTTATCCTGCTGAATTACCTATGCTACTTTGTGCTATGGAATTTGCTTTGTTGTTGTTGTTGTTAAGTGCCATCGAGTCATTTCCGACTCATAGCGACCCCATGCACAGCAGAACGAAACACTGCCTGATCCCGCGCCAGCCCCACAATCCCTGCTATACTTGAGCCCATCATCGCAGCCACTGTATCAATCCATCTCGTTGAAGGCCTCCCCCTCTTTCGTCAACCCTCCACCCTACCAAGCATGACATCCTTCTCCAGGGAATGGTCTCTTCTTACAACATGACCAAAATAAGTGAGACGAAGTCTGGCCATTCTTGCTTCCAAGGAGCATTCTGGCTGCACTTCCTCCAGGACAGATCTGTTAGTTCTTTTAGCAGTCCATGGTACTTTCAGCATTCTCCGCCAGCACCACAACTCAAAAGCATCAACTCTTCTTCGGTCTTCCTTATTCATTGTCCAGCTCTCACATGCATACCAGGCGATCAGAAATATCATGGCTTGTGTCAGGTGCACCTTAGTCCTCAATGAGATATCCTTGCTCCTCAGCACTTGAAACAGTTCCTTCGCAGTTGACTTTCCCAATGCTACACGTCGTCTAATGTCCTGACTGCTGCTTCTGTTGGCATCGATTGTAGAACCAAGCAACGTGAATTCCTTGACAACCTCAATCTTCTCTCCATTTATTGTGATGCCGCTCATTGGTCCAGTTGTGAGGATTTTTGTTTTCTTTATGTTGAGATGTAATCCATACTGCAGACTGTATTCTTCAACCTTCATCAGTAGGTGCCTTAAGTCATCCTCACTTTCAGCAAGCAAAGTTGTATCATCTGCATATCTCAGGTTGTTAATGATTCTTCCTCCAATCCTGATACCACGTTTTTCTTCATATAAGTCCAGCTTCTCGAATTATTTGCTCAGCATATAGATTGAATAAGTGTGGGGAAAGGATACAACCCTGACGCACTCCCTTCTTGATTTTAAACCATGTAGTGTCCCCTTGTCCTGTTCGAACGACAGCCTCCTGGTCAAGGTACAGATTACTCATGAGTACAATCAAGTGCTCGGGGATTCCCTTTCTTCTCAATGTTGTCCATAATTTGTCATGATCCACACAATCAAATGCCTTTGCATAGTCAATAAAACACAAGTAAACATCTTTCTGATATTCCCTGCCTTGAACCAAGATCCATCTGACAACAGCTATGATATCCCTTGTTCCACGTCCTCTTCTGAATCCGGCTTGAAATTTGCTTAGTTCTGAATCCGGCTTGGAATTTACTTAGTTGCTTTTATACTTTGAATGTAAATATTATATTTAAGACCATACAAAGATGTGTTAAACCATTAGCTTTGTGTTCGATGGACTGAAATCCCCCTTCAAGGAACAAAAAATAAATGTAATTATTATAAGTTATTTACCAAGAAATAGCAAAAATTTCTTAATTAAAATAAAAATACTTTGAGCATTTAGCTGGCAAACTTATGGTCTTGTGATGTATATTTCTGCTGAATTAGAGGTGGCTGTTGCTTTAAATCTAATAATTTTTCAGCAGATCTAGTACCTAAATGATTTCCTCCAATAGTAAAGATTTATTTTCATTGATTTCTCTATATTTTTACTCAATCATTCTGATTGGTAATGATGTATATTTAGGGATCAAAGTTAAAGCTGAAAAGATAAGTCAAGAAAATAGAACAGGAACAAGAAATTTACCTGTTACTTCATGAATCCCATGGCATACCTTTCTAATTTAAAGGTTAAATATTATTATCAAGATAGGGCCCTTTTGCTAACTGTTGTTAGGTAATGTGGAGTCAATTTTGACTCATAGGGAGCTCTGGTAGCATAGTGGCTAAGGCACTTGACTGCTAACCAGAAGGCAGGTGGTTCAAACCCACCAGCCACTCCTCGGAAGGAAGGTTGGGCAATCCTACTTCCATAGTGATACTGCCTCGGAAACCAAGGAGGGGTCGCTATGAGTCGGGAAAGACTGGACGGCAAACAACAACAACAACAACAGTGACCTCATGCAACAGAGCAGAATGTCCCCCATGGGGTTTTCTAGGTTGTACTCTTTACTGGAAAACATCGTTGGGTCTTTCTCCTGGGGAGTCACTGGGTGGGTTCAAACTGCCAACCTTTTTGTTAACAACTGAGTGCTTAACCTTTTCTCATCAGGGCTCCTTTTTGCTACCAGTTTATTTTAGCACCACATTTATTTTTTCATGTATTTTTATTTTTGTGTGAAAATATACATAGCGGTACTTGCTCCCATTCCACAGTCAGTGAGATTGGTTCTTCACATTTTGTCAACATTCTCTATTATTTCTATTCACTTTTATTTACTTAACCTCCCTGCCCTACAAACTTCAAAATAGCTACTGACTCTTCGATCTTATACAGATATATATTTTTTAAAAACCATTATACTCAAGTATAATAATCTTTACTGTTTGAGCTAAACTGTAAATTAGTTTAAAGGTGACTTCAGAAAATAGCTTCAATTATGGGTTTGAAGAGCAACTCAGGGCCATAGTCTTTTGGCTTCCTCCAGCTACAATAAGTACAGTAAGTCTAGATTGTTTAAGAATTTGAAATTCTACTCCACATTTTTCCTCCTTTTCATCAGGATTCATCTACTGTGTCCCTGATTAGAATGCTTAGAAATGGTAGCATTGCATCATCTCCTTTTTCTGCTCTCAAAGTGGGTAAGGCAGTTGTTCATGTAGACATTAGTAGCTCAGTTCCTTCTCTGATTCTTGTGTTTCCTTCTTTCTCTTTTGTACCAGACAAGTAAAGACGAATAGTTGTATCTTAGAAGGACCTTCATAAAGTTTTAAGACCCTAGAGACTAATCATACTGAGAGGTAGAGCATAAACTTTAAGAACTATATATGAAAATTGACTGGTTGTCCCATAAGACCATGACTGTAAGCCTCAAAACCAAGAGAACTAATCTCATAAGGTGATTTTTTTTTAAAAGTGATTAGCTATGTTAGCATCTGTAGCACTTTTGACCCTTCATGGCTTTTTGTCACAATCAGTACTTGTTAATTTATTTATCTTTTTGGGGTATGTCTACTATAAAATACATTTCATAAAGACAAGGAATTTGTTTCTTTTGTACTCTGATGCACTACTGGTACCTCACACAATGCATGGAACCTGATAAATATTTGTTTAAATGAGTGCACAAATGGATTAGATAACAGTGCCATAAACCAAGCCCTATCTGTGTTTCTAGGCTGCATCTCCAAATCTTAAGTCTGAAGAGAACTTTAAGCTCATCAATCCAAGTCCTAGCGAAAAAATCCTACCCATTGCATACTTGACATTTTGTAATATCGTTTTTGGCCTTTGATGCAACAAAAATGAAAGCAGTACCCCAACTGCTTGAAGAAAACCATTATGGCCTCCCAAATGTCTCTAATTTTCTCTCCTAGACTAAAGTGCTAAAATTGCTTTCTGTTCATTCTCTTGAATTGCGCAGTATAATTCTCTAGCATTTCAATGCTTGATTGTGAGGAGGAACGAGGCAAGAATTCTTGCTTTTAGATATACTATGTAGGTATATTACCTTAAGACAGACTAATGACTAATGGAATCCATTGGTGATTAAGTCTTGTTGGATCTAGACAGAGAAAATCTTAGACAAAGTCATTAGCAGGATTCTAGAAAGAATCACATCAACTCTGAATGACTTCACATTGTTATAAGTGCTGGTAACAGGAACTAATAAAGACATTATTAAAAAGAGCTATAGAATGTTTCCATTTCCTTCAAAACATCTAACTTCCCAATTACTCTGGCTCTCTGGCAAGCATTAGGAAAAGTACATCTTTTCTTATTTATAAAAATGTAAGTAACCATTTGCACATTTGTACAAAAATTACAAGTGTAATTTTTAACTTGAAAAAGGATTTATTAATCCAGATGAGCCTGTTACTGGTAGAATGTTAGATAGATGGAAAAGTGAAGAATTTAGGGATGTTAATCAGGCACAAGATATATAGGAATCATCTACTTTCAGATTGTTCTGTGTGGGGATACACATGACATAATAAGATTAATTTAATTTTTCAGAAAGAAGTAAAAAGGATTAGTTTAAAATCAGAAAAGGTGTGTGTCAGGATTGTATCCTTTCACAATGTTTTTTCAATCTGTAAGCTAAACAAATTGTCTGAGAAGTTGGACTACATAAGAAGAGTGAAGCATGAGGATTGGAGGAAGACTCTTTAATAACCTGCAATATGCAAGTGACACAACCTTGCTTGCTGAAAGTGAAGAGGACTTGAAGCACTCATTGATGAATGCCAGTGACTACAGTCATCAGCATGGATTATGCATCAACATAAAGAAAACCAAAATCCTCACAACTGAACCAATAAGCAACATCATGATAAATGAAGAAAAGACTGAAGTTGTCAAAGATTTCATGTTACTTAGATCTATAATCAACGCCCACGGAGGCAGCAGTCAAGATATCAAATGATGTATTGCATTGGGTAAATCTACGGCAAAAGATCTCTTTAAAGTGTTAAAACAGCATACCCAGGGCATGGTATTTTCAATCACCTCATATAGATGCAAAAACTGGATGATAAATACGGGATAAAGAAGAATTGATGCATTTGAATTATGGGATTGGTGAAGAATATTGCATTTACCATGGACTGCCAGAAGAACAAAGCAATCTGTCTTGGAATGAGTACAGCCAGAATGCTCCTTAGAAATAAGAATGGCAAGACTTTGTCTCAATTACTGGAGAAGGACATCATGTTTGGTTAAGTAGAGGGTCAGGGAAAAAGCCCCTAAATGAAATGAATTGACACAGTGGCTGCAAAAAATGAGCTCAAGGATAGCAACAATTGTGAGAATGAAGCATGACTAGGCAATGTTTTGTTCTGTTGTACATGAGGTCACTATCAGTCTAGATTCTGTAATCTATAAGTTGGAACTCAAAGCTATCTAATAACAGCAACACTAACAGCACAAAGGATAAATAGAACAAATCATCAGGGAAGGATGTTGTGAACATTTTTTAAAAATATCAAGCTAGAGATAGGAATTCATTTTGAAAATTCATCTCCTTAAGATGATTATGAATGAAGGGAGAAAATAGTTTCTTTGACATAAAATTTATTATGAGGTAAACAAATATTAGAAAAAGCCAGCAAAGATTATTGAGGTCAATGATACATACTCCCAAGGGTGATAATTTCTAAATATAATGTTAATGGTGTTCCACACTGTGATATATTGTAGTATGCCAAAGAAGGTCTGAGGATAAAGCATTGTATTTAGCAAGCAAGCTGACTTACTTTGAGATCATGACCCTACTAAGTTTTGGGACTTGAACACATGTTGTAAAATTTAAAGATATAAAAGTCCTCCACCCTGGCATCTCTAAAATTATTTTTGATGGATTCAAGTATCAAAAATCTAATTCAGTAGGTCTTTGTGGGGGAGGGAGGAAGGAAGTAGGAGTTAGAGAATGAGAGAATGATCAACATTTAAAAAACAGTACAAGCAGTGCTGTTGACCTATGACCGGGAACAAGACCTATTTTGTTACCAAGCGATTGAGTAGTAAGAAATGCATACTAATTTGTTGAGACTTGTTTATTCATTGTTGTTGTTGTTGTTACGTGCTGTCGAGTCGGCCTGACTCATAGCCACCACAACTCATAGCCACCTCTCCTTGGGTTTCCAAGGTGGTATCACTACGAAGAGTAGATTGCCCAACCTTCTTTCCAAGGAGTGGCTGGTGGGTTTGAACCACCAGTCTTCTGGTTAGCAGTCAAGTGCCTTAGGCACTATGCTACCAGAGCTCCCATTTATTCAATAGAAGAGAATAAGTTTGGCATTTCTTTCCTGAATTAGGTACATGTTGTAGAATGCTAGAAAAGGAATTCAAGTTCAGGGAAAGGAAAGAAACAGGAAGAATATGCAGGTGGTCTACAAAGGACAGTGATTGAAGCAAACATAACTTAGCAGCCACCTTGACCTACACTGAAAGTTTCTTCCTAACAATGAATTTCCTAGGACACTTTTTGGGGCAGTGTTTCTTGAACTTTAATGTACCTAAGAATCACCTAGGAGAAGTAGTTAATAGGAAGATTCGGATGTAGCACACCTGGGGTGGGGCCTGAGGCTCTTCGTTTTCAATAAGCTCCAAGGTAATGCATGTGCTGCTGATGTTGACTGCAATTTGAGTAGCACATCTAGAGTAGAGATTCTTAAATCATACCTGGATCACCGGAGGGTTTGTTAAAACAGATGTTGCTGGTGCTAATGTCACAGTTTCTGATTCAGTGGATCTGGACTGGTCCTGCACATTTGCATTTCTGACAATTTTCTAGGTGATATTGATGTTTCTTGTCCAGGTAGAGACCACTTGTGGAGAATATCTCATTAAACCAGTTTCCATGGTTTTGACTCTGACTCATGGTGACCCCATGTGTGTCCAAGTAGAATTGTACTCCAAAGGGTTTTCAGTAGCTGATTTTGCTGGAGTAGATCACCAGGCCTTCCTTGCAAGGTCCTTTGAGTAGACTCAACCCCCAACCTCTCGCAAGCAGTTGAGCACATTAACTGTTTGCATCAGTTAGGATTCTGAGTACCACATTAGGCTGTTTTCTGTTCTTACTCAGAGATGATCAGTCTCCCTTTTCTCTCCCTTAGGTTATTTGGTCTCTTAGATACCAACGTTATCTGGAGTAGATCCTTCTAGAGCTGTTTACTCTAGCTGTAAAACATTTGAGAGTTAACACCAACTACATACACATTAGTTGTGCAAAGTCAAATTTGATTTGTAGATGAATGAGGTTAATCTGCCTAATTCACTGCTTTCATCATATTTATTTTTAGATTAAAACAATAATACAACACAAAAATATTTTACCATCGGGACAAATGTACAGATTTGCTGTGAAATATCTTCTACAAATGAGCCCGTTTATCTTTTCAGTCTTTTCTTTTTCTATATTTTTCCTCACCATTCCCAGCCAAACTATTATTGCTCCCACCATCTTTCTAGATCAAAATTATACACATTCATCAGAATCTCTCTCAATCCTTTCCTTTCTGGAAACTCTTACCATTTTTCTTATGTACTTCATCTTATGTTTCTGAACTTTTTATATTTTTTAATATTGTTTGTCATTTGGCACTTTATGTGTACAAATTTTAAGATATTAGAATTAAGAGATAAGATATTAGAAATTTTCATTTTGCCAGTCATACCTCTAATCCAAACCAAACCCATTGTCTCAAGTTGATTCCAACTCATAGCAACCCTATAGGTTAGGGAACTGCCCTGTAGGTTTTCCAAGGCTGTAATACATTTACAGAAGTAGACTGCAACCTTTCTCCCAGAGTGACTGTCAGATTCAAATAGCAGACATTCATACATAGCTCAATATTTTATAGTGCTTATGATCATTGTTTCAGGAATAAGAGTATTTGGATTCAAATTCTTCACACTCGACTCACTTTTAGGGTTGGGGCAATGCAGACAGTCTCTAAACCACTTGTTTATCTCCAGAATTGAGATAATGACTGCTTAGAGCTTAAATTATCTATTTTATGTAAAGTACTTGAAATAGTACATGCTACATACCACTCAATAAAAGTTTAATCAACAGTTATTAGGTAAATACCATGACATTGTGCTCTAGGCAATCGGATTGTTTAAAAATGGGCAATAGTATGCACATTAAAACCAATTAAGATTTTGAAAACAAACTTGGATGATTTGTGAAGTTAGATACCTGATGACTAAATGGCCACACCTTTAGAGTGACTATAATTTACAAACCACAGCTTGAGACATGAGAGTGTGTAGGCCTAACCAGATACAGGTTTTTTTTTTTTTTTTTTTTTTTAAAGCAAGATGTCCTGGAAAATCAAGAATGTGGGCATTACACATATAACATGAGGTCATATTTCTTGAATTAAGGCATTAAGAAATGTTGGAAGCATACTGAGACATATTCAGGTAAACTAAACACGTGGACTTTGTATTTCACTGTAATACAGTGGGAAATAATAAAGGGTTATACTGCAGTTTGAACAGGTTTGCATTTAGTAATAGCACTGGAGCTCTTGAAAACTAGGAGCTAGCCTAACACCAACTAAGCCTTAATATTCTGTAAGTTGGCATGCTATTCCCAGGCAGGCCTTTATGTTCTCTTTTGCACAAAAACAATTGTACAGAATATTGACATCAGATGAATGATGGATCAAGATAAAAATAAGACCACTCTTTTTTTTTTTTTTT
>NW_006921767.1:1609365-1623071 GCF_000298275.1 Orycteropus afer afer | reverse complement strand
GTTGTATAGGTTGCAGATCAGATGGTGTAGCAGTCGCTAAGACTGATTGTTTCCACTAATTTTGGTTTTCTTCATTCTTCTTGGCTCTGGATGAGGAGAGACCCATCCTTGCACCTAGATGGCAGCTTGCAAGTTTTTAAGATCTCAGTCGCTACTCACCACAGTAGGAGGTGGAACAATGCTTTGTGTAGTATGTTATGCCAATTAAGCTTGATATCCTCTGTGACTATGAAGACCACTCTTTAATCATGTCTGAATACAGATAAAACATGAACACTGTCAAGATCACAAATCACCAAATGTCCCCTCTGCCATATAACATGAATGACTACTCCATTTTACCCATTAAATCTTTAGCTTGGATCTAGTGTTAGATTCCTCTAGATGAGATTTATTAAGATAGCTAATCACAGAATTATCCCCACTTCCTGACAGAATCCAATGTAGAGCAAAATCCTGTTTCCTTAAACCAAACCAAAAATGAAAACCACTGCCAGTAAGTCTATTCCAACTCATAGGGACCCTAAAGGACAGAGTACTGCCCTATAGGGTTCCAAGGCTCTAAATCTTTATGGAAGCAGACTGTCTCACCTTTTACCCTTGGAGCAGCGAGTGAGTTTGAACCACTGACCTTTCGGTTAGCAGCCAAATGCTTTAGCCATTACATCACCAGAACTTCTTCTGCTTCATTAAATGCTCCCAAAAATCACTTAGCATAAGCCCAAATTCTATGACAAGTACTTTCTAACACACTGTTACTGAGTTGCCCATGATTCCCTGTGGCAGTCCTTTTCTTTGTTGCAATAAATAGTAAACTCAACTTGCTCAACTACAAGTGTGTTCCTGGTGGGTTTTGACTGGAAACCATTGGCAGTGCATGCCTTTTGGTCAATCTTGTGAAAAGGTCATTTGGTGGTGGCAATTGTTGTTGTTAGGTGCCATGAAATTGATTTGGAGTCACAGGGTTTTCTTGGTTGGAATCTTTACAGAAATAGATTGCCAGGTCTTTCTCCCGTGGGGTCACTGGGTGGGTTGACTCCACTAACCTTTTATGAAGCAGCTGAGAGGTTACTCATTTGTGGCACCAGGCCTCCTTGGTGATGATTAATAAGCTTTTTATAATACTAATTTATACCATTTTACTCAAGCTTATTGAAAGTTATTTGAGCATTTGCTTTGTCCAAGTGCGACTCACTTTAAACAGATTTGTTAAGGGAAAGGCAGCTTTATAGAGGACGTGGAGCAATTGAACATTGTGTGCTCCCTCTCAGGATTCTGAGTTTTGAGGTAACTCTAAGAGAGTCCTTTAAATACCAAATTCTCTTAGTACATTTAAAGTGTGATTGATTATCAGAAATTTGATTTAGGTGAAACTTTCATGAACTCATTGAAAGCAAGGTACAGCTGTAAGGGGAAATATTCGAACTTGTTGGGCTAGACTTTAATTTGATTTGCATTCATTTTTTAGTATCTAGGTACACTGTTCTAAATTTAATTAAAGCCAACTGGGAAAAAATTCATTTGAAGAAAGGATGTTTCTTAAGGGCTCATGTGAAATATGAAAACATTTCTGCTTTTTATTTTCAGATGAACATTTTATCATTTGAGGTAGAGGGGAAAATATGCCTCCTCTCCACTTCCCAGAAAATAAATTGGTGTAGAATATTTTTAGTAATTCAATTTTTAAAGATAAACAGTTCTTCTTTCCTACTTTCTCTATCTTTTCCTCTCTCCCTGTTTTCAGTTTTGTGTAACAATAAAACACTCTACACAGCAGATACCTTGAATAAAACTAGCTTTGTTTCAAAAGCTCTATTAGTTCTTGTTTTGCAAAGATTTTATAGAAATACATATATATTTTTTTAATATTGCTGAAAATGAATCATTCACCATGAATAGTTTCCTTCCAATTTATTTTCATTATTTCTGGGGAAAAAAATTACAGTTATCAGAAGTAGTCTGATGGATCTCTTTTCTGATGTTATGTACCAGATGAAAAGTGAATTTTCATGGAAGCCACACAACTTGGCCATGCAATTTTGTTAATCACAGGAACAATGTCCCTACATAGTTTGAGAAGGACTGATGGGAAAGTTTAATATTTTAAAAGTTTAATCACAATTTCTATCTGCCTTTAGTGTCACATGAATAAATTATACAGTTAATTTGAGTGAGCTTTTAAATTGTTCCAATGGAAATGGCAAAGTGAAACCTGAAGCTTTAGTTCTGGTTAGGGTCACCTAGATCAATACTGTGCTCTGAGGAATATAGCTGAAGGTACTGGTGGCTTGACAGACTGATCCTCTGAGGTGGCAGAATAAAAGTAGAATTGTCATATGTTATTGTGGTTGTTAGGTGCTATAATGTAACACCTATCTACAACACTTAGCTCTGACTCATAGAGACGCTATTTATAATAGAATAAAACACTGCCTGGTCTGCTCCAGCCTCACAATCTCTGTTATCTTTGAGCCCATCATTGCAGCCACTATGTCAATCTATCTCATTGAGGGTTGTGGTAGTTAAGTTTGTGTGTCAACTTGGCTGGGCCTAGTTGAGTGGCAGGACATCTGGATATAGTTATTCCCCATGATGAAACTGGTAATTAACTCCATGGTGGAATCTATTGGAGCAGCTGAGTAGCTGCTTTAGAGATGTGGTCTGCTTTCCATATATAAGAAACAGCTTTGAGAAAGCTGTGAGCCTTTTGGCACACTTGAACCCTGCATGTAGCTAAGTCGTTGTTCAGTAGCCTACCATGCCCTGCCGATCTTGGGACTTCATCTAGACTTGAATTAGTGGCCTGCCACGTGGTCTGGTAACATTGGGATTGTGCCTTTTTACTTGTCAACCTTGGGCTTGTCAGTCTCAGCAGCCAACAGCTGTCTGAGTGAAGTAAAGCCTCCAGCTTCAGTGGGCCAGGAGCAGGAGGCAGAGCTGTAGCTGAAGGTTGAGGGGCTTTCACCCAGTCCCTAGAGCTTGGCACTTTGAACTCAGGCTTAAAGCCTTCAAAATTGTAAGAGAATAAACTCCTGTTTGTTCAAGGGACAACTCCTTTCTGATAACATGACCAAAGTCCATGAAATGAAGTCTGGCCATTCTCATTTCTAAGGAGCATTCCAGATGTATTTCTTGCAAGACAGATTTGTTTGTTCATCTGGCAGTTCATGGTATTTTCAGCATTTGCCAACACCATGATTCAAATGCACCAATTCTTCTTAGGTCTTCCTTGTTCATTGTCCAGATTTCACATGCATGTGAAGCTATTGAAAATACCATGGCTTGGGTCAACCACACCTTCTTCTTCAGCCCTTTCTTCAAAATAACATCTTTGCTCTTTAACACTCTAAAGAAGTCTTTTGCAGCAGATTTGCCAAATGCAATATATCATTTGATTTCTTGACTTCTGTTTCCATGGGCATGGATTGTGGATCCAAGTAAAATGAGATCCCTGACAACTTCAATCCTTTCTCCATTAATTATGGTGTTGCTTATTGGCCCAGTTGTAAGGATTTTTATTTTCTTAATGGTGAGGTGTAATCCATACTGAAGGCTGTAGCCTTTGATCTTCATCAGTAAGTGCTTCAAATATTCACTTTCAGCAAGGAAGGTTGTGCCATCTGCATATTGCAAGTTGTTAATGAGGCTTCCTCCAATCCTGATGCTGAGTTCTTTTTCATATAATCCAGCTTCTGGTATTATTTACTCAACATGCAGATTGAATAAGTAAGATGAAAGGATACAACTCTGATGTACCCCTTTAAACCATGCAGTATCCCCTTGTTTTGTACGAACACAGTTAAGTGTTTTGGTATTTCCATTCTTCTCAATGTTATCCATAATTTCTTGCAATCCATACAGTCACATGTCTTTATGTAGTCACTAAAATACAGGTAAATAGCTTTCTGATATTCTCTGCTTTCAGCCAAGATCCCTCTAACATGGTATACCTCATTCCATATCCTCTTCTGAATCAGGTTGAATTTCTGGCAGTTCCCTGTAAATATATTGCTACAACAGCTTTTTAATTAGATGATTCCAGGTCTCTGCACATTTCATTATAATACTTAGCTTTGTCTTCTGGAGTCACCCTTTGAAATCTTCTGTTCAGCTCTTTTATTTCATCATTTCTTCCATTTGCTTTAGCTACTCTCTGTTCAAGAGCAAGTTTCAGAGTTTTTTCTGGCATCCATTTTAGTCTTTGCTTCCTTTACTGTATTTTCAATGACCGTTTGCTTTTTTTCATTCATGATGTTCTTGATGTCATCCTACAACTTGTCATATGGTAGTAGCATTAGTAGCTAGTATAAAGGGCACAGATACCAAATGAGAAGCATGTCATTCATCTTTCACTGATTTAATCACATGCTGCACAATATATTTTTCACAAAATATTAATCTGGCAGTGATATGCAGAATTAATTTTTTAAAATGAAGGGATACAAGGGGAAGTAAAGGTACATATTTAACTTATGTTTCTCAAGAACTTATAGTTTTTAAAAGCACATTTTCTTTAGTCATCCAAAATCTAGTTTTGGACTCAAGCAATATTTGAATCACTCACAGGTTGCATACAACAAGGTGTTTGTTTACTAAATGCATGCATCCAAAATCACATATGTATGATTTAGAAACATGTTTGATAGAGAAGATGCATGCAGTTTAACATCTCTTGCCCGTTATATTGCAACAAAACACTTATAGACATTCCTGTGACAGCTCCATGTAGATAAAATATATTCATTAAGTTTATGATAAAAAGCTAAAGCAGAACAAATTCATAAAGAGTGTGTCTGTAATGGTAGGAAATGAAATGAGAAGAAATTCATAATGGTATCTCAATGATGTTCAGATAGATCAGTAAACAATGAGTGGGTGATTACCATTGATCTATTTTACATGCACATACAACAGATGCTTTATTTAAACACCTCTGAAAATGTGTTTCATGGTGAAATCCACAATCAATAGTTTTAAAAGTACTGAAGACTTGAGATGGATACCAGGGTTGAGAAAAAGTTGGCAGCATCTGAGGCAGTGTCAGGAGAATCAGCATTTCAAAGGTGACAAAAACAGTTGTCAGTTTGCTTTTGGATTGAACTTCAGTCTTAGAAAACAAAAAACTGCATTTGATTTAGCTGTATCAACACAACAGCTACGATGATTTCATTCCCAAAATTAACCAGTAGAAGAGTTGTCCTTTATATGTTCTTTATTAATGTGGTTTCCATCCAATTCATTAGCAGTGCTGTTGGCTTTAGTCACAGCATAACTTTGTAATCAGCCTGCTTCTCAGCAGCTCCACTACCATCACCCTTGCCCAGGATTGTATCATTCTCTTTTCACAAGTTTTGTGAGTAAGTAGCATCCATTCACCCCTATTCCAATCTATTCCCTACGCAGTAACCAGCACGATCTTTTCTGTACCTATCACTGTCCCCATTCCTGCATTAAGATCTTTCTCTGGCTTCTTATTTTTAAGAAACAGCCTGGAATCTGTTAAAAAGCCAAATATGTTCTTGTCACTGCCTTTCCCCAGACTTATTATTGTTCAATGCCCCACCATAGGTCCTGCCAGAGGAGCTATTCTCTTTCCGTCACGTGGTTTGTGAACAGCCTCCTCCTTATATCTCTTTTCTTATTCAACTACTATTCATTTCTTGGATATCAGCTTTAAGATACTTCCAGAGGGAAGACTTTCTTGAGCTCTTAGTTTAGATCATATGGCATTGCTTGTTTGTTTGTTATTTGGTGTCTTAGGATCATGTTCCTTTGATTCAGATCTCTAAAATCTCTTAAAAAAATTAGAAAGTCATCAGCTTAAAGTTTCATTCTCTGCCTCTTTCATGAAATTTTATGCTTTATGAAAGTAGAGGGCACAAGTCTTTTCTATTCTTTTTTTTTTTTTTTCCCAAGCATGTAGCACTGTATCTGGCACACAGGGATTATTGAATGGGTTTTTATTTCCACATTTATAACTGATATTTCATAGAGCTTTTTACAAATCACTTAACCTCATACATTTCAGTTTTTCCCATCTGTCAAATAGCTGATCACTAAGTCCTCATTCTGCTAAAATATATTTCTTTTGACAATATCTATTCGAACTAAGCATATGCAGCTTGTCTCAGGATTTCCTCAAGACCCTCTAACTCAATAATTGCACTCTTACTTATAAACCCAACAGAACTGAATATATGCATCCCCTTAAAGATAGGTACAACAATGTTCACAGAAGAATTATCATAATAGCTAAAATCAGGAGATAACCCAAATGTACATGAAAAATAGGCAAAACCAAACATACTGCAGTCAAATCAATTCTGGCTTATGGTGAGTGACCTCATGAGTTATAGAGTAGAACTGCTCCATAGGGTTTTCTTAGTTATAATCTTTGTGGAAACAAATTGCCAGGCCTTTCTTCAAACAACCAAACTTCACATGGCAGTCGAGGACAAACATTTGTGCCACATAAGGACTATATGAAGAATAGAATGGATAAATATATTGTGAGATATTCAAGTAATGTCAGAATTATCTACAATGACAATAAGTAAAGTGATACAACATTACAACAAAAAGAATGTACCTCACCAACATAACATTGAGCAAGAGAAGACAGAAACAAAAAAGTACATATAACGTGTTTCCTGTAATACATATTTGAATAATGGGGACACTAATTGATAGTAATAGAAGTTTGAATAGGGATTAGTTTTAGGAGGCTACTGACTAGGAGGTGGTATGACAGGAATTACTGGGGCATACTAAAATTCTATTTCTTCATTCAATTAGTAGTTACATGATGGTATTCCTCTAAAAATACCAATGAGTTAAACACTTACCTACAGGCATACCTCATTTATTATGCTTTGCTTTATTGTGCTGTGCAGATATTGCAGTTTTTTGTTTTGTTTTGTTTTGTTTACAAATTGAACACTTGTGGCAAACCTGCATCAAACAAGTCTATTGGCACCATTTTTTTTTTTTTTTTCCAACAGCATGTGCTCACTTCATGTGTCTTTCTGTCATGTTTTGGTAATTTTCACAATATTTCATACTTTTCCATAGTGCTATTGCACACTTAATAAACTATAGTATAGTGTTAAGATAACTTTTATTTGCACTGGTACACCAGAAAAAAATGCATAACTTGCTTTATTGTGGTTTTTGCTTTACTGTGATGATCTGGAACTAAACATGCAATATCTCTGAAGTATGACCATAGTTGTCTATTTTCCTGTATTTCTGTTATACTTAAAAAAAAAAAAAAAAACACTGTCTAAATTCTATTACTCTAGGTAAGTTTAGGTCTTAATGTAATTGGTAAATATGGAGGAATAGGTTTTGTCTGGGTGTATCAGGGTGTGTATGAAGGTGTTTAAGTAATTTTCTCAAGAAGAGTTTATGAGCCATAAAGATTGATAACATAATTGAAAAGATAAACAAGTTATGAAATATTCTGATACAGTTAGTAATGCAAATGTTAACTCATTTTCATTTTGTCATATTGTCTTTATAAAAAAAAAAAAAAACAGAAATTTCTATTCTCAAGCTACCAGCTTATGTGCATTCTCCTGATGTTAGTACTGAGATAGGATCCCTTTGTTCTATTTCAACAACTGTCTCTTGGTCTATGTACAGGTTCTGCATGAACATAATTAAGTGCTCTGGACTATGTGAAGAAGAATGTAGCATCAAGATTGGAAGAAGACTCATTAACAAAGTGAGATATGCAGATGGCGCAATCTTGCTTGCTGGAAGTGAAGAGGATTTGAAGCACTTCTGATGAAGATCAAAGACTATTGTCTTCAGTATAGATTACATCTCAAGGTAAAGAAAACAAAAATCCTTGTAACAGGACCAATAAACAATATCATGATAACTGGAGAAAAGATTGAAGTTGTCAAGGATTTCATTTTACTCAAATCCATAATCAATGTCCATGGAAGCAGCAATTCAGAAATAAAATGATGTATTGTATTGGGGAAATATGTTGGAAAATATCTCTTTAAAGTGGTGAAAAGTAAAGATGTCATTTTGAAGATTAAGGTGCACCTCTCCCAAGCCATGGTATTTGAAGTTGCCTCGTATGCATGAAAAGCTGGACCAAGAATAAGGAAGATAGAAGAACTGATGCATTTTCATTATGGTGTTGGCAAAGAATATTGAATATACCATGGAATGCCTAAAGAACAAACAAATCTGTGTTGGAAGACATACAACCAGAATGATACTAAGAAATGAAGATGGTGAGACTTCATCTCATGTAATTTGGACACATAAGCAGCAGGGAGCAGTCCCTAGAGAAGGACATCATGTGTGGTGAAGTAGAGGAAAACCCTCAATAAGAGAGATTGACATGTAGTTGCAACAATTGGCTGAGACATAGCAAGCATCGTTAGGATGGTGCAGGACCATCGTTTCTGATTGGACCTTTCTTTCCATTGTACGTAGGGTCCCTATGAGAATAGACTCGATGGCACCAAACAACAAGTTCTTATTCAGTTTAATCAGCTCAAATAAGCTCTGTCAGAGTACGATAGCTGTGGTTGTAAATTTATTTTAAGAATACGGATAAAACTTCAGAATTATCCGTATGTTTCTCTAAAACTATTCAATGTTTCTCTAAAAATGAAAAATGGTATATCTCAGCCTAGTGTTACTATATTTTATGAACAGAATGGGAAAATAAATCATAGTTATATATTTGAATAATGATTAAATATATTTTACTAAATTTTCATATTCTGTTAGTCTTTTATAACCTAGCTTTCTTTCTTTATTATCAGCCTAGTTTTCATGGTAAGGAGTTTGTGTCTATACATTTTTCTCATCATATCAATTTTGATGTACTCCTACCAAATCATTTTTATAAGGATATATTTGAAATACATAAAATTAATAAAGTTAATGCTCTTTTGTAATGTTTACAACTAAAGCAAACTATTTAAAATCCTCATGTAATCTACAAGTGCTTTTACGTTTATGAGCAGAAGCATAAAAAGGAACAGTGCATATAAAAGTATGTGCTAGCAAAAAACTTGTTAGCACTAACATTACAGTCCATCATATATCTTACCTTGGTGAACATTCTGAAATAAGTGAAAATAATTTGGTAAGTTTTAAGTGTAAGAAATAGTTCATAACTGCTTGTTATTTTAAAATATTATAAATTATCTATTAGAAGGTGAAAACTGATAACAGTTATAGAAAATGGTTAGTGTTGATATTAATGCAAAGATAATAGTAGCTTGCTAATCAGAAGAAAGTTTCCTCCCATTAAAGGAGGGAAAAAAATCACATGAACTAAAGTAGTTACAGAAATGCCCTGCAGTCATTGAAGGCAATAAAAGTTAATGTGAGTTTAAGAAACAAATCTTCCAATACTGATTTTTCTGCAATTTGCTATTGATCTGAATCCAGAAGTCATCTTATATTTAATGAACAACCAGCAATCATGCTAAGGATCATCGTATCTCTACTATTATCTCCAGGCAATGAATTAACCCTATTATCACTATTCTTTACCGTAAACATGTCCTTGGATGCTAGGTTTTTCAGTATCATCAGCATTCCCCCAAATATACAAATACACACACACGTACACACACACACACACGGAAGGAAGATTGGGCAATCTACTTCCGTAGAGATACTGCCTCAGAAACCCAAGGAGGGGTCGTTATGAGTCAGAACCGACTCGAGGGCAGTGAGTTTGGTTTTGGTTTGGGTTATATAGCATAGTGGCTAAGACACTTGCTTGCTAACCAGACGGCTGGCGGTTCAAACCCACCAGCCACTCCTCGGAAGGAAGGTTGGGCAATCCTACTTCCGTAGTGATACTGCCTCGGAAACCCAAGGAGGGGTCGCTATGAGTCGGGGCCGACTCCACGGCACATAACAACAACAACAACAATATATATTTTGAAAAACTTATTTGAATATTATTACTTTGACTACATTAATAAATTTGGAAGATAAAACCTTCACACATAATTCTTTTCATTTCATTGTACTAAGGGCTTGGTGGTAGATGATGAAGAATAATGTTACTTAGACCCTCCCTTTGGCAAAACATTTCAATGCAATTAATGATACTTTTCCGTAACTCATTATCCCTGGAATGGACAATATCTGCTGGATGGTAAATAAATTCCAATGATCATGATTTGAGTGAAAATAAAATAAATACTTCAAAGATGCATATTGAAGGGAAATTAGAACAAATATTTTCATCCTTAAGGATGGGATGACTAAACATTCCTTTGTCTCTTGATACAGAGAAAAAATAAAGGGGCAATGTGTCCTGCCTTTCCTTTTGCTAGTTGTAGGTATTTTGTCTGGAAATAACACCATATTATTTGAATGAGCATCTACCCCGTACATTAAAACTTTTAAAACAATTATTGTCATTTCTTACTTTATTTTGAGACCTTTCAGTGAGGAAGAAAGGCATGATACCTTTTCTTGTTTTGTTGACCCTTTGTAGAAACTGAAAATAGAAAAGAAAATAGAGGCTATATATAGAGGCACCCTTTTCTGGGTCTGGATTAGTTAGTTGCCATGGAGTTGGCCCTGACTCTTGGCAACATCATGCAAAACAGAAAAGCTGCCTGTTCCTGAACCACCCATGATTGGTTAGGGATGAGACTGTTGTGATCCGTAGGGATTTCCATGGTTGATTTTTCTAAACAGATCTCCAGGCCATTCTCTTTAGTTTATATTAGACTGGAAGCTTTGCTGAAGCCTTTCCAGCTTTATAGCAACACTCAAGCCTCCACTGACAGATGCATGGCAGCTGTGGAAGAGGAACATTGGCCAAGAATTGAACTCAAGTCTCCCATATGGAAGGGAAGAATTCTACCACTGAATCACTCTTATGTATTGAATCTAGATAAAACCAAACCGAACCAACAACCAGTTGCCATCCAGTTGATTCCAACTCATGGACATCCCATGTACACAGAGTGGAAATGCATTCCACAGGGTTTTCAAGGCTGTGAGCTTTCAAAAGTAGATTGCCAGAGTTTTCAGAGTTTTTTTTTTTTTTTCTCCTGTGAGACCTCAGTCCATGCAACTGCCAACTTTTCAATTCGTGTTGGAGCACTAAACCATTTGCACCACCAAGGAATTTCTTTGAGTCTAGATTATAAAATAGAAAAATCCATTGCCATTGAGCCAATTCCAACTCATAGGGACCCTATAGGGCAGAGCAGAACTACCCCCTAAGTTTTCCAAAGCTATATACTTTTTTTTATTGCAATTTGGGTGCAATTTTACAAAGCAGATTTGTTTTACATTCAACAGTTGATACCCATTTTGTTTCATGACACAGATTAAAATCCCCAAAATGTAATAGCTCTCCTCCCAACTCCTCCCTAGTTAACCCTTCCCTGTGTCCTTCTTACATATGCATTCCTGACTTCCTAGCTTTCTCCCTGTGTAAATGTTACCCTACAGATCTCCCATGTTTGACTGTTCCAAGTAGTGTATCTCCGTGGTATAGCTTTTCAGCCTGTAGTCCTGTCTATTATTTGGCTGACAGCTGGCACATGGGAGTGAGTCCAAATTCAGGCCCATAGGATAACCCAGTACTATTTTCTTGAAGTTTTTAGCAGTCTGTATTCCACAAATAATTCTAGGTTTTTTAAATTTATTATTATTATTATTATTTTATGTTTTTGAATTGTGTTCCACATTTTTTTCTCCCACTTTATCCAGTGTCTCTAACTTTGATTCCTTTCCATGTTGTTGGCATTCATAGCTGGACACCATCTAGTTCTTCTGGTCTCAGGGTCATGTAGGCTAAGGTTCTATGGTCTATTAGTTCCTTGGACTAGTTGTTTCTATGTCTTTGATTTTCTTCACTCTTCTTTGCTAAGGATGAGGAGAGACTAATAGTTGCATCCTAGATGCTTTTTAGTTGCTATTGTAAATGGTATGGCTTTCCTTATTTCCTTTTCAGAGGTCTCTATTGATATAGAGGGATCCAAATGATTTTTGTATGTTGATCTTGTAGCCTGCCACTTTGCTGAATCTTTCAATTAGTTCCAGTAGTTCTTTTGCTGAGACCCTTGGGTTCTCTATGTGTAGGATCAACAAAAACAAAAACAAAAAAACTCACTGCCATTGAGTCAATTAGACTCATAGTGATCCTTCCTAGGAGTTTTGAGGTGGTATCTCAACAGAGGTAGATTGCCCAACCTTCCTTTGGAGGACTGGCTGGTGGGTTTGACTGTCAGCCTTCTGGTTAGCAGTCAAATGCCTTAGGCACTATGCCACCAGAGCTCCCGTGTGTAGGATCATGTCATCTGCAAATAGAGATAGCTTTACTTCTTCTTTGTAAGTTTGGATACCTCTTATTTCTCTATCCTGCCTATTGCCCTGGCTAGAACTTCCAATACAGTGTTAAATAGAACTGGTGTCTAGTTCCCATTCATAAGGGCAAAGCTTTGTGTCTCTCTCCATTCAGAATAATATTGACTGTTGGTTTTGTATATATGCCCTTATTACACTGAGATATTTCCCTTCTATTTCTATTTTGCTGAGAGTTTTTATAAGGAATGGGTATTGGGTTTTATCAAATGCCTTTTCTGCATCAATTGATAAAATCATATGGTTCATTTCTTTTGTTTTATTTATGTAATAGATTATGTTGACTGTATTTCTGATGTTGAACCATCCTTGTATATCTGGTGTGAATTTCACTTGGTCATGGTATATTGTTATTATTTTAAAAAATATACTGTTGGATTATATTGCTAGGATCTTGCTGAAGATTTTTGTGTTTATATTCATGGTGGATATGGGTCTGTCATTTTCCTTTCTCATGGTGTCTTTACCTTGTTTTGAAATCAGGGTCATGTTTGCTTCACAGAATGAATTGCTTCATAGAATGAATTTGTGTGTATTCTGTCTTTTCTTTGTTCTGGAATAGTTTGAGTAGGATGAATGTCAGCTCTTCCCTGAATGCTTGATAGAATTCTCTGGTGAAGCCGTCTGGGCCAGGAATTTTTTTTTTTTGTTAGTAATATTTTTGTAACTGCTCAATTTCTTCTTTTATTATGGGCCTGTTCAAGTTTTCTATCTGTGTTAGTGTAAGTAGGTCTCGTGTTTCTAGAAATTTGCCCATTTCTTTCAGTTTTTTAATTTGTTAGAGTTCAATTCTTTATAGAATTCTATTATCCTTTTCATTTCAGTTGGTTCTGTTGTGATTTTGCCTATTTCACTTATTATTCATGTTATTTGCATCTTGTTTCTTTTTCTTAAAGTAAACCTCCCAGTAGTTTGTTGATTTTATCTTTTCAAAGAACCAGCTTCTAGTCTTGCTGATTTTTCCCATTGTTTTTCTGTTTTCTGCTTCATTTATATCTGCTTTGATTTTATTATTTCCTTTCTCTGGAGAATGTAGGCTTTCTCTGTTAATCTTTTTCTAATTGTTGAAGTTAGTGGGCTAAGATGTTCATCTTTTATCCTTTCTTCTTTTTTTATGTGTGCATTTATTGCTATAAATTGACCACCAAGGACTTTTTTTGCTGTCTCTCAAAGGTATTGTTGTTGTTGTTGTTGTTTGCCGTCGAGTCGGCCCCGACTCATAGCGACCCCTCCTTGGGATTCCGAGGCAGTATCACTACGGAAGTAGGATTGCCCAACCTTCTTTCCGAGGAGTGGCTGGTGGGTTTGAACCGTCAGCCTTCTGGTGA
>NW_006921767.1:1606665-1607953 GCF_000298275.1 Orycteropus afer afer | reverse complement strand
ATTCACTTTCAGTGTAATTAATGATAGGTATGAACTTATTGTTGTCATTCTTTTTTTTTTTTTGGTGTTGATGGTTTCTTTGTTCTGAATATTTTGCTGTGCTGAGTTAATTTTGTAATTGAGCTTTCATTCTTTTTTCTTCATTGTTGATTTGTGATCACTAAGTCCTTGTGATTTCCTTCTTTCTTATTTTGGTTAGAAGGCCTATTAATTTTCTTTATGGTTACTCTGTAGTAGATTCTAATTCCCTAACTTTGGAGCAATCTCTTTTCTATTGATATCATCGTGACTTCCTCTTCATTTGGAAGTTTTAAAATTATACCATTTATTCCCTGTATTTGATTGTAGTTGGTGTCATTTACAGATTGACTTCTCTAGTTCTCTGTTTTCCATTTGGCATGCTAATTTTCATTATGAGAAATCTTTTTCTTAGTTGGTTTGTGAGATGTTGCCATGTGTCTTAATCTTAATTTGTTGTCTTCTGTTGTTGGTATTCTGTTGGTAGGATTCCCTTTAGCATTTCTTGTAAGGTTGTTCTTGTTTTTACGAATTTTTTTTTTTTTTTAATTTCTGTTTGTCAAGGTATGTCCAAATTCCAGCATCATATTTGAGAATAAATTTTGCTGCATATATTATTCTTGCTTGGCAATTCTTTTCCTTCAAGTTTTATTTATTTATTTATTTATTTATTTAATATGTCATCCCCTTGTTTTCTTGCTTATATGGTTTCTACTGAGAAATCAGAGCTTAGTCTTATTGGTTGCCCTTTGTAGGTAACATTTATTTTTCCCTGACCTGCTCTCAAGATTCTTTGTTTGTCTTTGGTTTTGAAAAGTTTGATTATGTTATGCATGGTAATTTTGTCTTAGAGTCTACCCTGTATGGAGTCCGTTGAGCTTCTTAGATGGATACATTTTCATTTTCATGATATTGGGGGAATTTTCTGATTGCTTATCTTTGACAATTTTCTCTTGCCTGATTTTTTCTGGAATTCCAATCAGATGCATGTTATTTCTTTTGATATCTTCCCGTATAACTCAGGTTTTTGTCATTTTTTTTTCCTTTTGAGATTTTTCCTCGTACAAACTAGTGTCAAAGGATTTGTCTTCTGGCTGGGAAATGTGTTCTTCATTCAGTTTGATTCTGTCTTCTTGTCCTTCCAGTGTGCTATCTATCTCTGTAATTTTAGTGTTCATCTTCTGGATTTCTAATTGCTGTTTCGTCTGATTTCTATTTTTATATGTATTTTGTCATCTTGCTCTTGTATAATTTTGCTGAATTCTGTAAG
>NW_006921767.1:1598953-1605880 GCF_000298275.1 Orycteropus afer afer | reverse complement strand
ATATAGATATATATATATATATATATTTGTTTTTAATTGCTTATCATATAGTTCTATTACTCATTTTTCCTAGGGGAGATTTCCTATTTCTTTCTTTTGGCCACTTGCTTCTGCTATCTTGCCCTATTTGTTCATTTGAACTTAAGTTTTATTTGTTGGTTTGTTTCATTCTTTTTTGTTTTGTTTTGCTTTGTTTCAATATATCCAGATGTAAGAGATAGATGTGCTTCTTTGATTGTGAGCCTGGTAGTACTAGGCCATTCCTTGTTTCTCTGGGTTGGTGGAATAACTGGTGGGAATGTGGATGTGGGACTCTGTCGTGAAAAAGAGCTGCAGTTGACATGAGCAGCTGTTCTCTGCTGTTTGCATTGATCCTGTGGCACAAAAGCTGGTAATGGAGCTCATCTATTGGTTGAAGTAGTTTGTGCTTAGCTGTGACAAGGCTAGTGGAAAATTAGTGTTTTCCTCCCATTGGATAAGGCAGAGAAAGAAAAAGAAAAAACAAAGAGGAAGAAGAGGTGAAAAAGAGGAAAATAAAAAAATAGAAATAAAACATACAAAATGAATATAAAGAAAAAAAATGGTGGATGAGATGAAAAATTGATAAAAATGAAAGAAGACAAAGAGGGAGAAATGAATCGATCAAAAAGAAAAAGATTGGGGGAGAAGGAAAGGAGAAAATTAAGGGGAAGATAATGAAACTGAGGAAGAGGGATTTTTATAGTTATGGTCAGCCGGCAGCAAGTGATTGGGAGCAAGCGGTTGTGGAGGAAACAGCTGATCCACTGGAGATTATGATCGCAGAAGTGAAAAGAGCCTGGCGTGAATGGGCACGTCTAAGACAGGAGGATGCAAGTGTGTGCCTCTTGTACTTAGTGTAAGAAAGATCAGCCAGTGATATAAACACAGGAAAGGAGAGCCACAGCCCCAGTGTCTGTCTATTTGGAGTGTGTTGCTGAGCGTGGTTAAGGAGCTCTGGTGGCATAGTGCCTAAGGCATTTGACTGCTAACCAGAAGGCTAGTGGTTCAAACCCACCAGCTACTCCTTGGAAAGAAGGTTGGGCAATCTACTTCCATAGTGATACTGTCTTAGAAACCCAAGGAGGTGTTGCTATGAGTTGGATCCAACTGGACGGCAGTGTATTTGCATTTGCTGAGGGTGGTTAGGTTCTGGGCTGGACTTCCTTGGCCACATGTTTGGTGGTGATGGGGAGAGGTTTTGCCCCTATTTGCAGGGAAGCTGTACATTTTGGAGGGAAGAGTGTGGCTCACTAGTCACAATTCACTAGTGTGGGTGGCATAAACAGCCATTTATCTAGCTCCCAGGTTCTAGTGAAAGGCCACCCTGAGGTTCAAACCCACCAGTCAGTCCTTGGAAGGAAGGTTGGGCAATCCTACTTCCGTAGTGATACTGCCTCAGAAACCCAAGGAGGGGTCGCTATGAGTCGGGTTTGACTTGACAGCACATAACAACAACATCTCTATGGAAGTAGATTGCCCAATCTTCCTTCCAAGGAGTGGCTGATGGGCTTGAAGCACCAGCCTTCTTGTTAGCAGTCAAATGCCTTAGTCACTATACCACCAGAGCTCCCTAGATACTCAGAATTCCAGGATCATTGTTTGTGTCTGTTTTACTTGTTTTTCCTGGTGTCCATGGTGGAGGGATTGGGCAGAATGTGTTAGTAGGATGCCATCTTGTCTCCACCTTCTCAAAAATGGTAATCTTTATGAAAGCTGACTGTCACATCTTTCTCCCGCGGACCAGCTAATGAGTTCAAACCATCGACCTTTTGGTTAGCAGGTGAGCACTTTAACTACTCCTATTTTTAGTCTAGACAGTCTTTCTTTATTCATTGTATGAGGTTAGTCAGCCTCAGTCAATTTGGATAGAAGAGTCTTGGTCTTTATTATTCTTTCCTCATAGAATACTTCTAACCTCTTGTGTCCATTTCTGCACATGACTAGCTGATGGTCTTTTTTCCTGCTCAGGATCCTGGGATTTTTTTTTTTTTTTTTTTTTTTCTGAATGCTGGTCTGGTGTCTATAAAGAGCCCTGGTGGTGCAGTCGTTAAGCTTTCACTTGCTAACCGAAATTTCTTGGCACTTCGAACCCACCAGTATCTCTACTGTTGAGAAGCCCTACCAATCTGGTCCTGCAAAGATTACAGCTTAACAAACCCTATGGACATTTCTACTCTGTCATATAAGGTCACTTTGAATCAGAATCAATTGACAGCACACAACAAAAACAGATGCATTGCTGCCAAACACTCTTACTCCCATACTTGTTCATAGAATTCTTCTTGGGCAATAGGATCTGATTCACCAGAAAGTACTTAGGAATAAAGTCACCTGATGCACCTAATTGGTGGCCCAGACACCAATGTTCTGCTTTAAGTTTCTTCCACTTTTTTCTTGACTCCCAAATTTTGTTCTTACTATTCCCTGTGGCTGCAATACATTTCCACTCTGCTTTCCTCACACTGCTGATTCCTACTTCAGAATTCATCTTAAACGTCCTCCCCCCTTGATAGATGCACTTTACATGACCACCCATATCTTAACAGCTCCCCTCTACAAAAAATGTTTTTTTTTTTTTCTTATATTCACCTGTTCTTAAGCTTTGTGCCTTCATATCATTTATTACAATCTCTATTTGTGAGGATTCTTCTGTTTACATGTTGGTTGCTTGTCTCTGGGCTTTGTTGTATTCAGTTTGTATCATCAGCACCTAGATGAGTGCTAGACACCCAGTAGGCATTGAGTTAATGCTGATGGAATCAATGAGAGAAATAATCTTCACATACCAGGGACAGATTATTACAGAAAACTGTAATATCTACTGGTTAAATATGTAAAAAGTATGGATGGTGCAAGCAGTCTGTGATCCACTGCTAACCTAAAGTATGGTGATTCAAACCCACCAGCGACTGCAGAGGAAAGGTCTAATTCTCTGCTTCCATAAAGATTACTGGCAAGAGAAGCCCTACGGAGCACAGTTGTACCCTGTAACACTTGGGGTCGCCGTGAATCTGGAATTTACTTGACAACATACAATAATCCTCCCCCACAAAAAAAAAAAAAAAAAAAAACCATGCAAGTAGTTGATAATTCAATGCCTGGATAAGACAAATAACTTGCAGGCATGACTTTTGTCCACCAACTTTTAAAGATGGATGGGATCAATATGAACCATAATCCACCAAAATTTGAGTAACATTCACAACTCATTAGCAGCTCACTGTTGAATATTTTCTTTTTTTTAAAATGAGTCTTCTGTTAGTACACAATTTCTCCTCATATATATTTTAGAAAAAGTATATTGGGAGTAAGTAAATAGAAATAAGGGCAACTCACAATGTTACTGAGGTTTGTAGTACATATATATTATGAGATATGTGGTTGTTAGTTGCTCATTATCATCATACTCAGTCTACTTACTCTTAGTAAGAACTTTTTGGAGAATGCATCTTCTTTCGACACAGAGAATGATTTCATAAATAGACATGGGTTGTAATTTGCAATAATAATGAGATGTATTCAGAAGCTCAATGGGGCTGTTGCTAATGAGAGAGGTAAAAAACAAATATAAACAAAAACCCTTGCATACAAATAATGTTTCAGATATTTATTTTAATCATTTTGAGAACATTCAATATACGGAACACTGGTGTCTAGGTCTTATTTTACTTTGTTTTTTTCATAAAAGCAATTATAAGCTTAAAGGACATATTGAAGTCAGTACCATCAAGGTCTCTGGTAGTGTAGTGCCAAAGGCACTTGACTGCTAACCAGAAGGCTGGCAGTTCAAACCCACCAGCCACTCCTCAGAAGGAAGGTTAGGCACTCTACTTCATAGTGATATTGCCTCAGAAATCCAAGGAGGTGTTGTTATGAGTTGGGTCTGACTCCATGGCACATAACAACAACAACACCATCTAGGTCACTTGATGCACAGAACGTGGAATTAGCCTGAATTAACTACATGGGTTCTATTCACAAATTCAGGAAGCCTATTGTCAGTTCTTGGGGCGATGCCAGAACTGTACACTGTTATGGAAACTGGGAAGTAGCTATGTGAATTATGACAGGTTGTTGGCCTGTTATTGCCTCACTGTCCTTTTATGTACACTAGAAAATGGTACATACCTCATGAGATTGTTGTGAAGATTTAATGAGTTATGACATATCCAAACACTAAAAACAATGTCTGGCAAAGTCTGACCTTCCATAAGTTATTATTATCATTATATGGTGACTGTGATAAATAGTCACCATTCATCTGTCAGATTGTCATACTGAGGCGGCTTGCTTATTACTCTGGTGCCAGATGCTGTCCCATTGCTATTTCAAATACAAGCATGGTTTCAGCAGCACTTTTGGAGTAAGATGGACTAAGAGCAAAGGCCTGGTGATTTAATTCCAAAACTTAGCCAATGAAAACCATATGGATCACAACAGAATATTATCTGGTGTAGTGCTGGGAGATGACCCCCTAGGTTGGAAAGCACTAAAAATATCCCACAACTGCAACAAAGGACTTGAGTATCCAAAGGAGCATGACAATGGCATAGGACTGAGCAATGTTTTGTTCTGTTGTACATGGAGTCATCACGAGTTGAAGCCTGCTCAATGGCAACTAATAACAGCAAAAGCAACATGACAAATAGATTTAGAAATTATTTCCAAATGTGCAAAAACCTTTTATCGTAAGGCATGATGGCTTTGGATATTCATCTAGATAAGAAATTTTTTTGCTTGTAATTATTTTTCCTTCTTCCCCAACAAATTGAATTTGATTATTTCTCTTTAGTGAACATGATTTCATATTTTTGGTCTCAGTGTTAGCCTGGTTAAAAACTAGTTTTTAAGTGGGAAAAGTTTTGAGTGGGAAGAGTGAAGAATAATTGTTATATCCTTATGGAATAAAACTATCAAGAACTTGGGATTTTTTAAGTTAGCCCTAGGGCATCATAAGAATATCAAAGGACAGAACATGACATGGAAGCAAAATGTGAAGGTTCAAATAGTATGCTGTGGATAGAGTGTGGCAATATGTGATGAATTTTGGGACAAGTATATTTAGAATTTGGGGGAAGTATATGTAGAAAGGTTGAATTTTAGAGGTTATTAAATTTTATAAAAAACCTTTTATTGTTATGAGTCATATTTAGTCTGTGATGTATCTTGACCACATTGGCATAGGATATGATCCCTTTCTCATTACCTCACCCTAAAATCTGCTGTCCAACTGTCATAAATGACATTATGGTGAGAACCTAAGGACCATAGCTACTGAGCAAGGGGCTTGGGGCAGAACAGAAAGCATCTTACAATATTATCATTTCTGTTTTCTCCATCTGGAGCTAGCCTGAGGTTGATTATATTTGAATATTTTTAGCATAACTTTAAAATGACACAAACAGTTTTGATAGGAAGCTTTAATATTATGGCAGCTGTCATATTAGCTTCTTGTTTTTTTCTCCTTTAGTTCTATTATCCTTAGCCACAAAGACACCAAGTTGTTTAATGCTATAGGGTGGAAACTATCAGCATTATCATTATTAATCTACTTTTTTCCTGCCCTATGTTAGTTTTCTTTCAAAAGTATTATTTAAATATTCTTTATCTTTGTTCTCATGACAGTATATAGTATGGTAAGGTCTTCCTACATATTATGTTCTTGTCCTTCAATCAGCTTAGATTTGCTCACTAAAGCAAATTCAATTGTTTATTTTGTGATATTTACAATGGGAACTTATTACATTTATCCATTCTATTTTTAATTAGTTCATATGAGCAGGAAATTCATACAATTTAATCCTCACATTTTTAGAAACTTTCAGGACCAGCTCACAATACAGACTATTTTAGACATAAAAGTAAATTTATTTGACTCTCATAAAGAACAAATCCAAGAATAGATCTTCTGTCTTCAGGCATGGCTGGAGCCAGGTATTGTAAGGATATCATTGTGACCTGGTTTCTCACTTTTTTTCTTTTTCAGAACTGCTAAATCACTATCAGTTATACGGTTATTAAAAATAGGCTTCCATCCACTCAAGTTCAATGCTATTGAAAATGAGAATTGCTGCTTTCTCATCTGTTTGAACAAATGTCTTGGATCTGAATTGCATTCCTCCAAACTTCCTGCTGATAGGTATTACTAAAATTGCTGAACCTCATTCTTTCAGATTGTTGCCTTTCCTCGTTGAAAATATAAGATTTTCAGTGATTATCCGATAATTCTAACGTGGCTTATGTCCAGAAATAGACAGAAACTGCATCAACAGATAGCTGACTATAATATTTAAGGAAACCTATGTGCCATCTGTGCATTCCCTATATGTTGTTGTTGTTGTTTGCCGTCGAGTCAGACCCGACTCATAGCGACCCCTCCTTGGGTTTCCGAGGCAGTATCACTACAGAAGTAGATTGCCCCATCTTCTTTCCAGGAAGTGGCTGGTGGGTTTGAACCGCCAGCCTTCTGGTTAGCAGTCAAGTGCCTTAGCCACTATGCTACCAGAGCTCCATTCCCTATATACTTCTTTTAAATCACAGTCCTATAGGCAACTCTGGTGGCACAGTGCCTAAGGCATTTGACTGCTAACCAGAAGGCTGGTTGTTCAAACCCACCAGCCACTCCTCGGAAGAAAGGTTGGGCAATCTACTTGATTGTTCTCATGAGGAACCTGTACTTTGACCAGGAGGCTGTCGTTCGAATGGAACAAGGGGATACTACATGGTTTAAAATCAAGAAGGGAGTGCGTCAGGGTTGTATTCTTTCCTCATACTTATTCAATCTATATGCTGAGCAAATAATCTGAGAAGCTGGACTATATGAAGGAAAACACAGCATCAGGATTGGAGGAAGAATCATTAACCACCTGAGATACGCAGATGATACAACTTTGCTTGCTGAAAGTG
>NW_006921767.1:1582206-1598028 GCF_000298275.1 Orycteropus afer afer | reverse complement strand
AGCGACCCCTCCTTGGGTTTCCGAGGCAGTATCACTACGGAAGTAGGATTGCCCAACCTTCCTTCCGAGGAGTGGCTGGTGGGTTTGAACTGCCAGCCGTCTGGTTAGCAGGCAAGTGTCTTAGCCACTATGCTACCAGAGCTCCTAGTCACCATTAAACATGAGGTATAATTTTTATTTTCTTATATTTGGGAAAAATTAAGTGAGGTCTTATGGCTTACAAGCAACTTAAACTAGCTGATGAGATGGAATGACCAAAGTTGCTGGTGAATGAAGGAGAATAAAATAACATTACAATATACCAATGCTCTATTCTGTGTTGGATAACTCATCCTTAAACAAGTGGCCACTGAGCTGACTTGTGCTGACTGTATGTGTGTCAGAGTGAAATTGTGCTCCATAGAATATTCAGTGGCTGTTATTTTGGAAGTAGATTGCCAGGCCTTTCTTCCGAGCTGTTTCTGGGTTGACTTGAATTTCCAACCTTTCTGTTAGCAGTTGAGAAAATGTCTTTAGTCCTTCTCATTTTGTTGTGGAATCAGAGGGCTTTTAGAGAAAAGATACTGTGATTCATAGTTTTATTGTGTGACATTAATAGAAATTATCAATAGTTAACAACCAAAGATGTGAATAATAATTCCTAAAACTTAAAGAGTAGTTGATGGTTTTCAAAGCCTTCACAAATACAAGATATAATTTTATATTCAAAATTATAAAGGCTTTAGAGCACATATTCACCCATCTTATAGATAAGGAAATAAAAGCTAAGAAAGACTGTGTGTATTTTATGTAAGGTCACCCAGATAATCATTATCTGAATGGGAACAGAATCTGATTATTTAATGTCCTACCCAATGTTCTGTTCTTTTCCCTGTCTACCAGCCAGCACTTGTAAGTTGACATACATGTATGTATACAAAGCCTATTTAAAAATTCTAAGAAATTATCTTTAAGTGTGTAATTATCATTAACCAATGTGAATATTGACAAGCTACAATCTCCTTTTTGTTTAAACTTTTAGAAAGGGATTTTCATCATATTGAGCTAACAGAAATCAGATTGAAGTTCATAGGACCGTGATTTCATTTATATTTCCTAAAGCATGGCGAGGTTTGCACAAAACAATTTTCCATATTTTAAGTTTTACTAATCCACTTTAAGCTGGGCAAGAGTCACATCATCTCGGCTGCTGTGATCACATACAAACCACCTCTGCTAATCTCTTCAAAGGAGATTTTCCTTTGCACAGATAGGCACAATGCACAGCATGGGACATACAACTAGAACCTTGCAAAGTTTCCAGGGTTCATTTATAATTCAGCTTTTACACTGGGGCTACATGGTGTGGAAAGTCTCTTCCAAACAATCCCAGGTCCTTTCACCGCCTCTTTGGTTTTCTCCAAATGTTTTTAATAACTGATGAAGATGAGAATGCAGTCATTACAATAAAGATCAACTGTGATTCACATTGTTTATTTGCAAGTGGAAAAAGAACAGTACCCTGATATTTGATACATTGAGTTTCCAGAGGTATCCGAGGGTTTTTGGCTGTTGGGTTTTCTTAGCTTAGTAAATTAAAAAAAAAAAAAAAAAAAGTTTCTCTTGTGTTTCTGAATGCAATTTCCATTTTAGATCAGACATTTGAAAGTCTTAAGCATGATTTAAATAACATCTAGTACATAATGAATGGCATTATAAATAAGTTTGAGTGCATGAACAAAAGATAAGCAATATTTTTCTCTAACAATTAGACAGAAATATAAAACTAAATGAAGTTTATATATCCCAGATTGACACATTTTATCTTAAAACAAATCAATCCATACAATTTATATACATTCCAGGGAGGGAAGGGGGAGAAAGAAAGAAATAAGTTTAATCTATGCATTCAAGGGTATGAATGGGAAATCTTATTTTACTAGAACATTTATAGTGATATGCTTTAACTTTTTAATTTAATTTTCCAAAATTATAGTTCAGGAGGTTTAGTTTTATAGTCTTGTGTGTTGTAACTTTGGAAATGCTTGTCTTTTAAAATTTTCTTTATATTCTAAGAAGCACACCCTACACTCACTTCAGTTCTGATGTTAGCTGAGTACAGCATTCTATCATTAACAGGAGGGTCACACACATCCCTTTGTTGATACTTGGCTAAATTTACTGGATTTTAATTTTAATTTAGTGCTTTTGTTGAGAATTAATGCTTGAAATGGTAGGAAATGAGGTAGAAGCTTATTGAAAATCCTTTCTAGAGGACCTGAAATTATGCTACCATAATCTCATAGTAATCCACATAAAATTATTTGTAAAAGGTTTTAATAAGCTGTCTCTCTTTGGAAAATTTATGTAAGCCTTAAGAACCTCAAACTGAGAAATGCATGTAATGAATTCGAAGATTATTTTCCTTTTTGAAAAATATTTTGTTGGAACCATTTTGGACATTTTGAATCAAGCAACCATATGATCTGCTATGGTGGGAATGACAATTTGAAGAGAAATGACATGGCATTCATCATTACAAAGGCTATTTCAAGATCTGTCCTGAACTACTATCCTGTCAGTCATAGGATACTATTCATATGTCTATAATATCACTATTATTCATATTTATGCACCAACCCCCAAAGCTAAAAATCAGGAAATTGAAGATTTTTACAAATTTTGCAGTCTGAAATTGACTAACATGCAATTAAGATGTGTTAATTATTAATGGTAACTGGAATGCAAAAGTTGGAAACAAAAAAGAATCACCAGTAGTTGGAAAATTTGGCCCAGTGACAGAAATAATGTTGAAGATTGCATGGTAGAATTTAGCAAGACCAACAACTTATTCATGGCAAATACCTTTTTTTCAACAACACAAATGTCTGCTATACACATGGACTTCACCAGATGGAGTACACAAGAATCAGACTGACTACATCTGTGGCAAGAGCTGATGGTAAAGCTCAATATCTTCAGCCAAAACAAGACCAGGAGCTGATTGTGGAACAGACAATCAACTGCTCATATGCAAGTTCAACTTGAAGTTGAAGACAATTAGAATAAGTCCATGAGAGCCAAAATATGACCTTGAGTATATCCCTTTTGAATTTAGAGACCATCTAAAGAATAGATTTGATGCATTGAACACCAATGACAAAAAAACAAAAGAATTGTGGATGACATCAAGAACATCATCCATGAAGAAAGCATGAGGTCATTAAAAAATGAGAGAAGAAGAAGAGATCAAAATGGATGCCAGAAGAGACTTTGAGGCTTGCCTTTCTGCAGAGAGTAGTAAAAGCAAATGGAAGAACTGACAAGATATAAAAGCTGAGCAGAAGATTTCAAAGAGCAGCTCAAGCAGGCAAAGCCAAATTACTATAATTAAATGTGCAAAGACCTGGAGTTAAAAAAAAAAAAGGGGGGGGGGGGAAGAAGATGCTCGGCATTTCTCAAGCTGAAAGTACTGAAGTGGATATTTAAGCCCTGAGTTGCAATATTGAAAGATTCTATGGGCAAAATATTGAATGATGTAGGAAGCATCAAAAGAAGATGGCAGGAATACACAGAGTCACTGTACCAAAAAGAACTGACCGATCTTCAGCCATTTCAGGAGATGGCACATGATCAAGAACCAATGGTACTGAAGGAAAATATTGAAGTTGCACTGAAAGAATTGGTGAAGAACAAGGCTCCAGGAAATGACAGAATACCATTGAGATGTTTCAACAAACAGCCGCCCCACTGGAGGCACTCACTCAGTTATGCCAAGAGCTTTGGAAGACAGCTACCTGGCCAACTGACTGGAAGAGATCCATATTCGTACCCATTCCAAAGAAAGGTGATCCCACTTAATATGGCAATTATCAAACAATATCATAAATATCTCATGGAAGTAAACTCTTACTGAAGACAATTAAAAAATGGTTGCAGCACTATATTGACAGAGAACTTCCACAGGTGCAAGCTGGATTCAAAAGAGGAAGTGGAACAAGGGATGTCATTGATGATGTCAGGTGGATGTTGGCTGAAAGCAAAGAATACCAGAAAGAGGTTTACTTGTGTTTTGTTGACCACACAAAAGCATTTGATTGTGTGGATCATAACAAATTGTGGACAACATTGACAAGAATGGGAATTCCAGAACACTTAACTGTACTCATGAGGAGACTTACATAGACCAGGAGGCTGTCATTTGAATGGGATAAGGGGACACTGCATGGTTTAAAATCAGGAAAGGAGTACATCAGGGTTGTATTATTTCACCATATTTATTCAACCTATATGCTGCACTATTGTGAAGAAAAACATCAGAATTGGAGGAAAAATCATTAACAACCTGTGACACACTGATGACACAACTTTGCTAGCTGAAAGTGAGGATGACTTGAAGCACTTATTGAAGAAGATTCAAGAATACAGTCTGTGGTATGAATTATATCTCAATATAAATAGAACAAAACTCTTCACAACTGGACCTATCAGCAGCATTCGTGATGAATAGAGAAAAGACTGAACTTACCAGACTTCACATTGCTTGGTTCTGCAATTGACACCAATGGAAGAAGCAGTCAGGACATTAGATGATGTATAGCACCGAGCAAATTTGTAAAGGACCTCTTTCAAGGTCTGAGGAACAAAGATATCTCCTTGAGGACTAACATGAGCCTGACATAAGCCATGATATATTCAATTGCCTCATATGCATGTGAGGGGTGGACAATGAATAAGGAAGACCGAAGAAGAATTGATGCTTTTGAGTTGTGGTGCTGGTGAAGAATGCTGAAAGTACCACAGACTGCTAAGGAAATTAACAAATCTGTCCTGGAGGAAGTACAGCCTGAATGCTCCTTGGAAGTAAGAATGGCCATTCTTCGTCTCACCTACCTTGGTCATGTTATCAGAAGGGACCAGTCAGTTGAGAAAGATGTCATGCTTGGTAAGGTGGAGGGGCACGAAAGAGGGGAAGGCCCTCAATAATCTCATACTCATATATTTAATCAATCTTTTTTGTAAGATTTTAGATTTATAATGGAGATAGCAGAAATGCAGATTTTCTGAGATATTTTGTTAGTCGATGACACAAAGCATCACTTTTTCTTTAAACCAAAGACTTTCAGATTCTATAAAGAAACTCTGAAGAATTGTACTTCAAGTCTTAATCACTTCTCTCTTGTTTCTGTGTGGTCCTGCCATACAGTAAAAGAATGAATGTGATATCTTCTGAAGCCTTTTCTAGTCCTGGCATGTTTTTGATGTTTAAATGTTATATGAGTCTAAAGAAGATAAACATGTTCTGCCTTTAACAGGTGCTTTGTGATAAGTGCCACGATGATTTCACTTCAATATCAATTCTCCATGCTTTCCCCTCTGACCCTCTTTTTTTCTGGGAGGCATAAAAATAATAAAATACATATAATTTTGCTCCTCTTTCCCGTCTTCTCACTTTAAATTGTTACTTATGTCAGCAAATAGCTCATTGGAAAATTAGATTACCTTGTGGGAAAAAATATAGAACAGAGTGATGCCTAAAGGTCAGTTATCACTTCCTTGAGCTGAAAATAATAGATAATACCTGTAGCCAGTTACCTTTTTTGTGTGTTTTGCAAACAATTACTATGTGCGTGTGTGTGAGGAAAAATATTTCTTAATAGAACAATAGTGTCTCCTGAATATTTCACACATATTATGTCTTTAGAAAACCAGGCCAGATTAGTTCAATTACATCACCAAGTAGAAAGGCCAAGTGACAGTGGAAAAATGACATATGTTTTGCCTCCATTCTTAGTACAGAAGCTGATAATTCTCTGGAGATAGGAACTAATCTCTTAATTTTGAGTGCTTCTCTCTGGCTGCCTCCCCACACATCTGTATTCAAACTCAAAGCTCCATTACTATGTAGAATACTAGGTAGAGCCCTGATGAAGTTTTATTTGGCACAGGCTCCATTCTGTTATGCACAAGTGCATAGAATTAAAATAATAATTTCTAGTTGATTTCATGCTTCTGTAGCTTAATGGTCTCCAATGCCACTAGTAGATCCATTATATATTTTTGTACAGAAAAGATGTACTGAAAGAAAATGTCAGGTTTTGAATAAACCTGTGTCCAAATTTACTCCAAAATGAAATTGAAAAGAAAATTGGAAACATGAGTTTTAGAAGGATTTACTGCTTTGTTTTCTGGGTAACTTGACACCGTGGAGTTCATAATGATCAGTGAAGTACTAAGGACGATTTTGTGCTCATCTCTACACCAACCCGACATCTCCTGTGTTTCTTTTAAATGCAGTTGAATGTAATTAGCCAACAGCTTGGCGCTTGATTAAATGTCACATTTTATAAATTTATGCTTATCTTCTCTGCCTTTCTGAAAGTGAAAGAAGAATTCGACTGAACCTACATTCCAGGCAAAGGTAATCATTCATTAAACAAAGAGAAATGTACTCACCAGCAGTATTCAGAAGTTTCTAAACATTTTTCAATAATACTTTTGTAGATGGATTATAAAAAAAAAAACTCACAAATTATTACTTGGTAATACAATGAAATAAATGGATTCTGATTGTTAAAACTTTTAAACCAAAACAAAAATTTTATCATCTTAATTATGTAAAATTAATATTAAAATTGGAGTCTGGTTTCTGATTGTCCTCAAACTTCTAAGAAGGAAATTAGAGATGATGGTAGAGTGAAATTTTGGGTCCAATTTTTGATCCTTTCCTATGAAATTTGCAATTCTTCTAAACAATGTGGTGTGTTCTTTTCACCTTTTGACCTTTGGTTATATCATGTAACTTGTTTTTCTCAGTGAACTGGGGCCAGTGATAGAGGCCAAGTTTGGGCTTAGACTTTAAGAGATCTTGCACATTTCCCGACTCCTCTGCAATCAAGTGAAAATTCTTCCCCTATAGCTATAGAACCTACAATTTAGCATAAAGTCACTCAAATAATCCCTCCTTAGACCAGCCACCACTAAAATTTGTGGTTGTGGTTAAGGCTACCATAGCTTATTTAAAAGTGTCAGGAATATTTAGGAATAAAAAAATACAAATGTTCATGTGTGACAGTTCTATTACTGAACAGAAACAAGTAAATTATTCACTTTGAGGTAAATATGTTATTAATTTGGCAGAATATTTTTAAGTAATGAATTTTAAATCTAGGGATGCTGGGGGCAGAAATATCCTGTATCAACTAATCCTTTTCATTTATTTATTTAAAAGAAGCTAGCCCTTATTAGAAAGTAGTTATTAGACCAATTAAGAAATCAGGGTCGTTATTAAAGTGATTTCAGAATAAACTTATGATTTTCTTGTGACTGTGGCACACTCTATTGATCAAGGTTCTTCTTTGAAGACAATACTATTATGACTGGATAAATAACCAAGGGATTCATAATGGGCTTAAATTGTTTCTAGAATTAGTAGAAAGTTGAAGAAACATCCTGTAGACAGAGCTTCTAGGAATGACTCTCAAAACTCGCATATGGAATCTCCAAAGGAGCCACTGCTTATTCCCTGACCGGGAAGTAACTGCTGTAGAGACCAGTTCCAGAAATATCCAGCCCAAGTGATTACTTCTTTCAAAGTCACTCAGATTTGAATCAGGGTCTCCTGCTAGTGCATTAATTCATGGCAATGCAGCTAACCAAGGGGAAATATTTGTAGCATGACTCAAGTGCCTAAGATGGGCCAGGCATTGGTACAGGCTTTGGGGAGACAACAGGAATCAAGGAAGACAGAAAACCCTGCCCTCATGGGGCTTCCATTCTGGATTGACAAGCAAATAAAATATATGTAAAATATATTGTGTATCAGATAGTGACAAGCACTTCAGGAAAATAAAGAAAGGAAAAGATGAGTAGGAAGTGCTGCTGGTGAGGGAACACAATTTCAATATTGTGATTAGGGAAAGTTTTGCGGCAGAAGTGGCAAATGAGCAAAATCCTAAAGGAAGGGAAGTAGTGAGCCATGTAGACATCTGGAGGAAGAGCATACAGGAAGTAGAAACAGCATGTTCAAAGGCTGCAAAGAGTTGGGGAGAGTAGACCTACAGTGTTTGTTGTTGTAGTTATATGGCATGGAGTCTTCTCTGACTCATAGTGACCCTATGCAAAGCAGAATGAAACACTGCCTGGTCCTGAGCCAGCTCTACAATCCCTTCCATACTTGAGCCCATCACCACAGCCATGTCATCTCACTGAGGGCCTTCCCGTCTTTCGTTGACCCTCCACTTTACCAAGCATGACATCCTTCTCCAGGGAATGGTCCCTTCGGACAACATGATCAAAGTAGGTGAGACGAAGTCTGGCCATTCTTGCTTCCAAGGAGCATTCCAGCTGCACTTCCTCTAGGACTGATTTGTTAGATCTTTTAGCAGTCCATGGTACTTTCAGCATTCTTCACCAGCACCATAACTCAAAAGCATCAATTCTTCTTCAGTCCTCTTCATTCATTGTCTAGCTCCCACATGCATATTAGGCAATTGAAAATATCATGGCTTGTGTCAAGTTTACCTTAGTCCTCAAGGAGACATCTTTACTCCTCAGCACTTGAAAGAGGTCCCTTGCAGTCAACTTGCCCAGTGCTATACGTCATCTGATGTCCTGACTGCTGCTTCCATTTGCACTGATTATAGAATTAAGCAATGTGAAATTTTTGACAACTTCAATCTTTAATCCATTTATCATGATGCTGCTTATAGGTCCAGTTGTGATAATTTTTGTTTTCTTTATACTGAGATGTAATTCATACTGCAGACTGTATTCTTCAATCTTCATCAGTAAGTGCTTCAAATCATCTTCATTTTCAGCAAGCAAAGTTGTGTCATCAAGGTATTGCAGGTTGTTAATGAGCGTTCCTCCAAAACTGATGGCATGTTCTTCTTCACATAGTCCAGCTTCTTGGATTATTTACTTAGCACATAGATTGAATAAGTATGGTGAAAGGATACTACCCTGACACACTCCCTTCTTGACTTTAAACCATGCAGTGTCCCCTTGTTTCATTTGAATGACAGCTTCCTGGTCTATGTATAGGTTCCCCATGAATACAATTAAGTGTTCTGGAATTCCCATTCTTCTCAGTGTTATCCACAAATTGTTATGATCCACACAATCAAATGTTCTTGCATAGTCAATAAAACACTAGTAAACATCTTTCCGGTATTCTTTGCTTTGAGCCATGATCCATCTGACATCAGCAATGATTTCCCTTGCTGCACATCCTCTTCTGAATCCAGCTTGCACCTGTGGAAGATCTCTGTCAATATAGTGCTGCAACCATTTTTAATTATCTTCAGTAAAATTTTACTTGTGTGTGATATCAATGATACTGTTTGATAATTTCCACATTCTGTGGGATCACCTTTCTTTGGAATGGGTACAGATACGGATCTCTTCCAGTCAGTTGGCTAAATAGCTGTCTTCCAAATCTTTTGGCATAACCGAGTGAGTGCTTCCAGTGAGGCATCCATTTGTTGAAACATCTCAGTGGGTATTCTGCCAATTCCTGGAGTCTTGTTCTTCACCAGTTCCTTCAGTACAACTTCAACTTCTTCCTTCAATACCATTGATTCTTGATCATGTGCCATCTCCTGAAATGGTTGAAGATGAACCAGTTCTTTATGGTAGTGACTCTGTGCCTTCCTCCCATCTTCTTTTGATGCTTCCTGCATCATTCAGTATTTTTCCCATAGAATCTTTCAATAGTGCAACTCTGCTTAAGTTTTTTCCTCAGTTCTTTTAGCTTGAGAAATGCTGTGCATGTTCTTCCCTTTTGGTTTTCTAACTCCATGTCTTTGCATATTTCATTATAGTAATTGGCTTTGTCTTCTTGAACTCTTTGAAATCTTCTGTTCAACTCTTTTATCTTAACATTTCTTCCATTTTCTTTAGCTATTCTCCATTCAAGGGCAAGTTTCAGAGTCTCTTCTGACATCCATTTTGGTCTTTTTTTCTTTTCTTGTCTTTTTAATGACCTCTTTCTTTCATCATAAATGATGTTCTTGATGTCATCCCACAATTTCTTTGGTTTTTGGTCATTGGTGTTCAATGCATCAAATCTATTTATGAACTAGCAAAGAGACAGGACAGAAATGAGACAGGGTGCAAATAAAAAACAACAGCATCAGAGAAGTAATAGAAGACCATATTGAGTGAGTTCTTATTGGCCGTGGTAAGGTCTTTGCTGTTTACCCAGAGACAGATGGAATGACACTAAAGGGTTTGACTCAATTATGATGTGAGCTGTCAACTTTTTCAAATCAAAACCACTCTGGCTCTACTGTTCTGAGAAAAGACTTTACGAGGGCAACAGCAGAAACAATAGCTATTGGAAGAGAACATATTCTTTTCAATAAAATTGATTCTGGTAAAATGGAAAAGGAATTAGCATTGTCTGGTAAAGAGAAATATTAAAGTACAGAATGAAAAATCATGAACCTATAGATTTTCTGTAGGAAAAAAATCATGTAAGTGTTGTCAAAAGAAAGAAAAGTAAGAGTTGCAACATCCTTACAAAATGTGACCAGTGCTGCATGTATAAAAGAGGTGTGCAGCTCTGGAAGACAGGGTCTGTGATTGCAAATGTATTTAGGACTCTATTAGATCAGTTTTTTTTTTTTTTTTTTTTTTTAAGTTGTAAGAAACAGAAAAGCTGAACAAAACTGGAGTAAGTAATAATGGAATTGTTTCATATATCTCATGACCTAGGAATAGCCTTTACTCAGCTCTAGGAAAAGGCTTACAAAATGTTACCATGGGGCACATTTCACAATCTCTTACATCTAGTTCTTCTCATGTTTGCATATAACTTTAGCACTTCTGAAACTTTCTTTGTTCCTACATTAAATCCTTCATGAGTGATATGAGTTCCTTTCTGTTATGTATGGAATTGTGTCCACTTAAAAGGTGGTGTAGTGGATAAGGTGTTTGGCTGTTAAACAGAAGGTCAGTGGATCAAAGCCACCAACTGCACTGTGGAAGGAAGATGGAGCAATCTACTTCCATAAAGATTTACAGCCTTGGAAACCCAATGAGAGTAGCTATGATTTGGAATCTACCTGATGGCAGTGAGTTTTGTTTTTTGGGTTTTATTTAAAATATGTCTTGGAACCCTAACTCTATGTATACTTGAGGATTTAATCCCATATGAGAATTGGGTTTTCTTTGTTTTGTTAATAAGGTCATATCAATGTACATGTTGTGCCTAAGGCATTTGACTGATAACCAGAAGATTGGTGGTTCAAACCCTAGGAAGGAAGGTTGGACAATCTACTTCTGTAGTGATATCACCTTGGAAACCCAATTAGTGGTGGCTATGAGTTAGAGGTGACTCACTGGCAGTGAGTTCGGTTTTTGGTTTTAATTTACAAAGCAAAACCAAACCCACTGCTGTGGAGTGGATTCCAACTCATAGCTAGTCCCATTGGGTTTCTGAGGCAGTACATCTTTATGGAAGTACATTGCTTCATTTTCCTTCTGTGGAGTGGCTGGTGGGTTTAAACCTCCAACTTCTGGTTAGTGATCAAATGTCTTAGGCATGTAGGATACACCTTAAACCTAATCACATTTGAGACATGAAAGGAGCAGATTAGACACAGAGAGGAGCAAGCACAAATAGAGGAAAGACAGATGCCTCACTGAGATTGCCAAAGAACTAAGGAATGCCAGGATTAGACAAGTTGAGACAAGTGTCTCCCCCAGAGGGAACAGAGAGCCTTCCTCTAGAGCTAGTTCTCTGAATTCAGGCTTCTAGTCTCCTACACTGTGAAAAAATAAGTTTCTATTTTTTAAAAAAATTCATTCATATGTGGAATTTCTACTATAGCAACATTAAGAAACTAAGACAATTTCTGGCATGTCCTATCAAATATACCATGGCATTTCATTGACCTTGATCATCAGTCAATCACATAGACCTGACCAAAGCTGGATCACATGTTCTCCCCATAAAAACCCACAACTATCCACTGAAGGGGAACTCTGGTAGTGTAGTACCTAAGGTACTAGACTGCTAATCAGAAGGCTGGTGGTTCAAAGCCACCAGCCACTCCTCAGAAGGAAGATGGGGCAATCTACTTCCATAATGATACTGCCTCAGAAACACAAGGAGGGGTCACTATGAGTCGGGTCCGACTCAACAGCACATAACAACAAACAACAACAATCCACTGAAGACAAAGAGAGAAAGGATGGATTGCCAAAGCACTGTGAACAGAAGGTGGAATGTGAGGACTCACCAAATGTTACCTGCTCTAACTATTAATAACAATTATTATAATATCCAGCATTAAATGGAATAACATATGCACAACATATGGCTAATGATGTAGTAGGAACTTAATAGTAGATTTCCTACTTAACAGTGCATATTTCATCACCTATCATTGTCCTTTGCCCATTATCTATACTTGGTAGGCTTTATGGAATTAGCAGTCTTTGCTTCTCTTAATTAACACTGACAGTGATTTTGTTGTATGTTCACTAAAAGGAGTTAAAAATCCTCTCTCTACAAAAGTATTACAATAAATACTTGTATCATTTCCCTTTGCCATTATTTGTTTTTGTTGTTAGGAAAGCATGACCAGTTTATCAAATATCATGGATATCATACTATTGGTTAAGTTCATTTCCGACTTCAGAGTTTATTTCTAGGTCACTAAAATAATTTTGATTTGTGTCAGTCTTTCATAGGTAACATTTACATAGGGTTTATCTTAGATTGTTTTCCCAAGGAGGCAGAACCTGGGACAAGGATTTGAGTGGAAGTGATTTCCTGGGAGCTGATCCAAGAAAACCCTGGAAGAAGAATGGAGTGTGAAAGGGAAGGGAAGACAACCAATTAAACATGCATTTCAAGCCAGCTACTGTTGGGCTCGAGTCCAGAAAGGAATGATGTCGGTACGAAGAAGCCACCACAGACACGATAATGTAATAACAAAAGGAAAGTTTATTTGCTAACTCGAGTTAGGGTCCCTGCTCTTGCCGTTGTAGCGGCTTAGGCAAAAGACCCCGTGTTTTTTTACCATCACATTTTTATAGGAAAAAAATATAGGGTGGAGTAGATGAGTGGGTTTAGGGCAGAGGTTTGGAAAGTTGGGGGGCGGGTTGGAATCCCCAGCTTCAAAGATGAACGAGAGACTTGTTGGAGCCTGGTAGAACTCTCTGATACTTGCAAAATCCGGGGGAAGGGGGGTGAGACCTGTCGGAGCCAGGCAGAACTCTCCGATACAAAGCCCTGAGGCATGGGATGTGTTAATCTCCACACTAAAGGTTTCTGGTTAAAGATCTGCCTGGAGGCATTAGGACTCAGCATGGGACCTGGAGGCATTAGGACTCAGTATGGGACCTGGAGGCATTAGGACTCAGCATGGGACGTGTTAATCTCCATACTAAAGCCTTCTGGTTAAAGATCTACCTGGAGGCATTAGGACTCAGGCCTCACATTTCCCCCTTTTTTTGTTTGTGTATGAGGAATTATCCTTTTGTATTACAGGAGATAAAGACTGATATTGTTGCTTCAGGACCATAAGTTGTACAGTATTAACCCGATCTTTTACAAATGATACAAGCTTATTTATAATGCAGGGACTAAAAGTTAATATAATTATAAGGATTATGAAGGGTCCTAAGAGAGTAGATATCAAAGTAGTTAACCACGGGGAGTTATTAAACCAAGATTCGAACAATCCTTCCTGAGTTTCATGCTCCCTTTTTCTCAGGGCAAGTCCTTCTCGTACCTTGGGTATAGATTCCCGAACCACTCCCGTATGATCTGCGTAGAAGCAACATTCTTCTCTTAGAGCTGTACATAATCCTCCTTGTTGGAGAAATATAAGATCTAACCCTCGGCGGTTTTTTAACACAACCTCCGATAGCGAGGTTAGAGATTTCTCTAGATGTGAGATAGAGGCTTCTATCCTTTCAAGGTCTTCGTCTATAGCTGCTCTCAGGGAATTCATGCTTTGGTTCTGTACAGTTAAAGAAGCTATCCCTAGACCGGTTCCCGCTAGGCCAACCAGAGTAGCTAGGGTAAAGGTTGCAGTGAGTGGTTCTCTTTTTACTCTATCAGTTCCTCTCCAGTGTACATACATCTCTTCCTCTGGGCAGTAAAGAAATCAGGGTAGAACAGTTACTAGCACACAATGATCTGAGGACAGATTAAGTACTTTCAAGTTTAAACAAGGTAAAAGTTTAGCTCTTGAGCAAAGCTACCAACCCCCTTCCCTGGGAATGATCCAGCTAAAGGACGAGTTTATTTCTGTATATGAAGCACAATGTTCTTGAGCGTTGGGGGGTTTCCCCATGCATAAGCTCTTTCCTGTTATATGTTGTATAGTAACTCCTATCTTACGGTCTTTCCAGGAGCAATTCTTTGGGTTCAGGTCATGAGAATAGCTGAAAGAGGTATTAATGCTTATTGCTTCATAAAATGGAGGTTTTACATCGTAACAGAGCTAACAAGCTTGAGTCAGGTTAGGACTAGTACAGTTAAGTGTTTGGTAGGCTGCTAGCATTAAATTCCAAAGAGGGTCTATGTCCTGAGGATTGGCTTGGACGCTCGGAGTCGTATGGGAGACTCTTACTGTAACATGAGGGGTTACAGTGCTTGGTTCTTTCAACGTTTTTCTTGTAGAGGGTGGGGTTTCTTTTCCCGGGGGTTTTAACATTTCATTTGGACCTACCAACCCGGCATCTAAGGGCTCTACTTCCTGTAAAATAGTTATCTCCCCAGATGGGTAAGGGTATGCATAAACTCGAATGCTCCAACTGAGTCCTGACTTCCACTTGGTTAATTCCTTTTTTCCTTGTTCAGTGAATGTAACTTTTATCTGCTCGTCCCTTTCTCCATTTGAAGTTTGGGATCTACATCTGGCTGGGCTGTTGGTAAAGGAGAATTTTACGTAATCATTGGTGTTCACCTCCCACTTCCCATTTCTATCATTAGAAATTACATAGCTCCAACTTTTGCAGTAATACCAAGGGAGCCCCCCACATTGCTGGCTATTTCTTTTATACCCAGGGTAAGCATAAAAACCCATAGCTCTGATATGGCATTTGGCTCACTCACATTCTGTAGTTTGTTCAAGGGAAAGAAACAAATCAGGTCACCATACATTAAGGGTGGTGGTGGATGTGTTGGAGTTTAAAGTCTCATGAGTCTGTCCATTGCGAATTCGTTAAGTGACTTTATAGGGTTGGTGAGTCACGGTACTTATCGCAAGGCGGTAGAAGCTCAGGGTGAGGACGAGAAGGGCTCTAATCTCCATGGTGCTGCGTTAACTTGATTTTCAGCTGGTTTTCAAGATCAGAGCACACTTTCCAACTCGCTCATGCAGACTGCTGCTCCGTCTGGTTAGCTCTCCTGATATGGGAGTGGTGTATCCAGGCTCTGATTCCGTCTACCTTAACAGCAGTGGGGGTTACAAAAACAACAACATAAGGTCCCCTCCATTTCAGTTCCAGTGTTTTTTGCTGGTGCTTCTTTATCCACATCCAATCTCCTGGTTCAAACCCATGGTTAATTCCTTGTTCACTAAGGGGACCTTCATATATGGCTCGGAGTTTGGGCTATAATTCCCTCTGAATTATTTGGAGAGTTTTCATCTCCAACATTAAATCTTTTGATAAATCATTGGGACATTTTTCCAGGTTGGAAATAATAGGGGGTGGCATTCTATACATTATTTCAAACGGGGTCAGATTCAGTGTGTACGGGGTATTCCTAGCTCGGTATAGCGCAAAGGGGAGGAGGGTTACCCAGTCTCCGCTAGTTTCTATTGCTAATTTAGATAGGGTCTCCTTTAGGGTTCTGTTCATTCTTTCTACCTGCCC
>NW_006921767.1:1548044-1557916 GCF_000298275.1 Orycteropus afer afer | reverse complement strand
CTCTCGCCCTGGTGCTGCCCCTCCCCATATTGTTCCATAAATTTGTGAGAATATCGGGGCACGGGGTCTTTTGCTTGAGCCACTGACCTGGTAAGGGCAAAGACCCTAACTTAAGTTAGCTAATAAACTTTCCTAGTCCATTTGCATTGTCGTGTGTTGGCATATTCCTTTCTTCCAAGCATCTCCTTTATAACCTGGGTACAATACTATCTTGAAGTTTTTTAACCAGCACTCCATGAAGCTCTTGAAATTATATGCAACATTTTGTGTGTATGTGTGTAAGACAGAGACAGAGAGAGAAAGAATGCATTTTTTTTTCCTTTGAAATGGATTCATTCATCTCATCAGATTCCCAAAAGGGTTACAGACACCAAGAAAGTAAAGAATTCCAAGTCTTTTGTGGGAAAACTCTTGCAGGAAGTGAGTGCAGTATGATAAACTATATGCTACTGAGGTAGAGAGAGTGCTGAGTCTGATACTGGGGCTTTGGGCCAAGACAAGGACAGATCAAATGATTATCGCCACAAAAGAGATACTCTAAGTCAAGACATACCCAGAATCTCGTTTATTTATTCTTTCAAATATTTGAATGTCCCCAAATAGAACTGAACTATTCAGAAGTTTCTATGTGTCAGGAGTTTGACCAGACCTGAGTTTCCCAATATGGGAGCCACTGTCTACATATAGCTTTTGAGTACTTGAAATGTGACTAGTGCCACATTGAGAAATGACAATCTTTTAGATCTACTGAGTTAAATAGAATATATTATGACATTAATTTCATCTGTGTTTTCTTATATTATGACATTAATTTCATCTGTTTTCTTTTACTTTTTAGTGAAGCTAGTAGAACATTTTAAATTATATATGTAGCTTGCAATGTATTTCTAGTTGACAGTGCTCTTCTACACACGGGCAAAGGCCCTGCCTTTATAGACCTTACATTTCACTGGAAGAAATCAGACAATCAATAATAAATATACTAAGTGAATTATATAGAAAGATAGAGGAGACAGGTAGTATAGAAAAAGAGAAATAAGTGTCGGATTGGGGGGATAATCTATGCTGAAGTGGTAGAATGTAATTTTTAATGGGAGGGTCACGGCAGGTTTCTTTGAGGAGGTCACATGTGAGGTTATTCATGCAGGTGTGGGGAAGAGTGCTACAGAAGCAGGAAGAGCAAGTGCAAAAACTTGAATGTGGAAGTGTTGTTGGACCAAACACGGGTCCCTGCCCGGTGCCCGAGATTGAGAGGAGAGAAAATTATTCATTACAAAGCAGCTATGCAAGGAGTCGGGGTAGTTCAATACCCAGATCTGACTCCCCTAGATGCAATGAAACACAGCCTTTGTAGGTTTCAGGAGAGGGGGTTGTGCATATTCACAAAAAGTTGAGGAATTTGGGGCATGAATGTGAAATGGGTGACCACTGGGGATGAGTCACACTAGCTTCCTGTTATCATCTGATAAGAGCTTGGGCAGAGGGGAGAGGTTTTGCAATTAACTTTTGTTCCTTTTTGCCGTGTTGTGCATGTCCCCAGGCCAGAGTTAATTTACAAGTTGTTTCTAAGATACTTTTAGCAGTCTATCATCTGCAGGAAGGAATGTTTTCCATTCAGTTCTTTAAGGAACTGAATACTCATCTGTCCAGGGTGGGAAAATTGTTGGGGGTAATTTAGCTTACTTATCTATTCCCATCTGGGGTCTTATCTAGTTATCTGTCTTAACCAGGGTGGGGAAATAGTTGGGGTAATCCAGGCTACCTATATATTCCCATCAGGGTGCCAGGGCAGGGAAAATAGATTTTACTTTACTCTGTTTCAGAAGCTTGCCACACTTTGTTTGTGGAACAACAAAGAGACCAAGGGGGCTGGAGCAGAATGAGATTAAAGGGAGAGTAGTAGGGCATGTGACTGCTAACCAGAAGGCTGGCAGTTCAAACCTACCAACCACTCCTGGGAAGAAATACTGGGCAATCTACTTCCATAGAGATAACACCTTGGAAACCCAAGGAGGTGTGAGGTGTCGCTGAGTTGGATTAGACTTGATGGCAATGAGTTTGTTTGTTTTTTTGAGTAGGAAATGAGGAATCCCTGGGTGGTGCAAACAGTTAAACCCTCAGCTGCTAACTGAAAGGTTGGCAGTTTGAATCCCACCAGAGACACCTCACAATGAAGGCCTGGAGATCCACTTCTGAAAAATCAGACACTGAAAATCCTGTGGAGTACCTGACACACATGGGGTCGCAATGAATCAGAATTGAGCCAAGGGTAAGTGGTAGCTGGTAGTAGGGAATGAGGTCAGGGAGACAAGGTTTGTGGGAATTGGGCAAATCATGTGGTCCTTACAGGAAGCATTGGACATTTACTCTGAATGAAACAGCTCCAGTGGAGTGTTTTGAAAGACAGAGTGGCCCAATTCAACTTACATTTTAAATGGATTTCTCTGGCTGGTATGTTGCAAAAAGATTATAGAAAAGCAAAGATAGAAACAATAAGACAGTGTGCAGGCTGCTGCAGTAATCCAGGTGGGAGATAAAGGGTGACAGTATCAATACTGAGAAGAGGTTAGGACTCTAAACAATTCAACTCACAAGGAAAATATTTCATACCTTCAAGCTTAGGACAAAGTAGGGAGAACCTGAAGTTATAGATTTCCCTGCCAACATAATACAGAATTTATTTCTTGATCTACTGATATAAACTATATGAGCTCTCTTCCCTTTATCTCAACATAGGCTTTGTGCTATTTATATGTTACTTAAATAGGCTCAAACCTTTCTCTGGAAAATAATTATCCTTAAGAGTTGAGAGCTTTGCATATTTGATTGTCAGATATCCATTTCCTGTTAGGTGTCTTTCTGGAAATTCTATTTCATACTAAACTTCAGATGGATGATAATAATAAATGTTTGTTCAGCAGCAGCTGGTCCCAGATTGTTATCATGTGACAAACATATTTTATTTATTCATCTCCTTTTTTTTTTAACCTCTTTTGGTAGCCTGTTCCTTTCTCTAGACTTTATATGTGAAATAGAAATGTGTGCTGCTTATTCTGTTCACTTCCATGTTTCTCTTGGTGAATTAAGTATCATTGTATTTATACAAAAAGCCTCAAACAACCTGCTGTGCATCATTGCCAATTTAAATAAGAACCTGAAAAAATGAAGAAAAGGTCTTCCAACATTGCATAACGTTAGGACAAATGCTCCACTTTTCAATGTGTCACTGTGGGGTAGTCTTTCATATTGACTTTGCACTGAAAGGATATGTTGTTTCAAAAGAATTAATCTAGTGTTAGATTTGAAAGGGGTAAGGAAGGAATGAAAGGAATAACCCATCTGGGGAAGTACACTACAGCATCAATACTCTTCTTACTTTGTACTAAATGAAATGAATTCTTTTTCAGTTGGGCTGTAATATTCTGTTTGTGTTTACTCCAACAGGGCACCAGACTTTATCTTATAATCATATTATCCAGATCAGTTTTAGAACACATTTAGTACCCTGAATCTTGAGGTCTAATAGAAGTCATTTATTCTAATACCTGTATGATTTGAGGATCACTTTTTCCAGGCTAAACTTTTCCAACCTTAGTGTAATTTGACTCTATTGTTCAAATCCATTAGGAAATAGCATAAAATAAACCAATAAATAAAAATAACTTTTTCTTGACTCTAATAGCTTTCCTTTCAAAGACAAAACTGAACAGTTGTTAAGGTTATGGTCTAAACAGATCTAAACTCTGACCTCTGTTCTCTGACTTATTAACTTTCACATCTTGTTCAAGATTTTCAATATTTCTAAGCCACTGTTTTCTCAGTTACAGTAGTAGAACCCCCTACCTTATAGTGTTGTCATAATTGTGAAGAGAAATACTGTTTGTGCATTAGTTTTCTATTGCTGCATAACAAATCATCACAAAGTTAGTGTCTTAACCCAGCACTCTTTATTGTCACACAGTTTTGTATGTCAGAAGCTCAGGTGGACACAAATGGGGCACTCTGTTTAAAGTCTCATAGGCTGAAATTAAGGTGTATGGTGTCAGCTGTCCTGCGCTATTATCTAGGTACTCTGGGGAGAATTGCTTCCAGATTCTTTCAGGCTATTGGCAGAATTTTTTTCCCTGTGGAATTAAGGCTAAAGCCCTATTTCTTTGCTAGCTATCAGCCAGAGATCACTCTCAGCTTAAAAAGAGTAAAGTAACCTCTTTTAATAACCTGATACACATTTACTCCTTCTTGTCCTTGAAATGTCTCTGACTTCTTTTTCTGAACCATCTCCTTGACATCCTTTTTCATTTTTCCCTGTTACAACCCTTGTAATTACACTGGGCTTTCCTGGATAATCAAGGATAATATTCCATTTTAAGGATTGCTATTTAGTAAACTTCATTACATCTACCCTACCAAGTCCATTTTGCCATGTAACATGTTCATGGATGTAATGCCAAGAAGCAAAATTCATGGGGCCCAAAATTCTGCCTATTACAGTATGCAAGGAGGAGCTCTGGTAGTGTAGTGCTTAAGACACTTGACTGCTAACCAGAAGGCTGGCGGTTCAAACCCACCAGCCACTCTCAGAAGGAAGGTTGGGCAATCTATTTCTGTAGTGATACCGCCTCAGAAACCCAAGGAGGGGTCACTATGATTTGGGTCCGACTCGACAGCACTTAACAACAACAACTGTATGTAAGGCATCCATGGGTTATGTGGTAGTTCAGTTTGTGTGTCAACTTGTCTGGGCCTGGTTGAGTGGCTGGGCAGCTGAATGTAGTGTTCCCCATGATGAGACTGGTAATCAACACCATGGTGAAATCTACTGGGAGCAGCTGAGTAGCTGCTTTAGGGAATGTAGTCTACTTGCTGTATATAAGGAGAAGCCTTGGGGGTGGTCTCTAGCTTATGGCATGCTTGGATGCTGCATATACTTGTGTCATTGTTCAGAAATCTGCCACATTCTGCTGACCTGGGGACTTACAATGGACTTGAATTAATTGCCTGCCATGTGGTTTGGCAACATTGGGACTATACCATTTTACTTGTCAACCTTGGCCTTTTAGCCTCAGCAGCCAGCAGCTGTCTTAGTGAAGAAACACCTCTAGCTCCAGTGGGCCAGGAGCAGGAGGCAGAGCTGGATCCCAAGGTTGAGGGGACTTCACCCAGCCCTAGAGCCTGGCACTTTTAACTTGGACTTACAGCCTCCAAATTGTAAGAACAAACTCCTGTTTGTTAAGGCCATCCATTTTGTGGTATACTCTTGTCAGAGCAGCACTAGGTAACCAGAACAGGCGGAGTAAACAGTTAAAGTGTTCAGCTGTTAATCAAAAGGTTGGCAGTTCAAATGCACCTAGAGGAGACTCTGAAGAAAGGCCTGGTAATCTACTTCCAAAAAATCAGCCATTGAAAACCCTATAACACTGAATTCCACTTTGTCACACATGAGGTTGCCTTGAGATGGAACTCACTCGATAGCAACTATAACTGAAGTAGTTGGCAAAGTACTTAGTGCAGTGCTTGAAATATAGTGAATGGTGAAAATCAGTGATGTGTGGGTCTATAAATTCCAAATATATGTGCTAGTTTGAAGTTCATTCCAAAGCACATTACTCTAATTGTTTATATGAAGTTAGTCGACACCAAAGTATTTCAATGACAACTTAATTCACCTGACACTGAGGAACTAAAGTCAGAAAGGAGATGTTATACCTTATACTTTTTCTGAGGTTCATAGGAGCTAGGACTCAGCAGACTGATTAGGCAGCATCCTGCTTACAGTTAAAGGAAACTGCATATCTGAATGTAGCCGTTAGGTTAGAAATGATTGGATAAATGTGACAGGAAATATTGGAATGATGACAGCAATTTTAGCTAACATAGCAGAGAAAGATAGAGGATTTCTGGAAGACCAGGTTTGTCTCCTTCAAGATGAAAGGACAGTCCAAGAAAACTAGTTGCAAAGGGGTGAAAATGAAAGTTTACTCAGCTCTATCCAGGGTGAATAGAAATAAGGGTAACAGCAGTGTGTGCATAGAAGCTAGATTGATTATTTGGGAACTTATTTATGCTGCGATGTTGAAAGCCATAATAGCACCTGGAAAAATATTTAACAAATATGTATACAAAAAAAGAGAGTTGCTACAAGATCAGAGTAAGGCAGATGCTGTTGATGCCCTGCTACATCCCTTCATGCCCCCATCGCACTAACCCAAACCCACTGCCATCAGGTAGATTCTGACTCATAGTGAGCTAGAGTAGACATAGTGTAAGACAGAGTAGAACTGCCCTATAGGGTTTCCAAGACTGTAAATCTTTGCAGAAGCAGACTGCCTCATCTTTCTCCCACAGAGTGGCTGGTGGGTTCGAATCATAGATCTTTTGATTAGCAGCTGAACAGAACTCTTTCCTATCCAGCTAGACCTGGGTTTTTCAACTTTGGTTTGTTGACTTTTTGGCATGGGGAATAATTTGTTGTGGAGCTGTCCTGTGAGTTGTGGGATGATTAGCAGCTTCCCTGGCCTATAGTCACTAAGTACCAATAAAAATCATCTGCCCTCCCCCTCCCCCAATTGTGACAGCAAGCAATGTCTCTAGAGACAGCCAAATGATTTCTGTTATTGTTGTTTTTAACTACCATGCTGTCAACTTGATTTCGACTCATAGTGACCCCATGTGACAGAGTATAACTGCCTCATAAGTTTTCCAAGACTGTCAATCTTTATAGGAGCAGATTCCCAAGCCTTTTATCCCAACAGAACAAGGGAATACTGCAGGGTTTAAAATCAAGAAAGATGTGCATCAGTGTTGTTTCCTTTTACCATACTTACTCAATCATATATAGAGCAACTAATCCGAGAAGCTAGACTAAATGAAGAAGAACATGGCATCAGGATTGGAAGAAGATTCATTAAAACTTGCAATATGCAGATGACACAACCTTGCTTGCTGAAAGTGAAGACTACTTAAAGCACTTACTGATGAAGATCAAAGACTATAGCCTTCAGTATGGATTATACCTCACCACGAAGAAAGCAAAAATTTTCATAGCTAGACCAATAAACGTGTCTAAAGCACTTGACTGCTAGCCAGAAGGCTGGCGGTTCAAACCCACCAACCACTCCTCAAAAGGAAGATGGGGCAATCTACTTCCGTAGTGATACTGCCTTGGAAACCCAAGGAAGGTTCGCTATGAGTCGGATCTGTCTTGACAGCACATAACAACAACAGCAACAACAACAGACCAATAAGCAACATTACGATAATTGGAAAAAGGAATGAAGTTGTCAAGGATTTAATTTTCCTTGAATCCACAATCAACACCCATGAAACATCAGTCAAGAAATCAAACAGCCTATTTCCCTGGAGAAATCTGCTGCAAAAAAACCTTTTAGTGTTTAAAAGCAAAGATATCACTTTGAAGACTAAGGTGTGTCTTACCTAAGCCATGGTATTTTCAGTTGCCTCACATACATGTGAGAGCTGGACAATGAATAAGAAAGACTGCAGAAGAATTGAATCAGCATTTGAATTTTGGTGTTGGCAAAGAATATTTAATATACTATGAACTGATAGAAGAACGAACAAATTTGTCTCAGAGAAAGTATAACTGGAATGCTCCTTAGAAGTGTGAATGACTGGACTTCATCTCTCATACTTTGGTCATGTCATCAGAAGGGACAAGTCCCTGGAGAAGAATGTCATGCTAGGTAAAGCAGTAGCCCAGTGAAAAAGGACAAGACCCTCAATGAGATGGATTGACACAGTGACTCAAACATGGGCTCAAGCCTGGCAACAATTGTGAGGATTGCATAGGATGGGGCATGTTTTGTTCTATTGTACATAGGGTTGCTATGAGTCAGAATTGACTTGATGACACCTAACAACCTAACAACAACACATATGGCTCAGACATGACTTTTGAGAGAGGTAGGGCACTACCCGGTTATTTTTATTGAAGCATCAAATTAATTTTTGGCAGACAATTGGAATACCATTCCACAGCTTGCAATTGGTGCATTGAGACTAATTGTTCGTAGGTTTTCTCATCTGTTCATGTGCTAGGATTCAGATGTTTTGGGGATTCCTGACACATAGGGCTTTTTTCTCAGTGCAAATTTCAAATGTTGAATGTTAAACAAAATGTTCACATCAACCAATGGGGCAAATAAAATTAATCAATTTTCATCAAAAACTCAATAACATTATTCTTTTTATTTTTTTGTTTTAATTAAAATAACCTTGATACATGTGTACTAAAAGATAACTGAATTTTTTTTTTTTTTTTAAATCACATCATTGAATCACGGTTTGTTTCTTTTTAATACAAACATTTGTGATAAGTAGACTAACTTGTTGGTCATTGATTTGAAAAGGAGTGAAAAGGTGGGTGTATTCCTTAATATAAAAATCACTGATGTGCCCTTGATATTTCCTTATAAAATTTAAATACATCCACTACACTAGTAATATCACAAAATATTTTAAATAAAAGTTGATCATCTCAACTTTTGAGCTTGAGAGTTAATGATTTTCAGTAATTCAACTTTTATCTATCTACTTCTGTAGAGATACTGCCTCAGAAACCCAAGGAAGGGTTGCTATGAGTCAGATTAGACTCAATGCAATGAGTTATCAGTGTTTTAGCAATCAGGATTACCTTAGGTTAAACTTTTGTTTTAAATCCCATTTATTTCTCAGAAATCTGGCTACAGTAATGATTTGAAGACTTCAAATTCGGTTTAGGATATCTCCATTTACATAGCAGAGCCTGAAATACAACTTAGATCATTAGCTACAGGGAATACCACTTTGCAATTACTATGCAAACAAAATTCCTTGCTAATATCGAGTTATAGATGGAAATAGACTGTCATTTGATGTCATTGTAATTGGTAGTTGATTCAGCCAAACTTTTGTTTATAAAAATCTAGTTATTAGAAAACCAGTACTTTTAAAACTGTAAGATATTTTTGCTTTCATGTGGAGGCTAATGTTTCATGTTATAGCATTTCTATAAATAAACAGTGAAGTAATGTGTGTTTGCATGTTCCTGTGAGTAAAAGAGAGAGAGACAGAGATGATAGCTGAAAGAAAAGGTTTGGCATGTCAAATTAAGCAGAAACAGGTTTTTTTTTTTTTAAATACATTTCTGAACATTCTTTTAAAATATTAAATTTACTCTTTGAAACAGTTTACTTTCTCCCTGTTTACATATAAATCAGCATGAAGTGATTATGTATTCAATATCATCCAGGTGCTAGGTATGAATATCATTAAATCAAGCCCTCATTTACTAATTGAAGAGAGAATAAATGAAAAAATAGAAATCTGTAATTTAGATGAATAGCTATTTCCTATTTTGTTGTTTATTTTCTGTTCATTAGAGTAAAAAGTTTCAATATCAAATACAAATCTCTGAATTCCTGTATAAGAAAGGAAATTGTTTTAAAGAGGGGGAAAAAAAACAAACAGCAGCTTTAAATATTCCAATTTGGTCATTCCATTTCCATTTTTTGGCTCTGTTTTGTTTGTTTTGTTTTGAATCAAATGAGTAAGTGTCCCCAGCTATATGGGAGTGGCTATTCTCCAAGTGAACCCAGATTGAGGAAGATAATGACCATATTCATATGCACAGTGAGTTACTTTGAAAATAATCATATCTAACTTGGGTATGTACATTTTATGAATGGAACACAGCAATGGATTTAAATTAAATTTTGGAAAACAAAATAACAATTTTTAAAAAATTACCATAAAAATGTGTTTGATATCATTTAAATGTCACTAGATGAGATCAGGGAGCTCTGGTAGCATAGTGCCTAAGGCACTTGACTGCTAACCAGAAGGCTGGAGGTTCAAACCCACCAGCCACTCCT
>NW_006921767.1:1536923-1547944 GCF_000298275.1 Orycteropus afer afer | reverse complement strand
CTACTTCCGTAGTGATACTGCCTCAGAAACCCAAGGAGGGGTCGCTATGAGTCAGGGCCGACTCAACGGCAAATAACAACAACAACAACAGATGAGACCAGCTGATAGGAGTTGGCCATGTAGTCACACAGTATTTTACTTTTTCAAGGATGGTCCTGTCTATCTAGAACACACTAATAAAAAAAAAGGAACTATTTGCCCCATTTGAAAAATTGAGGAGCTGTTTCAAAAATCATGGTCTTTAAGTGAATGGGGTAAATTCTGCTCTCCTGGAGGAATATCAATCAATTTGAATACATAGATTAAAGATAAGTTTGATCTGAAGTAAGCTATGCTGCCAAAGGCAAATCAGTCATCCACTCAGAGAAAAAGTACTCCTTTCTGGAAAATGATATGTGAACTAAAATTTAACATAGGATTAGCTTGTTAAACAAGCATGATCAGATTCTGTACTCATCAGTGCTTATGTCATCCTGTGGTAAAACACATGCAGTGAAGTAGACTATTAATGCAAGAAAGAAATTCAATAATTGTGTGCTGTCTGCAAGAGTAACTGCACCTTTGTAATCACTCACTATCTACCAGGTAAAAGGAGACACTGCCTATATTTAAGGAAAGGGTTTAAATATAGCAAAAAAGGGTATAAATGTATGGAGCTGCTGTTGTTTTTATCCTTGCTGTCTATTAGAATCTGCCAGGCACATCAGGCAAAAACCAGCTTAACTCTGTTGACTGATGGAGTGATGACAAATTCATATAAAGTGAAAGTCCAGTATGAAAATACGAGCACAAGTACTTTTCACAATTTGATCACTAAATCAGTTCTGGTGACTGTTGACATCTTGGAATATTCTTCTGAAAAATTGGCAATCTACTTCTGAAAAATTGGTCACTGAAAATCCTGTGGAGCACAGTTCTACTTTGACACACATGGGGTCACCATGAGTTGGAATAAACTAACTCAGCTGGTACTGGATTGTTGACTTTCTCATTCATGAATCTATATTTAATGCAGTAGATACTATTGTTGAATCATCCCTAAATTGGTTTCTAAGAATTATTTTTGTTTTTTCCTTTGAGTGTATGATGAGGTAAAGGATATTGGATAATGAAGAGACTGGGAGATTATTACAGTAAGGTAAAAATTAAGGTGATTACTATGTCAATGAAGATAAATGCAAAAATTAGGGTATGTTTTGGACCAAGAGTTATCATAGGTCAGTTATTTAATCTCTAATTGCCAAACTCTAATAGATCACCTTAGGAGTACATCCAGATACATCAAAATAAATGTGATTACCCACCAAGCTGGTTCAAGGAGATCCAATAAAGACTGCTTTTATACATTGCTATCAGCTATATGATAAAATAAGGCAAATAGCCATGGCTCTTCCAGATCTTATTATTTAGAGAATTATATAAAGCATTCCAGTGCTTTACTTTTATAACTCTTACACTTTATTTGTTTAGGTTGAAATATGAGTGACATTTTTGACATCTACAGTTAGATTTCTAACGCTATTGTTCAATGAGTAGAACAAGATGGCTGAGATAAAAGGATAACACATTCTTTTTCACATCTAAAGCATGAGACTCATTTTCACTGTGAAGGATAAAACTGTGAACCCTTCTGTAGATATCATTCAACTTCATTTTATTTCAGTCCCCTGACTATAACAACAGAAAAAAAAAAAAAAAAAAGCCAAATAATTGTGTTTCTTTTTTGATTTTCTGCTTTTTGGGGAAAAAGTCAATGAGGATGTGAGAATCAGCATTTGGACTATGTGTGTGTTTGTGTATGTGTATTCTAAGAACTGGGAGCTCTGGTAGCATAGTGGCTAAGACACTTGCCTGCTAACCAGACGGCTGGCGGTTCAAACCCACCAGCCACTCCTCGGAAGGAAGGTTGGGCAATCTACTTCCGTAGTGATACTGCCTCGGAAACCCAAGGAGGGGTCGCTATGAGTCGGGGCCGACTCGACGGCAAACAACAACAACAACAACAACAACAATTCTAAGAACTCAACAAATTCCTAGTTAATAAAGTGAATAAAGTTTTAATGAAAATTTTAGAGCATTTTTTGATCACAAGATTTTCTTTTAAAACAAAGACAACATTTATATGGGAAACTGAAGTCTTAGCCTGTGTAATGGGAGGCCATAGGAATGGAATAGATAAAGATTCATTTGAGGAGAGTAGAATGTTATTTTTCTTGAGAACTGGCCTTGTCTTTTCTGCTCCTTTTCCACTACTACTACAAAACCTTGGTTTGCTCATGTGTAAAACAATGCATTCAATTCTGTGAGACAAAAATTAAAGAGACAAAACAAAAAGCCTTGAGAGTCAAACCTCTTACTGGTTGTAATGTGGATCAAATGATTATTTAGATAAATCCCAAAAGATACACATTTCATTCGACAGCCTTTCTAGGTAAAAGCCCTCATTGATTATGTTTTAGTATGCTAACCCAGTTCTGGAAAATGCAGAGCATAAACATTTAGTGGAACTGAAAGAAAGTTAACTGCAGTTTTAATTTTAAAGGAAATTGCAGAGGTTAGTGGTATGTTTTTATGAGCATAACGTACACAATTATAGCAGGCATGACTGGCTCTAGTGGATTTTATTTTACACATAATTAGTCTGGACACGTGTTGAAGCCACTAAGAAGAAAGCAGTTTGGCTGGCTTTGCAAACACTTGCTTCAATTCTGGCATACCGATTTAAAGAAAAATTATTTGCCTTTGATAAAGTCTATGATAAAACAGTTTTTGCAATATTTGGTAAATAAAGAGTTATCTTCCAAAGCTGTATGTTATTTTAAGTGATCTAAATCATTATTGATTTTTTTTTTTTGTGATAAGAAAGTTAATTTTGAATTATATGTAGTTGCTATAGTAACACACACATCTATTTCTCTTGAGGAGGAATCATACGATTAATTTGTCTTTTAACCTATCTTATTACAAGAACTCCCATGAAATGTAGTAACAGATATTTGACTGCTAGCCAGAAGTCTGGAGTTTCAAACCCACCAGCCATTCCTCAGGAGGAAGTTTGGGCAATCTACTTCCATAGTGATACCGCCTCAGAAATCCAAGGAGGGGTTGCTATAAGTCGGGTCTGACTCCATGGCAGTGAGTTTGTTTTTTGGTATAGTCCTTATAGTTTTATTTCAACCCTTTAAACAATATTTTCAGATAAAAAATGTTAATTAGTAAAACTGTTTTGAACATGAGAAAAAAAAATGTATTTTCTGTGGGAAAAAAAAAGAACTAAAATATTCAGAATGTTTTGTATTATTTTACATTTTACGGATTTCATTAACATTCTACACAAACAAAATTTGAATACATGAGTCATATTACTTTCACATAATGCTTTTACTTAAAGTGAAAATAACTTCAACTTAAGGGGCCAAATGTACAATTGCTTCTGAATTTATTAACATATTTTATTTTTACAGAATGTATTGTTTGGGTTGAATTTGCCTATGAAGATTTCTCTATTTCTATCTCTATGTATGTACATGTACCTTTTTGTCTCTCAAAAACTCCTCCCCAGAATCTTCATGAACTAATGTGAAGCGGTCCTTTAATGTCCTTGATAAGCTGATACTAATCTATATCTATAAACAAGAGTTGCAAACACAAATGGCTCCAGGAGCCAAAAGGATAATAAAAATGAATGAAAGGGGCCAGTTGGAACCAATAAAGAGGAGTCAAGGCTGGCGATTTCCTGTGCACTAAAAAGGTGGCAACTCCTTCTCAAGCTCTGATCAGTATTGATGTATGGAATGTGTACCCAATGTTTTCCTGATGTTTTAAAGAGAAGCCAGTATTTGGAATATTATTGTGAAATCTGTCCACACACAAATCTAGAAATCTGAAGTAAGTTAATTTTAACAAAATGCACCATGAAGAGTCAAAATCACCTTCATGTTTCATCTGGATCACCATCAGCTGCCATTTTGCAACCATTACATATCTCAAGAGGGCAATGGTGGTTCAGTGGTAGATTTCTTCCCTTCCCTGTAGGTGATCCAGGTTCAATTCCTGGTCAGTGCACTTCAAGCACAGCCACCACTTACACATCTGCAGTGGAAGCTTGCATGTTGCCATGATAAGCACGTTTCAGTGGCACTTCCAGACTAAGACAGACTAGGAAGAAAAGCCTGGTGATCTTCTTCTGAAAATCAGCCAATGAAAAGCCTATGAATCACAACGGTCCAATTCCCTCATTCATGAAGTAGCCATGAGTCAGGGCCAATTATAACATGGCAGCTAATAACAGTAACTTACCTCAAAGGGAAATTTTAGCCTTGCAGGACTAATGTATGAGATATTGAAGCATGTTGAGCCAATGGAAAGTACCAGAATTTGCATTCTTTTTCTACAGCATAATTCATAGAATAATATTTGTCCAGTTTTCTGAAACTCATGATATGAATCAGACTCAACCTTCTTGATGTATTTTCTCTTGCAAGTTTAAAGTGAACTATGATCTTAGATCTAATGATTAAAATTGTATGTTGAGATGAATAGAGATCCCCAAGGGAAAAATCATTGAGGAAGAATAAAATGGACTGGACTTAGGCTATTGGGGAAAGTGATTGAATGTTGCAAAAGTAACTTGTAGAAAGAGGGAGGTATTTAGAGAGAGGGCAGAGGATGTGGGAAGAAAGGAGAGGAGGTGAAAATGTGGCTGGGGGGAGAAATACTGTGGGAAATAGTTAGACAGTGAGTCCCTGGTTGGTGCAAATACTTAACATACTTGGCTGCAGTCTGAAAGGCTGGAAATTTGATTTCACTCAGAGGTGCCTTGTAAGCATGGCCTGACAATCTACTTCTCACAAAAACAACCACTGAAAATACTTTGGAGCACAGGTCCACTGTGACATACATGTGGGCTCCCTGAATCACAGTTGACTGAATGACAATGGGTTTGGTTTTCAGTCTATAGTGTTGAAAATGTACCATAAGAGATTTTGTTGCTATGAGGTGAAAATAATGTTCTCTGTGTCTTCTAAAAAAACATTCAGGAATATATTATACTTCAACAATTTCAAGGTGGGCATATATTTGTTAATGCTTGTTTATTTAGTGTTACTGTTTGAGATTAGAATATCTTAAGACTCATCTCAAGGTTAGGTTAGACTTTATATCATGCATAGGAATCATTATGATTCCATTATTTTATCAAACAGGATAAAATATCTCCATTCTCTGGAGAAGGATGTCATGCTTACTAAGATGGAGGGTCAACAAAAGAGGGGCAGGCCCTCAATGGAGATGGATTGATACAGTGGCTGTGACAATGGGCTCAAGTAGAGCAGGGATAATGGAGCTGGCATGAGACCAGGTGGTGTTTCATTCTGCTGTGCATAGGGTCGCTATGAGTCAAAGACCCCTCGATGGCACCTAACAACAACAACAACATCAAATAGGACACCATTCAGAAAGAAACAGCTTTCAAGTGGAAATTCATGGATATGCAAAGCTAGAGATTTATTGTAGTAGCTAATTTATAGAGCATATGTGGAAAGCCATACAGCAATGGGGAACTGCCAGAAGTTCAACACAAATTCAGATGAGGATGTGGAATAAGAGATACTATTGCTGATGTCATATTGATCTTGACCAAAAGGAGAGAAAACAACAAAGATTTTTACCTATCTTATTGACTGCACAAAGATATTCAATTATGTGAATAAAAATAAATTATAGATGACATTGTTAATAATGGGAATTCCAGAATACTTAATTTTCCTCATGTAGAAACTGTACATGGATCAAAAGACAGTTATTCAAACAGAACAAGGGAATACTGGATAGTCGAAAACTGGAAAAGATGTTTGGCAGGGTTGCATACTTTCATCTTTCTAACTTAATTTAGACTGTAAATGGCTAACCCAAGAAGCTGGGCTATGTGAAGAATAATGTGGCATTAGAATAGAAAGAAGACTCATTAACAACCTGCAATTTGCAGATGATGCACTTGCTTTCCAAAAGTGAAAAGGATTGAAGTACTTACTGATGAAAGCAAAAGACTACATGCACCCTTCAGTATGGATTAAATCTGAACATTAAAAAAAAGAAAAAAAATCTTTATAACTAGACAAATAAACAACATTATGAGAAATTGAGAAAAGATTGGTATTATCTAAGATTTCATTTTGCTTGGATACACAATCAATGTCCATGGAAGCATCTGCCAAACAATGTGAGGAAGATCCAAGATGGCAGACTAGGCAGATACACTGTCCAGACTCTCTAAAACAAAGACTAAAGAAACCAAATGAAATGGATATAGATGACAGTCCCGACACCCAGAGCATCAAAGGAAAAGATAAAGTAATAGAGCAAACACTGATGATATGAAAAGCATGAATGAAAACAAGCCAACTGTACTAGCATGGCCATTTTGAATTATTGCAAGCAGTGTTTCAATCAGAGCAGGTACCAGATAACCAGCTCCTTAGCCCAGGACTACACCAGCATGCAAATCAGTGTTCAATGATCAGCGAGGTGTGACCTCTCCTCTTACTTTGCACAACCTTCATGTGACTAGAGGAGTGTACCCTCATCCTCCACCTGGCAGTTGATCACATGCCCCCCCCACTCATTGCCAGCCTTTCCTTTTTTCTTTTATTTTTTTTTTTCTTCCTCTTCATTCATCCTTTTTTAAGTTTTATCCCACAGAGTAGACACTTCATCCTTTTTCACCTCCATGATTGAGAGTGCACACCCTTGCCCTTCTCTGGTCAGTGATGCATGCTCCAATGGAGCAAGTGCTACATTCCTGCTGATGCTGTATTTTGCAGCTAGCACTTTTGCCAGTACTGTGCAGCCTTTTAATATACTTCTTCTTAGTTCTTCCTTCTTCCCATTCTTGTTTTTACTTCAATGTTTTCTCTTCCCCTTTCCTTTATATTTTATATATCCTCTGTAAATTGTGCCTGCCCCAACCCACCTCCATAGTAAACAATGTCCACCCTTACTCCTACATGGACAGCAGCATTGATGCTCACAGATGAGCTCTGTACTCATGTTTGTTGGGTAACACTTATGTTAACACTGAGCCATTTTTACTTCCCTTTTACTCTTTTTCTCCTTTTTTTCCCCTTTGGTTTTAGTTATCCTGTTTTATTTTTCCCCCTTCTTATTCCTCCTCCTCTTTTTTTCTGTATATCACAGATCAGATTCCCTACCCCCTGCAACCTCCACTTTCAGTAACAATCACCCCTAATTCTCAACATTCAGCAGTGTGTATTCCCATGGAAAGAGTGCCATATCCTCACCATAACTGGGTTTGGTGGTTAGTGCACTCATCAATTACTGTGCCACTTTTTTTTTTTCTTCAATTTTTCTTTTTCCTTATTATTCTTTTTCTCTTTTTTTTCTTCTTAAGTCTTCCCTCTGCATGACCACCAAGAGACAGGTGATGAGGACCCAATGCTGCCAAACTAGTAAGCAGAAGAGCATTCCTGCCTTGTTGCCTGGCTATATTAAAACATAACAAAACAAAAAGCAAGGTTAAGCAAACTAGCAAACAATCAACAAACTAATACTCAATGTCTCAGAGACAACAGGCAACTTCAAATACTTCAAACCATAGATGAAAATAAGACAATATGAATCAAATAATGACCGAAATACAGAACCAGAAATTTTTCCAGAGGAAGAAATGCTATTGGAACTACTGATAGAAAAATTAATATTTATACTTAGATATTTACAGCAGATTAAGAAAGAGATTAAGGAAGTCATAGTAAAACTGAGGAAGACACAGAAAAAGCTATAGAAGAATTCAAAGAAAAAAAAAAAATACAAGAACAATTTGACAAAATAAACAGAAAATTAGAAGCCATACAAAAACAATAGAATAAAAGAAAGAAATCCAGAGATTAGTGCTAAAATTTGTGGAACAGATAACACATTCGAAGGACAAAGGAAATACAACTGAATCAGAGGCAGAAAGAATTAATGAAATGAAGGCAAATCTCTTAATATTAATCTGGCAGAGGATCAATCAGAAAAAAGAATTGGAAATAAAAAGGAAACCAAATAATTATGTCAGAGACTATCAAGAGGAATACTTTATGTGTGATCAGACTTCCAAAATATGAAGAGAAAGAAAAAAAGCACCAAGAAAATTTGGAAGAAAATTTCCCTAATACCCTGAAAGTTGAGAAGATATGGATTCAAGAAGCTCAGTGAACACCATAGGATAGGCCCAAGAGAAAATCACAAAGATTTATCATAATCAAACTTTCCAAAACCAAGGACAAAGAAAGAATTCTGAAAGCAGCTTGGAAAAAAAGAAAAATCACCTACAAAGGAGAACCAATAAGAAGAAGCTCTGGTTTCTTGGAAGAAATCATTCCAGAGAGAAGACAAAGGGATGACATATATAAAACACTGAAAGAAAAAAATCCCTTCCTAGAATTATATAAACAGTAAAATTGTCCCTGAAATACAATAGAAAAATCAGGACTTTCCCAGATAAACAGAAATTAAGAGAATTTGTAAAAACCAAACCAACCTTAAAAGAAATGCTAAGGGGAGTTCTTCAGACAGAGAACCAACAACAGAAGACAACAACCTGAGATTAAGATTAAGACACATGACAACAACACCCAGAATTCAACTCCTATATAGAAGTATCAATAAAAAATAAGCCTACCAGACTGAAAATAGGGCACCAGGGGCATCAATTTGTAAATGATGACAATTACCAAGAAAAGGAGGCATTAAATTTTGTAGTTACTGAACACTGAAGGGAGAAGTAATCAAGCTAACTTCAAGATAGAACTAATTGTTTTAAACTTAGGAAGACACACAATTATCAGGTAAACTCAAAGAAATTAATAAACTCTCTGATGAAAATCAAAAAGAAGAAAATCATAAAGACTAATTAAACAGTAAAACAACAGCAATGAAGGAAGTAACAAGAAAATCCCTATACAAAATGAACTTGGCAAAGAATAATATATGGAACCAAAAAACCCATCAAACTCTCAAAAACTCACTGCCATTGAGTCAGTTCTGACTCACAGTGACCTCTCCTTGGGTTTCTAAGGCAATATCTCTACAAAAATAGATTGCCCAGTCTTCCTTCTGAAGAGTGGCTGGTGGGTTTGAACAACCAGCCTTTTGATTAGCAGTCAAATGCCTTAAGCACTATGCCACCAGAGTGCCTAAAGAAAACATCAGTACCACAAAAAATAACAAACAAAAATACAGCAAAATGACAGTAGTGAATTCCTACCTATCAATAATTACACTGAATATAATTTAGTTAAATGCACTAGTAAAGAGACAGAGAGTAGCAGAATGGATAAGAAAACATGATCCATCAATATTTTGTCTATATGAGACACAGCTTAGACACAAACAGAAAAATAAGCTAAAAATCAAAGGATAAAAAATTTTATATCAAACAAATCAACAAAAAAAAGAGCAAGAGTGGCAACATTAATTTCTGATAAAATAGACTTTAAGGAAAATATAACCAAAAGAAGTAAAGAAGGACATTACATAATGATTAAATTGTCAATCCAAGAAGAGAAGATAAGCATAATAATATTTACATACCCAATGAAAGAATCCCAAAATACATAAATCAAAAATTATGAGAATTGAAAAGAGAATGGAACACTCCACAATAACAGGGAAAAACTTTAATATACCACTTGCAACGAAAGACAGAATGACTAGAGAAAGACTCAACAAAGATAAGAAGATCTAACAACATAATCAACCAATTAGACCTCATATATGTATACGGAACATCCCCTCCAACAACAGCACAACACACATTCTTTTTCAGTGCACTTGGAATTTTCTCTGGAATAGGCCATCAATTAGGTCACAAAGCAAGCCTTGATAAATTTTAAAACATTAAAAGAGTACAAAGCTTGTTCTCAGACTACAAAGCTATAAAATTAGAAATCAATAACAGGAAGATCAAGGAAAAAAATCAAATACATGGAAACTAAAAAACACCTTGCTTAAAAACTACTAGATGATAGAATAAATAAATAAATGAATAAATAAATAAATGTCTTTGAGTTGAATGAGAATGAAAATACAACATACCAAAAGCTTTGGGACACAGCAAAAAACAATGCTTAGAGGAAAATTTATACCAATAAATGCACACATCAAAAAAGAAGAAAGAACTAAAATGAACACCTTAATCTAATTTCTCCAATAATTAGGAAAAGAACAGCAAAAAAACAAAAAAACCCTACAGTCACTAGAAAAAAGAAAATGATAAAGATTCAAAGACAAATAAATGAAAACAGAAAAACATTAGAAAGAATCCATAAGAATAGAAGTTTAATCTTTGAAAGGATCAATAAAAGTGACACACCACTGGCAAAATTAACAAGGGAAAGGAAGTAGAAGATGCAAATAACCCAAATAAGTAATGAAATCGGCAATGTCACAACAGAACCAACTGAAATAAAAGATAATAACAGAATACTATGAAGGCCTATAGGAGCTCTGGTAGCATAGTGCCTAAAGCACTTGACTGCTAACCAGAAGGCTGGCAGTTCAAACCCACCAGCCATTCCTCGGAAAGAAAGTTGGGCAATCCTACTTCTGTAGTGATACTGCCTCAGAAACCCAAGGAGGGGTCGCTATGAGTCAGAGCCGACTCGACAGCATATAACAACATGAAGGATTATACTCTAATAAATTTGAAAACCCAGAAGAAATTGACAAATTTCTAGAAACACATTGCCTACCCAAATTAACACACTCTGAGGTGGACAATTTGAATTTACAAAAGAAGAAATTGATGAGGTCATTAAAAAACTCCCAACAACAAAAAACTTCTGACCCAGATGATTTGACTGGAGAATTCTTCCAAACATTCAGAGAAGAGCTGAAAGCTGAAACTAAATTTACTCAAACTATTCCAGAACATAGAAAAAGGATGGAATACTCCTCAACTCATTTCATGAAGCAGGCATAGCCCTGATACAAAAACCAGGTAAGGACAATACTAAAAA
>NW_006921767.1:1529690-1536394 GCF_000298275.1 Orycteropus afer afer | reverse complement strand
AAAAAAAAAAAAAAAAAAAGACAAAATTCAACACCATCCTTGATAAAAATTGTTAGCAAAGTAAGAATAGAAAGGAAATTCCTCAACATAATTAAGGGCAGATGCATTAAAAAAACAACCAACATTATTCTCAACAGAGAGAAACTAAAACATTCTGCTTCTAAATGAGGCTCAGACAAGGATGCCCTTTATCACTACTCCTATTCAGGATTATATTGAAAGCCCTAGCCAAAGGAGTAAAGCAAGAAATGGAAATAAAAATGCATCCAAATTTGCAAAGATGTAAAACTCTTTTTATTTGAAGAGAATATTATCCTATACATAAAAAACCCAGAGAAACAAAAAGAAATATATTGGAACTAATAGAAGGATTCAACAAAATGGCAAGATCCAAGATCAACATACAAAATTCAGTCAGATTTCTCCATAGTAACAAAGAGAACTCTGAAAAGGTAACCAGGAAAGTAATACCATTTAAAATATCCACTGAGAAGATGAAGTACTTAGGAATAAACCTAACCAGAGACACAAAAGACCTATACAAAGAAAATTACAAAACACTACTTCAAGAGACCTAAAGATACCTACAAAAAAGGAAGAATATATCATTCTCATGGATAGGAAGACTTAATATCATGAGACTGCCAATGCTATCCAAAGGGATCTGCAGATATAATGCAATCCCAATCCATATTCCATCATCATTCTTTAAAGAGATAGAACTAATCACCACTTTTCCATGAAAAGGAAAGAAACCCTGAATAGCTACTAAAGAAGAAGATCAAAGTAGGAGGCCTCCCATTCTCCAATCTCAAATATTACTTTATAGGCAAAGTAGTGAAATGGCCTTGATAAAGTGGCAGACACATAGACCAATGAAAGAGAATTGAGAGCTCAGAATTAAATCCATTTGCCTATAGACAGCTAGTCTTTGGCAAAGAGCCAAAATCCATTAAATGGCGAAGTTTTCTTTTACAAATTTTTCTTGTGAAACTGGACATCCACTTGCAGGAAAATGAACCAGGGTTCTTATCTCTTGGCATATACAAAAACTAACTGAAGATGGTTCAAAGTCCTAAAAGGAAAACCTAAAACTATAAAGACCATCAAAGAAAAAACTAAGGGAAAAACTAAGGGCATTAATATATAGCATAAATATACTATTAAACATTTGAAAATGCACCAACAGCAAAAAATAAATTAGATGACTGGAACCTCCTTAAAATTAAACATTTATTTGCATCAAAAGACTTCATCAATAGAGTAAAAAGAAAACATGTAGATTAGGGGAAATATGTTTGGTAATGACATGTCAGACAAGGGACTAATATCTAAAATTTATGGAAAATGTCAACACTTCAACAACAACAACAAAAACTCCTATTAAAAAATGGACAGAGGACATGAATAGATACTTCATCAAGGAAGACGTTCAGGCATCCAATAAACACATGAAAAATGCTCAGGATTATTAGCCATTATAGAGATACAAAACCAAATAACAATGAGATAGTATCTCACCCCAACATTAATTTCAAAGTTTCAAAAAACAGAAAACAATAAATGCTGGTGAGGTATGCAGTACTTGGAACCCTTCTATACTGGTGATGAGATTATAAAATGGCACAACCACTGTGGAAAATGATATGGTCTTCCTTTAAAAATTGGGAGTAGAAATTCCATATGATCCAGCAATCCCAGTACTAGACATATATCCTAGAGAAATAAAAACTGTGACATGAGCAGATATATGCTCACCCATGTTCATCACAGCATTATTCACAAAAGGAAAAAGATGGAAACAACCTAGTTTCTGTTCGTTAATGGATGAATGGATAAAAAAACTATAGAACATATACACAATGGAATACTACCCAACATTACAGAATAATGATGAATCTGCAAAACACCTCATAAAGTAGATGAACCCAGAAGACATTATGCTGAGTGAAATTAGTCAAACAAGAAAGGACAAATACTGTATGAGACCACTAATGTAAAAAGTCAAGAAAAAGTTTATGTACAGAAGAAACACTTTACAAGTTTACCATGCGTGGGTCAGAGCTGGAGGGAGAGTAAATTACTGATGAGAGGGTAGACACATATTAACTTGAATTAAGGGAAAGGCAATATACAATAAGGAGGAGGTCAGCACAAAATCATCAAGGCAAAGGATTCTGGGAGGAGTACAAGGGTTAATGACAGCCAAGGTACTTAATATTACATATATAATCCTGCAAAAACAGTAACAAGAATAATCTATGACTGGGTACATAGATACTCCAGCTGAACAGGGGTGGGAAAATGAATGGGACAACACCTACAAATATATATAGGTTTGACAGCATATTCTACACATGTATTTACATGTGCTGCAAATATAGCTACAAATGTAGTAGAGCATAAGGGGACAAATTTATGAAACCTTTTTAACTATAACCAAACATCTCAAGGGAATGATTTTCTGGGCCTGAAGGGTCAGGATATACCAAGGTCAATTGGTATCACATAGTCCAAAAAGATAAAGTACATCCTATTTTTTTAGTAGTGACAGGTCTTAAAACTTGTCAACAACCATCTGAGATGCAATAATTGGTCTCTTCCCATCAGGAGCAAAGAAGAGTGAAGAAAATCAATGGCATATGATACAATTAGTCCAAGGGACTAATGGACCACTTTAACCCCAGCCACAAGGACAGAAGAACTAGATGTTGTTGGGTGCCCTCAAGTTGTCCCCAACTCATAGCAACCCTATGCAGAGCAGAACGAAACACTGCTCGGTCTCACACCAGCTCTATGATCCTTGCTATACTTGAGCCCATTGCTATAGCTTGTGTTAATCCACCTCATTGAGGGCCTTCCCCTCTTTCATAGACCCTCCACATTATCAAGCATGACATAATTCTCCAGGGAATGGTTCCTTCTAAAAACATGACCAAAGTAGGTGAGAAGAAGTCTGGCCATTCTGATTCCCAAGGAGCATTCCATCTGCATTTCCTTCAGGACAGATTTGTTACTTCTTTCAGCAGTCCATGGCACTTTCAGCATTCCTCACCAGTACCACAACTCAAAAGATTAAAATTTTCTTCATTCTTCCTTATTCATTGTCCAGCTCCCACATGCATATGAGGCAATTGAAAATATCATGGTTCGTGTCAGGCGCACCTTAGTCCTCAAGGAGATATCTTTACTCCTCAGCACTTGAAAGAGGTCTTTTGCTGCTGACTTGCCCAGTGCTATATCTCATCTGATGTTCTGACTGTTGTTTCCATTGGTGTCAATAGTAGAACCAAGCAATGTGAATTCTTTGACAACTTCAATTTTTTCTCCATTTTTTGTGATGCTGCTTATAGGTCCACTAGTGAGGATTTTTGTTTTCTTTATATTGAGATGTAATCCATACTGCAGATTGTATTCTTGAATCTTCATCAGTAAGTGCTTCAAGTCCTCCTCACTTTCAGCAAGCAAAGTTTTGTCATCAGCATATCGCATATTGTTAATGATTTTTCATCCAGTCTTGATGCCACATTCTTCTTCACATAGTCCAGCTTCTCGGATTATTTGCTCAGCATGCAGATTGAGTAAGTATGGGGAATGGATACTGCCCTGACATACTCCCTTCTTGACTTTAAACCATGCAGTGTCCCTTTGTTCCATATGAACAATAGCTTTGGGGGTCTATGTAGAGGTTCCTCATGAGTACAATTAAGTGTTCTGGAATTGCCATTATCTCAATGTTATCCACAATTTGTTATGATCCACACAATCAAATGTCTTTGCATGGTCAATAAAACACAATAAATACCTTTCTCGTACTCTTCGTTTTGAGCCAAGATCCTTCTGAAATCAGCAGTAATAGCCCTCATTCCATGTCCTCTTCTGAATCCAGCTTGCACCTCTGGAAGTTCTCTGTCAATATACTGCTGCAACCTTTTTTTAATTATCTTCAGTAAGATTTTACTTGCATGTGATATTAATGATATTGTTCGATAATTTCCACATTCTGTGGGATCACCTTTCTTTAGAATGGGTACAAACGTGGATCTCCTCCAGTCACTTGGCCAGGTAGCTGTCTTCCAAATCTCTTGACATAGCTAAGTGTGGGCCTCCAGCAGTGCATCTGTTTGTTGAATCATTTCAATGGGTATTCCATCAATTCCTGGAGCCTTGTTCTTTGCCAATTCCTTTAGGGCAGATTCGAATTCTTTCTCCTATACCACTGGTTCTTGATCATATACCACCTCCTGAAATGGATGAACATCAACCAAATCTTTTTGGTTCAGTGATTCTGTGTATTCCTTCCATCTCCTTTTGATGTTTTCTGTATCATTCAATATTTTTGTCATAGAATCTTTCAGTATTGCAACTCGAGGCTTACATTTTTTTTCCTCAGTTCTTTCAGCTTGAGGAATGCTGAGTGTGTTCTTCCCTTTTGGCTTTCTAACTCCAGGTTTTTGCACATTTCATTATTATAATTGACTCTGTCTGCTTGAGCTGCTCTTTGAAATCCTTTGTTCAGCTCTTTTATCTTGTCATTTCTTTCATTTGCTTTAGCTACTTTCCACTCAAGGGCAAATTTCAGAGTCTCTACTGACATCCACTTTGGTCTTTTTTTCCTTTCTTGTCTTTTTGATAACCTCTTGCTTTCTTCATGGATGATGTTCTCGATGGTATCCCATAATTCTTCTGGTTTTCAGTCATTGATGTTCAATGCATCAAATCTATTCTTTAGATAATCTCTAAATTCAGGAGGGATATATTCAAAGTCATATTTTGACTTTCATGGACTTGTTTTAATTGTCTTTAACTTCAAGTTGAACTTGCATATGAGCAGTTGATGGTCTGTCCCACAATCAGCTCCTGGCCTTGTTTTGGCAGAAGATATTGAGCTTTTCTCTCACCTCTCGCCATAGATGTAGTCAATCTGATTCCTGTGTACTCCATCTAGCAAAATCCACATGTTAGCCACATTTTGTCTTCTTGAAAAAAAGGTATTTCCAATGAATAAGTCATTGGTCTTGCAAAATTCTATCATGCAATCTCCAGAGTTATTTCTGTCACCAAGGCAGAATTTTTCAACTACAGTGATTCTTCTTTGTTTCCAACTTTTGCATTCCAGTCACCAGTGATAAAATATCTTGATTGCATATTTGGGCAATTTCAGACTACAGAAGTTGATATAAATCTTCAATTTCCTTATCTTTGGCTTTGGTGGTTGGTGTTAAATTTGAATAATAGTAGTATTAACTGGTTTTCCTTGTAGGAGTATGGATTTATCCTACCACTGACTGCATTGTACTTACAGATCTTGATACATCCTTTGTGATGATGAATGCCATGCCAATCCTCTTCAAACTGTCATTCCCAGTGTACTAGATCATATGTTTGTTTCAAAATGGCCAAAACTGGTACATTTCAGTTCACTTATGCTAGGATATCAATCTTTATGCGTTCCATTTCATTTTTGATAACTTCCAATTTTCCTAGATTCATACTTCGTACATTCCATGTTCCAATTATTAATGGTTATTTGCAGCTGTTTCTCCTCAATTTAAGTCATGACACATCAACATATGGAGGTCCCAAATGTTTTACTTTATCCATGTCATTAAGGTTGGTTCTACTTTGAGGAGGCAGCTCTTTCCCAGTTGTATTTTCAGTGCCTTTCAACCTAAGGAGCTCATCCTCCTGCACTGTATTGGACAATGTTTCCAGGCTATTCATAAAGTTGCTTAGTGAAGTATCAGGCATTGTTTCTCTGTTATTCATAAAGGTTTCCCTGGCCAATTCTTTGAGAAGTGGATGGTCTCTTCCTTCTTCCTAGCCTGTCTCAGTCTGTAAGCTGCGTTGAAATCTGTGCACCATGTGCAACCCTGCTGATGTTTGAAACAATGGTGGCACAGCCTCAAAGCTCACAGCAACATGCAAGCCACCACAGTATGACAAACTGACAGACAAGTTTGTCTCCCTTAGCCATTTGAAACTTCTCCCTTCTCCCCTTACCTGGATCCCACATCCCTGTCATCCTCACCTTTCTCTGTCCTTCCTTCCTCTTGGGGTGGGGCCTGTCTCCCTCCACTTACCTGGATCCCATGGCTAGATAGTTCCCAGCTATGATTTCTGACCTCTCTGAACAGGATCAAAATAGAAGGTCCTTGATAGAGTGGGAGAAAAACGTGGTACAAAACTCAAAATAATAAAAAAGACTGGGCTTACTGGTCTGATAGAGACTGACAGATCCTCTGGAACTATGGCTTTTAGTCACCCTTCAGACTTGGAACTCTCCTGTCAGCCAAATGATAGACAGTCCTCTAAGGTGAACAATAACACTCCTTAGAAGAATCAGCAATACAAGATCAAAAGAGCTGCATTTGTCCTGAGATAAAGCTCAAAAGATATAAAAGGATAGGAAAGAAGGACAAAAGGAAATGATAAACAGAGGAAGACACTGGGAAGAGTGCTGTTACACTGTGGGGACTGTAATCAATATCACAAAACAAAATGTGTATGAATTGTAGAGTGGGAAATGAGTTTGCAGGGTTTGCTGTGTAAACTTTCAGGAAAATCACAATTAAAAAGTTAAAAAAAAAAAAAAAAGAAAGAAATTAACAACATATTGTATTGGAAAAATTTATTGCAAAAGACCTCTTTGTAATATTAGAAAACAAAGATATCACTTTGAAGACTAAAGTATGCTTGACCCA
>NW_006921767.1:1503570-1521633 GCF_000298275.1 Orycteropus afer afer | reverse complement strand
AAAAGAAATAAAAAAAAGAAAGAAAAAAGAAAAGCGAAGGTAGAGGAAGTCCCACTACATGGTACAATTTTGGGAGTCACTGGAGCAGCTGGCGATGGAGGTGACATCTCTAATGCAATCTCTTTTCCACTTTCATAAAAAGCACCAGAAGCTTGTTGTTGTTGTTTTTAGGTTCTGTCATGTCAGCTCTGACTCGTAGCAACCCTATTCATAACAGAATTTTTAAGCCAACTTCTTTTCCATCCAATACTTCATTTCACAAAGTGAAAGCAAACATTTTAACAAAACAGGGAGATACAACAGTGCCTTTTCCAATTTTAAAACACAGTATCCCCTTGTTGCGTTCTGTTTCTTCAGTTAGGTCTGAAGAAAATATCTGTAGAACTAGTCTGTTTTGAAGACAATTGTATACTCCAACATCCTTTTACTCTAATATTGAGAAAAAGGAGTATATAGAGATAGAGGGTGTCAAGATAAAATGTGATAGTCCTGAAAGACAATGTTTTACATCCTACTTTGGTGAGCAGCAATTGGGGTCTTAAAAACTTACAAGCAGCCCTCTAAGGTACAACAATTGGCATCTCCTTATCCAGAGCAAAGAAAGAGTGAAGAAATCAAAGATATAGAAAAAAAAATTAGTCCAGGGGACTTTTGGACCACTTGAACCTCAGCCTCCATGATCCTGACACCAGAAGAACTAGATGGTGCCCAGCTGCTACTGCTCACCACACTGAAAAGGATGACAATGGGAGATCCTGGATAGAATGGGAGAAAAATGTGGACCATATCTCAAAATAATAAAAAAAAGACCAGGCTTAGTGGTCTAATAGGGACTGGTGGAACCCACACACTATAATCCTTAATCACTCTTCAGGCCCAAAACCAAACTCACTCCCATGGTGCAATGTTCAACCAAAAATAGACAGACATATGAGGTCAACAATAATACCAGGGAGGTAAGTTCTCCTTGGAACAAATAAACATAAAGACATCAAAAAGGCAACATCTGCCCATGGATAAACTCAGAAGGCAGGAATGGATAGGAAAGGACAAAGGGTAATGCTAACCACAGGGAGGAAGTAGGAGTGCTGTTACATTGTAGGGATTGTAATTAAAGTCATGAAACAAAAAGTATACAAACTGTTGAATGAAAAACCAATTCATTCTGTAAACTTTCACCCAAATCACAATCAAAAGTTCATAATGATAATGATAAATGTTAATAGCAACCATCTTTGCAAATATGGTCATATGAATCTTGATTTTAGGTTTATTTTCCTGTAGTATATCTTTCAAAAATTACAAATAAACACATGCATTTGTTGTGGTTAAAAATATGTATCAACTTGGCTAGGCCATGATTCTCAGTGGTTTGACATATATTATGTAATCATCTTCCATTTTGTGATGTGATGTGAGCATCCGATAGGTTGAAAAGGGAGTTTCCTTGGAGGGGAAATACATCTCTTCTGTATATGGGTATTCAGACAAAGCTCTCTCTCTCTCTCAATATTGCATCCATCTTTTCATTCTCTGATCTCCTGTTCTTGAGATTGAGCCACCAGCCTGTCACCTAACCTAAAGATTTTGGGTTTGTCAGTCTCTGCAACACGTGAATCAGATTTCTCCAGCCTTTCACCTGACCCACAGATTTGAGACTTACCTTGCCAGCCTCTGCAATTGTGTGAGACATTTCATTGAAATAAGTCACTCTATAGTAATAAATAAATAAATAAATAAATAAATAAATAAAGATAAAATGTAAATTATGATAGAGTAAAAATAATTAAGCCCAAGGATTGGGTTTCACTAAATCCCTTAGGTCTAAGGGTGAAAGTGTTGTTAAAGATAATATTTTAAATTAGTCTCTTGTGGGAAGACAGTGGCATAATAGAAAGCATGATTAATTTGGAGTTTGTAGATATGGATTTGACTTGAAGCTTTGTCATTTTTTACTACCTGGATGATATGGAGAAAATCATTTAACTTCTTTGTGCTCTTTCATGATAACTACATTTCTCAGAATGTATAATCAGCTGAATTAGTTTCCTAAGGTTGCCATAAAAAGCACCACAAGCTTGTTGTTGTTGTTTTTAGGTTCTGTCGTGTCAGCTCTGACTCATAGCAACCCTACATACAACAGAATGAAACACTGCCCAATCCCACACCATCTTCACAATCCCTGCCGTGCTTGGGTTCAGCGGTGCAGCCACAGTGTCAATCCATCTCATTGGACCCTTGCTGACCCTTTAAGGATATCCTTATTACAGACATTAAACCAAGGCCTATCACCTCCACAGGGTGCTGGAGCTCCTGGGGGTGGCACCGGTAAGTGTCAGTGAAAGTTCTGTTGTACATAAGGTCACTATGAGTCAGAGACAACTCCCTGGCACTAGCAATAAACAACATCCTTCTCCAGGGATTGGTCCCTCCTAACAACATGACTAAAGTAGGTGAGATGAAGTCTGGCCATTCTCACTTCTAAGGATCATTCTGGCTGCACTTCTTCCAGGACAGATTTGTTTGTTCTGGCAGTTCGTGGTATTTTCATTGTTCTTTGCCAACATCATAATTCAAAGACATCAGTTCTTCTTCTTTCTTCCTTAATCATTGTCCAGCTTTCACATGCATATGAAGCAATTGAAAATAAAGTGCCTTGGGTTAAGTACATCTTAGTCTTCAGAGAGACATCTTTGCTTTTTAACATTTTAATGAGGTTTTTTGCAGCAGATAGGAACTCTGGTGGTGTAGTGCCAAATGCATTTGACTGCTAACCAGAAGGCTAGCAGTTCAAAGCCACCAGCCACTCTTTGGAAGACTGGGCAATCTACTTTGGTAGAGATACTGCCTTGGAAACTCAAGGAGGGGTTGCTATGAGTCGGGACTGACTCAATGTCAGTGAGTGTGGTTTTGGTTTGGTTTTGCAGCAAATATTCCCAGTGAAATATAACCTCTGATTTCTTGACTGCTGCTTCCATTAGTGTTAATTGTGGATCCAAGTAAAATGAAATCCCTGACAACTTCAATCTTTTTCTCTATTTATTGTGATGTTGCTTGTTATTCCAGTTGTGAGGAGTTTTGTTTTCTTCATGTTGTGGTATAATCTATACTGAAGGCTGTAGTCTTTGATATTCATCAGTAAGTGCTTCAAGTCATCTTCATTTTCCATAAGCAAGGTTGTGTCACCTGTATATCACATGTTAATGAGTTTTCCTCCAATCCTGATGCCATGTTCTTCCTGCAGTCCAGCTTCTCAGATTATTTGCTCAATATACAGATTGAGTAAGTATGGTGAAAGGATACAGCACTGATGTACACTCTTCCTAATTTTAAACCATTCCATACTTCCTGTTATGTTTAAACAATAGCCTCTTGGCCCATGTACAGGTTCTTCATGAGCACAATTAAGTGTTCTGGAATTTCCATTCTTCATAATGTTATCCATAATATTTATGTTCCAGACAGTCAGATGTCTTTGTATAGTCAGCAAAAGAAAGGTAAACATCCTTCTGGTGTTTTTTACTTTCAGCCAAGATGTCTGCCTTCAGCACTGATATACATCTTTCCATGTCTTCTTGTGAATCCAGCTTGCATTTCTGGAAATTCCCTGTAAATACATTGCTGCAACAATTTTTCAATTATCTTCAGCAAAATTTTCTTGTGTGTGATGTTAATGACATTGTTTGATAATTTCCACATTATGCTGGATTGCCTTTCTTTGAAATGGGCACAAATATGGATCTCTTCCAGTCATTTGACCAGGCAGCTATCTTCCAAATTTCTTGGCATAAATGACTAAGCACCTTCAACATTGCATCCATTTTTTGAAACATCTCAGTGTGTATTCTGTCAATTCCTGGAGCCTTGTTTTTCAGCAATTCTCTCAATGCAGCTTGGACTTCTTCCTTCAATACCATTCTACCTCCTGAAATGGTTGAAAGTCTGCTAACTTTTTTGGTACAGTGACTCTCTGTATTTCTTCCATATTCTTTTCATGCTTTTTGAATCATTCAATAGTTTGCCCTTAAAATCCTTAATTATGGCAATCCAAGGCTTGAATTCTTTCTTCAGCACTCTCACCTTGAGAAACGCTGAGCGTGTTCTTCCCTTTTCTTTTTCTTACTCCAAGTCTTTGCACATTTCATTATAATACATTATTTTGTGCTCTCGGGCTGCCCTTTGAAATCTTCTGTTCAGCTCTTTTATTTCATCATTTCTTCCATTCACTTTAGCTACTCTCCATTCAAGAGCAAGTTTCATAGTGTCTTCTGACATCCATTTTGGTGTTTTCTTCCTTTCCTGTCTTTTTAATGACCTTTTGCTTTCTTTATGGATGATGTTCTCGATGTCATCTGACAACTTGTCTGGTCTTTGGTCATCAGTGCTTAGTGTGTCAAATCTATTCTTCAGATCATCTCTAAATGCAGGTGGGATATAATCAAAGTCATATTTTGGCTGTCATTGATTTGTTTTAATTTCTTTCCACTTCAACTTGAATTTGCACATGAGCAATTGATGGTCTTATTTTGATTGGCTCCTGGCCTTATTTTGATTGGTTATGCTGAGCTTCTCCATTGTCTCTTTCTACAGATGTAGTCAATTTGATTCCATCTGATGAGATCCCCATGTGTAGTCACCATTCATGTGTTTGGAAAAAAGATATTTTCAGAGAAGATGTAATTGATCTTGCAAAATTCTATCATGTGATCTCTGGTGTTATTTCTATCACCAAGCCTACATTTTCCAACTACAGATTTTTCTTTTTTTCCATCTTTCACATTTCAATCAACAATAATAATCAATACTGCTTGATTTCATGTTTGGTCAGTTTCAGACTGCAGAAGATGGTAAAAACTTCAATTTCTTCATCTTTGGCTTTAGTGATTGGTACGTAAATTTGAATAATAGTAGTATTAACTAGTCTTCTTGTAGGCATGTGGATATTACCTTATCACTGTCAGCAGTGTACTTCAAGATAGATCTTGAAATATTCTCTTTGACAATGAATGTGACACCATTCCTCTTCCATTTGTAATTTCTGGCATAGCAGAACATATGATTGTCAGATTCAAAATGGTCTATATCAATCCATTTCAGCTCACTAATGCCTAGGATATTGACCTTTATCTGTTACATTTTGTTTTTGACACTTTCAATTGTCCTATATTCACATTTCATACATTCCATGTTCTTATTATTAATGGATATTTGCAGCTGTTTCTTCCCATTTTGAGTCATGCCCCATCAGGAAATGAAGGTCTCAAAAGCTTTACTCCATCCACATTATTAAGTTTGACTCTTTTTGAGGAGGCAGCACTTCCCAGTTGTATTTTGAGTGACTTTCAACCTGAGGGATCCTATCAGATAATGTTTTACTGCTATTCATAAAGTTGTCTAGTAATATACCAGGCAGTGTTTCACTGCTATTTATAAGGTTTTCAGTGCCTATTTTTTTTTTTTTTTCCCAGAAGTGGATGGCCCCACTCTTCTTCCCAGTCTGCCTTAGTCTGGAAATGCTAATAAAACTTGTTCACTATGGGCGGCTTTGCTGATATTGAAATACCAGTGGCATAACTTCTAACCTAGTAGCATCAGACAAGCCACCACAGCACAACAAAGTGACAAATGAGTGCTGGATAAGTATGAATAAAAGAAATTTACTCTTGCATGATTCTGGAGGATAGTAGTCCAAATTCAGGGGATTGGTAGTGACAAGCTCTCTCTGAAGTCTCTAGAGGAAAATCATTTCTTTTCTTTCTCAACTTCAGGTAGCCCAGGTATTCATTGGCCTATAGCTCCAGCATACCTCCATCCTTACATCCATCTTCACATAGCTATCTTTCCTTTGCCTGTGTCCCTTGTCTTCTTTTATAGGATGCCAATCATAAAGGATTAGGACTCACCCTACTCTAGTATGACCTCATGTTAACTGATAACATTTTCAAAGACCCTATTTCCAAACAAGCTCTGTTACAAGTTACAGGGTTAGATCTTCAGCATATTTTTTGCTTGACAGAATTCAATCCATAACATAAAGTTTTAATTATTGTTTCAAAAATAACAAATTTCTTCTTATATGAAAAAGAAAACTAAATCCATTTTTAAGAATTTTTTTTTTCCTTTGAATCAAATCTGGAATACAATAAATAATATTAGAATGACAACAACAAGGAGCTATGGCACATTTCAGCATCTCTTTAGGAATTATTAATTCAAAACGTAAGAATTTTATAGAAAAAATAATACACAATATTATAAATAATGTTGTTGTTGTTGTTAGGTACCATCAAGTTATCTCTGACTCATAGCAACCTTATGTACAACAGAATGAAACACTCCCCAGTCTTGTGCCAGACTCACAATCTCTGCTATACATGAACCCATCATTGCAGTCATTTTGTCCACTTTGTCAGTCCATCTTGTTGAGGGTCTTCTCCTCTTTCATTGACCCTCCATTTCACCAAGCATGATATACTTCTCCAGAGAATGCTACCTTCTGACAACATGACCAAAGTAGGTGAGACGAAGTCTGGCCATTCTCATTTCCATTATAAATCATAAAAAAATAGTCTTTACTCAATTGGCATAGTATACTGCACAAAAACATTGTTCCACATCCTGCTTTGGTGAGTAGTGACTGGGATCTAAAAAGTTTGCAAGAGCCATCTAGATGCAGAGCAAAGAAGAATGAAGAAAATCAAAGACACATGAAACAATTACATCTATTTTCCATATACCCTTCACACAACTTCCACCAATGTTAGCATCTTTCATGTTAATTTGCAACTGACTTATAGATGTGCTAGTGCTATGACTTTGGTATCTATTATATCTAGAGATGAACTGAGTGAAATAGAAGTTTGCCTTAAAACAAAGGGAATAATTTTCCCAACTCCTTTAAGTGCATGACCTTTCAAGACAAGATAATCACCTAAATTGAAAACACTTTGTTATGACCACTGATTGCTCACCTCAACATAGTCTTTTCTGAATATTTCATAATAATTAATGGAGTCATGATAAAGAAGTATAGCAAATCAGAGGGACCTTGAGTAAGGTTTCTAAAAGTACATCTCAGGTGACCAGGGAACCAACAATAGTTTAGCATGTTATCTTGTTCTGAAATTCTTCAGAGACTTTTACTGATGTTATATGTTAAGTACTGAGTAGAGTACACACACACATACATAGTAGTGTAGGGGCTTTTGGAATAAAATAAGACAGGTTTTTGTACAAAATACTTTCATATACCCTGATCATGGAAATCATCACATTATTATTTCAACATCAGTGAGAGAGGAGACATTGTTATCATTATAGAAAAGGATGATGATTTGAGAGAGAAAATGATTTACTAAAGAATTCAAAATATATGTAAGAGTGACCATTGAAACTTGAACCCATATCTTCTGACATTATGCTGCCATCTTTCCAATACACTACCCTAACTTTTTATAAGTGTCAAGCCTAAGACTCTGAAGACTTTTGATTTTCAGACATCTTAAAGTGGGAGCTCTGGTGGCATAGTGCCACCAGAGGCATTTGACTGTTAACCAACAGGCTGGTGGTTCAAATCCGCCAGCTACTCCCCGGAAGGAAGATTGGGCAATCTACTTCCATAGTGATACCACCTCAGAAACCCAAGGAGGGGTCACTGTGAGTCGTATCCGACTTGACAGTGAGGTTTTTTTTTTTTTTTTGAAATGGGATTGCCATGTGTAAATTGATATGCGTAAGTCGAATTACAACTTGTTTTCAGATGACTTACATTTATATCTGTGGTTCAGATCTCTCTTCTGAGTTACAGAATCACACAGCCAATTGCCTGTAAGACATCTTGTATGTCTCAAAACATCTCAAAATCAACAACCTAATACAATCAAATCCAAGTTCAAACCCCACCAGATCCAGCCTTCTGTCCTTTATCAGTGAATAGTATTACCATCCACTAGGGTATAAATCTCAGAAGCAAGAAGTAAGTCTTGACACCTCCATTCTTCACATACAACACATCATGAAAACAGCCTTCAGAATGGATTGCACATCAACATAAAGAAAATAGAAATCCTCACAACTAGACAAATACACCATCATGATAAATGGAGAAAAGGTTGAAGTTGACAAAGATTTCCTTTTACTTGGATATATAATCATGGCCCAGGGAAGCTGTAGTCAGGAAATCAAACAATGTATTGCATTGGGATAATCTGCTGCAAAAGACCTCTTTAAAGTGTTACAAAGCAAAGATATCTCTTTTTGAGGACTATGATGCACCTGGCCCAAGTCATACTATTTTCAATTGCCTCATACGCAATGTGAAAGTTGGACAATGAATAAGGAAGACGAAAGAAGAATTGATGCATTTGAATTGTGGTGTTGGTGAAGAATATTGAACAACAATGGACTGCAAGAAGAATGACCAAATCTGTCTTTGAAGAAGTACAGCCAGAATGTTCCTTAGAAGGAAGAATGGTGAGACTTCCTCTTATGTACCCCATAGCATGTTATCAGGAAGGACCAGTCCCTGGAGAAGGACATCATGTTTGGTAAAATAAAGAGTCAGCAAAGACCCTTAATGAGATGGAATGAAACTGTGGCTGCAACAATGGGTTCACATATAACAATGATTATGAGGATGGCTAAAGATCAAGCAATGTTTTGTTCTGTTAAACATAGAGTTGCTATGAGTCAGAACTGATTCAACAGCAGCTAACAAGAGCAAAAAATATTTTTCAAGAATATATTCTTTGTTCATCTCCGCTTCTGTCATCCCGAACAAATGATCACCATCCCTGCAACAACTTTCTAATTGGAGCACTGGCACCTGTTCTGGACTCTCTCCAATATATTTTCCACTCTGTAGACTGAAGATTTTTTTCAAAAAATGGAAATTTGATCATGCTTAAAACACTCCACTGGCTTTTCATTACTCTGGATAAAGATCAAATGTGTAACATGGCTTATAAAACTCTGAATTGTTTGGCACCTGCCTAAGTTTCTAGCATCGTTTCATATCAATCCAAAACAAATGCAGAATTCCCATGCCCCACCACAGTCCCTTTAAGCCTCTCTGGCTTCCTACATATCCTTAAACACATCAGTCCTTAGTGCATTTTAGACATTTTTCCAAATCTGCCCCACTACTTGACATGCTTCCTTGCCACTGCTTCCCTGCCACTTTTTTTTTTTTTAAGATTGTTATTTTTGTTGTTAACTGCCATGGACTCAGTGCCTAACTCATGGTGACTCTATCCCGATGGATGGGACATTGCACTGTCCTGCACCATCCCCATAGTTGGTTGTGACTCAAACGACTGCGATGCATACAGTTTTCATTGTCTGATTTTCAGAAGAAGATCACCAAGATCAATCTTAGTCTGGAAGCTCCACTGAAACCTGGTATTTGACTGCTAACCAGATGGCTGGCAGTTCAAACCCACCAGCCACTCCTCGGAAGGAAGGGCAATCTACTTCTGTAGTGATACCACCTGGGAAACCCAAGGAGGGGTCACTGTGAGTCAAGTTCGACTCAATGGCAGTGAGTTTGTTTTTTGTTTGGAGTTACCTTGGTTCTTGTCTTTTTTAAGACAAATTATTGAGTTTCCCTTGATTTCTATATCATTTCAATAAATTACATTTTCCATTTAGCAATCCTATATGCTTGATAGCAGTGGTTTCACTATTATTATTATTTGGTTTATCTGTATATCTGTCTATCATCATCATGTAGCTAGCTGGGTTTAATATAAACCAAAAAACCAAAATCACTGCTGTGGAATCAGATCTGACTCATAGCGACCCCTCCTTGGGTTTCCAAGGCAGTATCACTACAGAAGTAGATTGCCCAACCTTCCTTCTGAGGAGTGGCTGGTGGGTTTGAACCACCAGCCTTCTGGTTAGTAGTCAAATGCCTTAGGCACTAGCCACTATTAATTTCTGTTGCTTTCAAAACTATACATGCAAAAGTGAGCACTATAGGATCAAGATTGTGAATGAATTAATGCAAAGAATGCATATAATTTTTTATTAACATCACAGCTCAAAGGAGGTGGGAAGAAAATATCAAGTCAATGGTGGATTAGAAAATAACAAAAAAAAAAGGGATGAGATATATAAAATATGCCTTTTGTGGGAGACACATTTATTTCATTATAAAAACCCATAACAAACTAAAGTTTCATTTTTCTGGAGAGAAATTGATGGAATACCAATTGAATTTTTTTTTTTTTTTTTTTAAGTGGATGCAATGTCAGAGATGCTCACTTGTCTATGACAAGAAATTTGGAAAGCAGATAGCTACCTGGCTGAGTGACTAGAAGAGATCTATAATTGTGCCCATTCAAAAAAAAATGTTATCCAAGAAAATGGATAAATAATTGTGGTGGTGAAGTTTGTGTGTCAACTTGGCGAGGCCTGGTTGAGTGGCTGGGCAGCTGGATGTAGTATTCCCCATGATGAGACTGGTAATCAACTCCATGGTGGAATCTACTGGGAGCAGCTGAGTAGCTGCCTTAGGTATGTGGTCTGCTTCCTGTATATAAGCAGAAGGCTTGGGGATCAGTCTCTAGCTTGTGGCATGTTTAAACTCTGCAAGTAGCCATGTCATTTCTCAGCAGCTTGCCATGCTCTGCCAACGTTGGGATTTTCAATGGACTTAAATTAATGGCTTGCCATTTGGTTTGGTAACATCGGGTCTGTGCCTTTTCACTTGTCAACCTTGGGTTTGTCAGTCTCAGCAGCCAGCAGCTGCTGAGTGAAGAAAAGCCTCTAGCTCCAGTGGGCCAGGAGCAGGAGACAGAGCTGAAGCCTGACATTCAGGGGCTTTCACCCAGCCCCTAGAGCCTGGCACTTTGAACTTGGACTTAAAGCCTCCAGATTGTAAGAGTAAACTCCTGTTTGCTCAAGCCATCCATTTGTGGTATATTCCTGACAGAGTGGCACAATGTAACCAGAACAATTATTGAACATCATTAGTATCACATGCAAGTAAAATTTTGCTGAAGATAATTCAAAAACAGTTGTAGCAGTACATCAACAGGCAACTACAACAAATTCAAGCCAGATTCAGAAGAGGATGTAAAACAAGGGATATCAATTGTTAATTTCAGGTGGATCTTGGCTGAAAGCAAAGAATACCAGAAACACATCTGAAAGATGTGTTTTATTTACTCTGCAAACATATTCAACCATGTGGATCAGAACAAATTATGTATAACATTGCAAAGAATGGGAATTCCAGAACACTTAAATGTGCTTATATGGAACTTGCACATAGACCAAGAGGCAGTAATTTGAACAGAATAAAGGGATACTGCATGGTTAAAAATCAGGAATGGTATGCACCAGCACTGCAATTTTTCACCACACTTATTCAATCTCCATGCTGAGCAAATAATCTGAGAAACCAGAGTATATGAAGAATACAGTATCAGGATTGGTGGAAGACTCATTAACAACCTGTGATATGCAGATGACACAATGTTCCTTGCTGAAAGTGAAGAGACCTTGAACCACTAACTGATGAAGATCAAAGACTGCAGCTTTCAGTATGGATTACACTTCAACATAAAGGAAACAAAATATCCTCATAATTCCCAATAAGCAACATCATGATAAATAGAGAAAAAAATGACTTTCTCAAAGATTTCATTGCACTTGGATATACAATCAAGACCCATGGAACCAGTAGTCAAGAAATCAAATGACATATTATATTGGGCAAAAGACCTGTTTGAAATGTTAAAAAAGCAAAGGTGTCATTTTGTTGAGCAAGGTGCGCATGATCCAAGTCATGGTATTTTTAATCACTTCATATGTATATGAGAATTGGACAATGAATAAGAAAGACCAAAGAAGAATTGATGCCTTTGAATTATGGTGTAGGCAAAGAATGTTGAGTATACCATGGACGGCCAGAATAAGAACAAATCTATCTTGGTAAAAGTACAGCCAGAATGCTCCTTGGAAGTGAAGATGGTGAGATTTATTATTATGTTCTTTGGACATGTACCAAGAGGAATCACTCCCTGGAGAAGGGCATTATGCTTGGTAAGGTCTGGAGTCAATGAATAAGTGGAAGGCCTTCAATGACATGGATTGATGTAGTGGCTGCGACCGTGGGTTCAAACATAACAATGTGAGGACTGGGCAGTGTTTCATTCTGTTATACATAGGGTCACTATGTGCTGGAACTTATTCAACAACATATAACAACAGATACATTATATATGTATATATATTTAAATGAAATTATGATGGAGGATCTATTTCAATTTGTTGACAATATTGCTTTGGCAACTCAAAGGAATAGAAAAAGTTTGAAGAAGTCAGCCTCCATTATCATGCTCGGTGGCACAGGAAGAAAGCAGGGGAACAGGGAGCACCTGAAGCTTAGAAAATGCCTCCTGACCACGTAGAAAATCAAGTATCTTTCTGTTTTAAATTCCCTTTTCAACTTGAGGATGAAACTTCCAAATAAATCCATTTACGGATCCATTATTTGTGAACAATTTTTTTTTTTTTTTTTTTTGTCCTGAAGTCCTCTTCGTCCTCACTTACTTTATTTTGTTCCCTTTCTGGATGTCATTTTCATCTGAGGAGTTTCCACATAGATAAGAGAGTCTGGAGAACAAAGTGATGCCCTTGTTCTAGCAGGTGACCCGTATTAATAGACATTTTTAAAAGAATCCAAACAAAAATTGCTGGTTTAAATGAACAACAGCCTGTCTTAAGCCTGAAGACTTCCACTGACTTCTATGTGACGTCAATATGCCTCAATTACTATGCAGTTGGAGAAACTGAAGTTGCTAATGTTTTAGAACAAATGTTTTGAGAATTTCTGCCTGTCTAAAATCTTGTATAATGAAAATCCTGATTGTTAGCTATTTGGCAAAAATTGATTGAACAGCAACAGTGTTAATACAATCATTCTCCTTTATTCCAATATTTTGGAAGTCATTCATTCATTCATTCATCATATATTTGTTCATTTATTCAATAAGCAATATTTGAGAACACAAACAGTGCCTGTCATTTTATTAGACACTGTAGTTACAAAGATGAGTAGGATGGGGTCCCTAAGTTACCCAAAATGTAATTGAATATGAAGAAATATATATATGATTATCCAACAAGACAGTTTTAACTGTCAGAAATAGAAAATGAAACTCCATTTCTTGCACAGTAAAAGTTGGAAAAAGTTAGAACATTGATTCTGGTGGTTTTCTGTCTTTTCTATTTGCCATACTTTTTGTAGGGAGCTCTTGTGGCATAGTGCTTAAGGCATTTGATTGCTAACCAGAAGTCTGGCAGTTCAAACCCACCAGCCACTTCTGAGAAGGAAGACAGGGCAATCTACTTCTGCAGTGATACTGCCTTGGAAACCCAACAAGGGGTCACTGAGTCAGATCCCACTCAATGGCAGCAGTGCATTTTTGCTTTTTAGTTTTTATGCTGTCTTTGTTTTTCCCTTTCTTTCTTAGGTTTGCACATTCATAGACTCAGGATATCTGTAACAACATTCTCCCATGACAATGTCCAAAAGTCAGAGTATGAAGATCGTAGGCTGTCACTGTCTCAAGTTCTTTTTAAAATTAAGGAATAATTTCTCAGACACCTTTCAGCACTCCTCCCCTTACTTTTCACTGATCTAAACTTTATCTCATGACCATTTTCTATAGAAATCATGAAGAAGAGTAATGGATGTATTAACCAGTTTTAAACATTCAAAATTCAGCCTCTGGCATGTAGGAAGCAACCAGTATCTACTGAATATCATGACTACCTGATTCCTGAGTGTTAGTAAAGCAGAAGTGTATGTGGAAGGGGCTTGTGTAGTCAATCAAAGTCTGTTATACACAGAAAATTGTAACTCAAGGTTATTTGTGCTTTAATAGATGTATAGATGTATGTACAAGTTCTTATGGAATTTTATGCAATAATATGAGGTTGCAAAACCTTTTTTCATTTTTGACTAAATCGATTAGCGCTGACTAGAAGCATAATAAGAATTCACAGAAAACTGAAAATTCTAATATCCTGGTCAGTTTTTATTAACATATCATTCCTTTATTAGCAACAACCTCAATGCCAGTGGTAGGAAAAGGATACTAGAGAAAGAAGAAAGAGAATACAGAGTGTCTTACTCTGTTTCGTTTCTGATTCCATATCAGTGGTCTATAACTTTAACAAAAGTTAGCTGCTGTGCAGTTGGCCCCCAACAGATTCTGGCCCAACATACAAGGGAAAGCAATGCTGTCCAGTCCCACTTGATCACCATGATCATCTGCAGAATAGACTATTGTTTGTGAGCCATAGGGTTTTCATTAGCTATTTTCAGAAGTAGATCACCAGCCCTTTCTTTTTAGTCCATGCCGGTGTGGCTCTGCTGAAACTTGTTCATCTTTATTGCAACGTGCAAGCCTCCACTGACAGATGGGGGACGGCTCTCCTTGAGATGCATTGACAAGAAAGCAAATTGTGGTCACCCACACAGAAGACAAAAATTGTACTCTTGAACACCAGTGTACTCAAAGTTCACTTAATTATCTCTAAAATAGGGATAAAAATTCCTTCCTCATAAGTGGCCTATGAAATTTAAATAAAATAATATGTATTAGTTTTTTATTTTTCAATGTCTCTATGTGTCCATTTATCCACCTCTCTGTGTCCCCAACATATTTAGTCATTATCAGGGTAATGCCATACCTATTTTTCAATATTCTTTTGTTAGCTAATGCCACATAATGAATTCACAGAGTTGCTTGCAGTCAATTCCATCATAATTTTCAGAAAATCAAAACTGCTAAGAGGGAACAAAATCAAACTGACTTTTCAGGCGGAGAGAACTACCGCATCTAAATTGTATATTAACAGGTCCATGTTCCACAGAAAGAAATGTGAATCTCTGCTGCATTATGGTTTCTTAAAAAGAAAATAAGAAAGCACTCTCCAGATAATTATGTACTTGTCCTTGTATTGCCCTGGGCGCTCTTGAAGTTTGGGGAACTTTCCTTGCCAGTGAGCATTAACTTTAATGTCCAGACAACAAATGCTGGTCAAGGAAAATGTTATGGAGAGGCTGAGGTCGTATGCTGTGTTTTCAATCACCCCATCTGCACAATACCTTTATTTATATTTGTCTTTTCTTGAAGAAGCCAGCATTGTCTATTAAGATGCTTTCATTCCTCCAGTGATTCTGCTAGACATTGTTATAGAGATAAGGACTTTACACATGTAAACTGGTTCTCTACCTAACTGTCCAGAAACCACTAATTCATTCATACCTGTTAAGTTTTAAGAAGCTCTGGTGGCATAGTGGGTGAGACATTTGGCTGCTAACCAGGTCAGTGGTGCAAACCCACCAGCTGTTCCATGGGAAGAAGATGACGCAATCTACTTCTGCAAAGATTAACAGCCTTGGAAGCCCAATGGGGGTCACTGTGAGTTGGAATCAACACGACAGCAGTGGGTTTGGTTTTGAGTTGTTAAATTGTTAAGTGTTATTCTTAGTTGAAAATAATTTTAAAAAATTCCTTTGACATAGTTTTTCTTGGAGTGTTTAAGAACTGGTAAGGAAAAATAGAAAAACCTGAATTTGGGAGATATACAACTTTAATGTCCATGTATTATCCTAGATACTAGATTAATCCTTCAAAAATTCCCTGTCCTATTAAATAAAATCCAGATATCTTCAATTGTGTCAAAGTCCCTAAAGGCTATTTGGACATGAATCCCTCTTCTCAAGCCATCTGTTCTGGTTAGGAACTTGGAAGTAGGAAATAATTTTTCCTTCAAGGTTTAAACAGGAAGAAACTAAATTTACTTTCTCCATCAGAGAAGAGAATAGCAAATTTTAAAGCCTTAGGATGGAATGCATTAACAGAGACTAAAGACTGTGTGGATGAAAAGGTGCCTGGGAATTGAGGTGTTCCTTCTTAGATATCCATAAAAATGAGAGCCACAGAGACAATTTGTGGCAATCATCATCTAAAAATTGGCCTAGTGCACTCTTAGCAAGATAATTAACCAGAAAGTGGAGGCAGGAAGTTGCCATTTTACATTGCATTCACCCAATTACATTCCTGTGGTGTCTCAAACTATATATTGTTATTGGACATTCTGGCTTTATCAATCAATTACTTGTTAGTTTGCATCAACAACTCAGTCTGGGGGTAATGCAGACATAATCTTACTTTGAAAGGGGCAAACACACCAGGGCAAATACTAAATGGATTTTTTCCTGTGTGGTTATCTAAGTTTCCTAGGTGACCACCCTCCAGGTATTTCCTTCCATTGAATTCCTATAGATTGTTGTTCACTGCTTTTCTACATGGAATCCCCTCTTAATCCTAATTCCACTTTAGAAAGGAGATCTGCTCTGTAATTCTGTTTATGTTAGATTTTCACCTATTCCCTATTCCACTTCTCTCCTTTATACCTACCGAAACCTCATCCCACATAGTGTTAACCCCGCGTGCATATCAGAATGACACCCAGAGATTTAGAATATCTATTAGGATCAAGAAAATCCCATCTGCCCCCTCACATTTTTTGACTAAAATGTCATTTCTTAGCTGAAATCTCCTTCTATCTTTGATCTATATACTTGATTGTCTCAGTTGTCCTAAAAGAGCTCTACTTTGAACTCAAGTATTCAGGGCCCTTGTTGTTGTTGTTGTTGTGTGCCGTCAAGTCAGACCTGACTCATAGCGACCCAAGGCCCTTACTTATGTATTATATGAAGGAGCTCAGTGGTGCTGTGGTTAAAGCAGAGTTGCTAACCAAAACTTTAGTGACTTGAATCCACCAGCTGCTGCATAGGAGAAAGATGAGGCAGTCTACTTCTGCAAAGCAGAAGCCTTGGAAACCCTATGTGGCAGTTCTACTCTGTTTTATAAGGTTGTCATTAGTACGAATCAACTTGACAATGGTAGTAGGTTTGCTTTGGTTTGATATACTTTACTAGATAGTTCTTTACTGGAGGTTTTAATGTAGCACTAACACTATATGAGCAGACAGTATCACAGTGCCTTTCACCTAATACTTACAAAATTAGGTGTCTTTCAGTTGCCAGTGACAGGACCAAGCAGGCTTAAGTAAAAAAGGAATTTATTGGTTCATTATTAAAAATAATCAGGTTGGCTTGGCTTCCTTTATATCCAGACACGTAAGTGACATTATCAGGAATCTTTGTGCTTCCATCTCTCTACTTTGGTTTCCATTGTGTCAGCTTCAATCATAGGCAGTCTATTTCCAGGCATACATTTTCCTCATTTCACACTGGGCAGTCTACCCTTCTGCAACAATTCCAACAAAATCTTGAAATGGAAATCCATTGGCTGTACATGCCAAGGTCTGATTCACACTCTCACGCCTAGAACTTGATTTACCATTTACTCCATGTTAATTAATTACAGGAGTCGAAAGTGGAAGGTGAGTACCTCCTCAAGGAAAATGGAATGTCTATTACGCACATAACAACAACAACAACATTACAAAAGAAGAAATTTCCAGCTGGGAAGCCTCCAGGAAGTTTTACGCTAGTGTATCAGATACTACTTTTCTTTCAGAATCAGTTATTCCAATCACTTGGAGTAACTAGTTCCTTGCAAGCTTTGAAGGTGCAACCTCAGACAGGCTCAACTCAGACTCCTGCCTCATACTCTTGATTCTTACTTTGAGACTTCTCTGACTCTGTAAGAAGAGTTACCCACAGGAAAGGTTTATTACTCAAGCAGGTACAACCTCCTTGGATCACCCTTCATCTATGGGGGACAGGAGCCAATGGATAAATCCCTCCGCCTTTTGTTCCCCAGAGACATGCAAGATCGAACATTAGTCATCGTTAATATTGCTTCCTTGTATAAGCCTTCTTTCCCATCTCTCATTTTCTGCCTGATCATTTTCCAAAATAATTACCTGCACGCAAGGATCTACCTTGAGATCTGCCTTTGTGATCCTATGATTATAAAATTAGTCCCAGAGAGGCGGGGCAAGATGGCGGACTAGGCAGAAGGATTGCACAGACCCTCTTCAACAAAGAAAAGGGAAACCAATTAACAC
>NW_006921767.1:1494669-1496220 GCF_000298275.1 Orycteropus afer afer | reverse complement strand
AAAAAAAAAAAAAAATCCACTGCCTTTGAACAGATTCTGACTCATAGTGATTCCCACTGGGTTTCCAAGGTTGTAAATTCTTATAAAAGTAGATTGCCTCATCTGCCTCCTGCAGAGGTTAGCAGTCAAATGCCTATTGCACTGTGCCACCAGTCTCAGCCCAGTGCTGGAAGGGAATACCCACACCTACCTTGGTGGTTTTAGGTTTATTTTCTTTACTGTGAAATATTTTATACACTGGAAAGTAACGTATAATAGAAAGATACAGGTATGAGAATAACTGTGTAGTAAAAGACTATCACAATTTCTCAACTAACAAAATAGAATATTATTAGCCCTCTATAAATGCCCTTTCCATGTGTATCACAAGGTCCTTACCATGTGCTATAACTAGATAATAACCTACTTCCTCCTCTCAGAAGGAGTTCTGGTGGTATAGTGCTTAGGCCCTTGGCTACTAATCAAAAGGTTGGTGGTTCAACCCACCAGCCAGCAATGGAAACCCAGTGGTGGTTACTATGAGTCAGAATAGGCTCTATGACAGTGAATTTGGTTTTGGATTTCGGCTCCTCCTTTCTAAGGAACTACTACTCTGCCTTTTGTGGAAATAATTTCATTGCTTTTATTTTTAATTTTATTATGCACTATGCTTCCCTAGCGAGCTCTGGTAGCATAGTGCCTAAGGCACTTGACTGTTAACCAGAAGGCGGGTGGTTCAAATCCACCAGCCATTCCTCGGAAGGAAAGTTGGGCAATCTATTTCCATAGTGATACTGCTTCAGAAAACCAAGGAGGGGTTGCTCTAAGTCAGGGCCGACTCAATGGCGCATAACAACATGCTTCCCTAGGTGGGGTAGTGGTTAAAGCATTTGGTTGCTAACCAAAGGTTGCTGGTTCAAACCCACCAGCTGCTCCACAGAAGAGAGATGGGACAATATGCTCCTGTGAAGACTTACAGCCTTGGAACCCCAAAGGGGGTAGCTATGAGTCAGAATTAGCTTGATAGCAGTGATTTTTTTTTCTTGTTTTAAAAAATATACTTTAATTGCATGCATTCTTGAATTTACTGAATGGAAACTGTATGCTTTATGTACACATACATGCTCAAGTACATATACACTTACATGTTTTTTGTGTCACACCTTGTGGAGATTTTATTTTAAAATTAATAGAGACATATTCAGATTTGTCATTCATGAGCTAATTTAGTTTACTGTAAAGTAACCATAGCATGGTGCATAGGTAAGATCCAAGACATTGATTTAGACCTGGAAAATCAGGTCTAAATAACTTGAAGGTAAAGTTACTACAATAATTAAGTCCAAATCCTCAGCTTTCAGAAGTTTATATTTAAAGAGAAGTCTCAGGAGGAAAGCTGGACCAGCAGCTTGCCCTTGGCAGAGGTTTTTGTACCTGGGTTCTGAAGTCAGTGGTGGTAGGCAGTGTCTGTGGCGGGAACTCTGTGGCACATTGGTTAAAACATTCTTCTGCTAACCAAAAGTTGATGGTTCAAATTCACCAGCTGTTCTGTGGGAGAAAGATATGTCAGTC
>NW_006921767.1:1490530-1494504 GCF_000298275.1 Orycteropus afer afer | reverse complement strand
CCCTAACCCACTCTCCTCCCTTCCCTGCCCAGTAACACTCCCCCATGCCTCTCATAGTTATGCACTCCTATATGTCCTGCATTTTCTCCATGCGAATGTTGTGGGGCAGTACTGCTTTGTTCTAAAGGGCCAGTGTGCATTGGAATTAACTCAATGGCATGGGTTTTAGTGGCAGAGCACCAGTCTTTGAAGAGGGTCAGAGACTCAACTGAGAATACTGATTTGTTTCTACATTGCTATCTTTGGAAAGGCAAAAGCCAGGGTTTTTGTGTGGTTTAATCACTCTGGGGGAGCTCTGGTATCAACCAGAAGGCTGGCAGTTCAAATTCCCTAGCCACTCCTCCAAAGGAAGGTTGGGCAATCTACTTCCATAGCGATACCACTCGGCAACCCAAGGAGGGGTCGCTATGAGTCGGGTCCGACTCAACGGCACATAACAACAACAACAATCGCTCTGGTCTTATGTGAAAAGGTTCTGTTGGGGAGTTTTCAGGTCACATTGCAGAAGGGATAACTTGGAACATAGATTCATAATCAGCAATGTACATTCTGGTATCTTATAATGTAGATAACATTTTATAATCTGTGATATGCAGATGACACAATGTTACTCGCTTAAAATAAAGAATACTTGAAGCACTTAATGATGAAGATCAAAGACTAGCCTTCAGTATTGATTGCACATCAACATAAAGAAAACAAAAATTTTAACTGGACCAATAAGCAACATTGTGATAAAGAGACAAAAGATTGCAATTTTCAAGGATATCATTGTGCTTGGGTCCATCAATACCCATGGAAGTAGCAGTCATGGAATCAAATGATGTATTACCCTGGGAAAATCTGCAGCAAAAGACCTCTTCAAAATGTTAGGTAGCAAAGATGTCAATTTCAGGTGACATCTTTAGATAGCAAAGATGTCACTGACACAAGCTGTGGTATTTTCAATTTCTTTATATACATGGGAAAGGTGGAAAATGGATAAGGAAGACCTAAGAAGAATTAATGCCTTAAAATTATGGTATTGGGGAAGAATATTGAATATACCATGAAGTGTAAGAAGAGCAAACAAATCTGTCTTGGAAGAGGTGCAGCCAGGATGCTTCATGAAAGTGAGGACGGTGAGACTTCATTTCATGTTCTGTGGACATGTTATCAGGAGGGTCTAGTCCCTGGAGAGAGCTTTTATGTTAGGTAAATTAGAAGGTCAGGGAAAAAGACAAAACCCTCAACAAGATGGATTGACACAGTGTGGCTGCAACAATGTCCTCAAATTTAGCAAAGATTGTGAGAATGGTATAAGACTGTGCATTATTTCATTCTGTAGGTAGCATCTCTATGAATCAGAATTAACTAGCTGGCAACTAACGGCAACATAACACAGTTAACCTAAGGACTATGTCATAGTATATATCATTGCCAAGCAGTTGTTAATGGTAAGGTAGCTGATTCTAATATTAGACATTGGTTGTAACAGAGTTGTTTGTCAGTGTAAGATTGTTTAGAGCTTAGCTGAGATGTTCAAGTCACTCATTACCTGTTTCATGTGATTTGAGGTCACTTCATTATTAGCATACATCACATTTCATTTGAGCAACATGATGTTTCTGAGATTTATCTTGTGCCCATTTATACTCTTCTGTGAAGCCTATAAGTTATTTATATATGGTATGGTTTCCATTTGCTCAAAGTCAGTACTACACCCATTTTAAAATATTTTCAATGTAACTCTGGATTAATCCATGCAGTTTTATGCAGCTGTAGTTCTTTTTATTTTCATTACTGTATCATGTTCTATTGTATGATATACCATAATTTATGCATTATGTCTATCATCATGGACATTTGAGTTATTCTTGTTTGATGGTATTTTATACAATGTTACTAATAATCTTTCTAATAAGGACACTTAGTGATGCAATGGTTAACCACTCAGCTGCTAACTAAAAGGTCAGGGGTTAAAATCTACTAATGTCTCTGTGGGAGAAAAGACTTCGCAATCCCTTCCCATAAATGTTGCAATTTAGGGGAGCTCTGGTAGCATAGTGCCTAAGGCACTTGACTGCTAACCAGAAGGCTGGCGGTTTGAACCCACCAGCCATTCCTCAGAAGAAAGATGAGGCAATCTACTTCTGTAGTGATACTGCTTCAGAAACCCAAGGAGGGGTCACTATGAGTGGGGTCCGACTCAATGGCAGATAACAATGACAATAACAACATGGGGCAGTTCTAGTCTGTCCTATAGGGTCAGTGTCAGTTGGAATTGACTCAAGCACACGATAACAATTCTTCCAGTGCATTTGTAGAGCAGTTTCTCTAGGCTGTATACCTAATGTTGTATCATTACTTTTAATAAATAATCTTATTTTTTTATATTCTATACGTTCCATCCCCACCAATACTGTATGACCGTTCTCAGTTATTCCATGTGCTCACAAACATGAGCCATTGTCAGACATTTTTTTTTACCTATTTCATGGGTGTATACAAGTATCTCATTACTATTTTAGTAACTCTTTCCTTATTTGCTAAAAAGGTGAGTAGTTTTCAATTTATTTCTTGGACACTTGAGTTTCCTCTTTTATGAAGTACACAGCTCTTTTGCCAATTGTATTTGTTTCTACTAGATTGTATCTGTCTTTTTCTTATTTATTTGTAGGACTTTCTTTTTATATTTTGGGTGAGATGAAAATATTTTCTTCCACTCTGTGACATGTCTTCACTCTTGACTTTAAGGTTTCACTTTAAAATTTCCTGTTAGAGCTAGCATCAATGAGTGTAAGTATTAAATATTGTTTTCCACTTACAATGCAGAGAAATTATCCTTGCTTCAAAAGAATTGCACATGAAGGGGTCAGCTAACCTACAGGATGAATAATGAGTTGTTGGCTTAATAGTCTTCATAATCACTGAACAATAGGCTTAGGGAGGAAATATGAAAATTGATTTAGATAATCCCTTGTCTATATTCCATGAGTCAATTTCACTCTGCTCTTGTGGAAAAGAATAAATATATACAATTGTTTTTGGACAAAATGAAAGGCTGTGCATGTGTGTGTGTGTGTGTTCTTTTGCTGATTTACTTTAGGAGGACAGAGATAATTCTCCTGTGCCTAAAAATGCATATGGTTCATTATTTGACCTTATTTTCCTGTTTTGTGAAGGGAAATGACTAGGCTCTTTGGAGCTGAAAATTGAAAACTGAGTGCTAGTTAAAGAAGCTAGGTGGGATTCAAAATGGAGTCTCGTCAGTAATCACTACACTATTTCCCTCTAGCATCTCAGTGCTTGAAAAATTAGGTACAGCAGTTTGAATTAGAGATTTTGGTGCTCTGAACAGCTCACTGAGTCAGAGTGCCCCAAACTCAGAGGAGTAGGATCAGAAGGAAGGTAGAGGGCAAAAAACAAAAGAAGATCAATCTAAACAAAAGAGACTTCCCTGGGGGAGCAAATGACAGGCGAGAATGGCCATCTGAGACCTCCCTGGGTCAAGGCAGAAGATACACCATACCAGGATACCAGCGATCACACCAACGATTTACCTTCAGCACCTGATTTTACTGGTAACGTGAGTCAGCTAGGTGCAAATGGGCACATGCAGAAACCCAAGCAGAGAGTCCACTGGTGCTCCAGGAGGGTGGGTTCACTCCCTCCTCAATTGGTCACTGAATAGTCTTGGGTCAGCTTAGTGGCACTGAGAGGTCTGCACTTGACTTTATCACTAATATTGGGACCACAGATTACTAGCAGGCACTCTCCTGACTCCAGCGCAGCTGAAACTGAGTGCATGTTTGGTGCTGCAGGTCGCCAGACTCACAGAGGAACTCCCGAGCCAATCGTGGTCTGGGTGGGTTGAGCTGGGGCTGTGAGCAGGTAGGGCTGGAGAGAGAAACCCCCACAGTGGATTGCAGAACTGGGAAGTTCTCTTGGGTCAGCTTTTTGGCCCTGAGGGGCCTCAAGAGCAGGGTTTTTGC
>NW_006921767.1:1485357-1489947 GCF_000298275.1 Orycteropus afer afer | reverse complement strand
CATTAGAAGCAAAACCAAAAACAAAGGTCTCATTATACATGGAGGAAGAGGAAGCAATAGAATTATCTGAGAAGAAATTTAGAAGATATGTTTATAGAGCTATACAAGAGCCTAAGGAAACTCCAAACAGAAACAAGGAAAACACAAACAATTCCATGGAAGAAGTCAGGAAAATCATTCAAGAACAAAATAACAAGATTAATACACAATCAGAATCTCATACAAAAACAGCAGTTAGAAATGCAGAAGATGAGTACCAAAATGACAGAATTACACAACACAGTAGAAACAAAAAAGAGTAGGTTAAAACTGGCTGAAGAACACATATCCCAACTAGAAGAAAAATCCCTGGCCACTAGCCTGTATGAAGAAAAATCAGAACAAAGATTTAAGAGAAATAAAGAGAACCTAAGAATTGTATGGGATGATATAAGAAAAAACAACATAAGACTCATTGAAATTCCAAAAGAAGATGAGGCAAAAACGACCACTGAGAAAATTGTGGAAGACCTGCTAACAGAAAACCTCCCCCATATCATGAAGGAAGAAAAGATATTTGTCCAAGAAGCTCATAGAACTCCACACAAGATAGATCCCAAAAGAAAAACACTGAGGCATATTATAATCAAACTCTCCAAAATCAAAGACAAAGAAAAAAAATTTGAGAGCTGCCTGGGACAAAAGAAATATTACTAATAATAATCAAACAGTTAGGCTGAGCTCTGAGTACTCAGCAGAAACCATGCAGGCAATAAGGCAATGGGATGGCATGTATAAAACACTGAAGGAAAAGAACTTCCAACCAAAAATCCTATATCCAGCCAGATTATCCATCAAATATGAGGGCAAAATCAAGGCATTCTCAGACAAACAGAAATTAAGGGATTTTCTGAGAAACAGACCAACCCTACAAGAAATGCTTAAGGAAGTCCTTCCAATAAAGAACCCACAACAGAAATCAGCAAAACCAGGATATGTGGCATCAACACTAAAACCAAATCAGAAATAGATACTCAAAATAAGACCATAAAACATTCCACCTTTGTTGTTGTTGTTGTTGTTATGTGCTGTGGAGTTGGACCCAACTCATAGCGACCCCTTCTTGGGTTTCCGAGGCAGTATCACTATGGAAGTAGATTGCCCCATCTTCCTTCCGAGGAGTGGCTGGTGGGTTTGAACCGCCAGCCTTCTGGTGAGCAGTCAAGTGCCTTAGCCACTATGCTACCAGAGCTCCCTAAAACATTCCACCTTAGAATGGCAGAAATCAATTCATACCTATCATAAATTACACTCAATGTGAATGGACTAAATGCACGTAAAAGAGAAAGAGAGTGGCAGACTGGATAAGAAAAGAAGACCCATATGCTGCCTACAATAGACCCACCTTAGACACAAAGATAAAAACAAATTAAGAGTTAAGGGATGGAAAAAAATATATATATATACCAAGCCAATGGAAACCAAAAAAAAGCAGGAGTAGCAATACTGATTTCTGATAAAACAGACATTAAGGTGAAAAACATCATAAGAGATAAAGAGGGACATTATATGATGATGAAAGGGTCAATTGACAAAGAAGGTGTTACAATAATAAATATTTATGCACCCAATGAAAGTGCTTCAAAATACATGAAGCAAATATTAACTGAATTAAAAGGGATAATAGACAACTCTACAATAGTAGTAGGAGACTTTAACACACCACTTTCAAAGAGGGACAGGTCAACTGGAGAAAACTCAACAAGGATACAGAAGAACTCAATAATATAATCAACCAACTTGACATCATAGACATATACAGAACATTTCACCCAACAAAAGCACAATTCACATTCTTTTCCAGTGTACATGGATCCTTCTCTAAAATAGACTACATGTTAGGACATAAAACAAGCCTCAATAAATTCAAAAGCATTGAAATACTGTAAAGCATTTTCTCAGACCACAATGTTATAAAATTATAAATTATAATAGGAAGAGCAAGGAAGAAACATCAAACATATGGAAGCTGAACAACTCACTGCTCAAAAACTACTGGGTAACAGAACAGATAAAAATGGAAATAAAAAAAATTCCTAGAAACAAATGGGAATGAAGATACATCATACCAAAACCTACAGGACACAGTGAAAACAGTACTCAAAGGACAGTTTATAGCAATAAATGCAAACATCAAAAAAGAGGCAAGGAACAAAATCAACACTCTAACTCATCAACTCCAACAACTAGAGATAGAACAACAAAAGAATCCTACAGTATATAGAAGCAACAAAATAATAAAGATCAGAGCAGAAATACATGAAACAGAAACCAAAGAAAACCATAGAGAAAATCAACAAAACAAAGAGCTGATTCTTCTAAAATATTAATAAAATCAATAAACCATTGGCAGACCTAACAAAAGAAAAGAAAGAGAAGGTCCAAATGACAAGAATTGTAAAAGAAAATGGTGTCATCAAAACAGAATCAACTGAAATAAATAAAAAAAGATACTGACAGAATATTATTAAAAACTGTATACCAATAGATTTGAGAACCTACAAGATATGGACAAGTTCCTAGAATCACAAGACCTACCTAACCTATCCCACTCAGATATAGAAAACTTGAACAGACCCATAACAAGGGAAGAAATGGAACAGGTCATAAAAAAACTCCCCACAAAGAAAAACCCTGGCCCTGATGTCTTCACTGGAGAATTCTATCAAATATTCAGAGAAGAGTTGACATCTATGCTACTCAAGCTATTCCAGAACACAGAAAAAATGGGATACTCCCAAACTCATTTTATGAAGCAAGAATAACACTAATAACAAAACCAGGGAAAGACACCACTAGAAAGGAAAACTATAGATCAATATCACTCATGAACATAGATGCAAAAATCTTTAACAAAATACTGGCCAACAGAATCCAACAACATATAAAAAAAATTAATACACTCAGACCAACCGGGATTCATACCATGTTTACAAGGGTGGTTCAACATCAAAAAATCAATCAATGTAATCCACCACATAAACAAAACAAAGGAAAAGTACCATATGATTATATCAATTGAGGCAGAAAAGGCATTTGATAAAATCCAACATCTATTCCTGTTTAGAACTCTCAGCAAAATAGAGATAGAAGGGAAATTCCTCAACATAATAAAGTGTATATATGTAAAGCCAATGGCCAACATCATTATTAATGGAGAAAGACTCAAGGCATTTCCCTTGTGAATGGGAACCAGGCAGAGATGCCTTTTATCACCACTTTTATTTAATATTGTATTGGAAGTCCTGGCCAGGGCAATAAGGCAAGAAAGATAAATAAAAGGCATACAAATTGGTAAACAGGAACTAAAACTATTTTTGTTTGTGGATGATATGATCCTGTACATAGAAAACCCAAGGGACTCAATAAAAAAACTATTGGAACTAATAGAGAGGTTCAGCAAAGTGGCTGGATACAAGGTCAACATAAAAAAATCAGTTGTATTTCTCTACACCAGCAAGAAGTCCCCTGATAAAGAAATAAGGGAAAAAATACCATTCACTATAGCTATGAAAAAGATAAAATATCTAGGAATAAACCTCACCAGAGATACAAAAGACCTATACAGAGAAAACTATAAAACACTGCTACAAGAGACAACAAGGGCAATACATAAATAGAAGAACCTGCCTTGTTCATGGATAGGTATACTAAATATTGTGAAAATGTCAATACTACCTAACACAATCTACATATTTAATGTAATCCCGATCAAGATTTCAACAAAATTTTTAAGGATATGGAAAAACTAACTACTAATTTCATATGGAAAGGAAAGAGACCTTGAATAAGCAGAGCACTTCTGAAGAAGAAAAAACAAGTGGGAGGTCTCACACTCCCAGATCGTAAGAACTACTATACAGCCACAGTAGTCAAAACAGCATGGTATTGGTACAATGATAGACAGATAGACCAATGGAACAGAATAGAAAGTCCAGATATAGACCCATCCATCTATGGACAACTGATCTTTGACAAAGGTCCAATACCCATTAAATGGGGGAAAGACAGCCTCTTTAACAAATGGTGCTGGCAAACTGGATATCCACCTGTAGAAAGATGAAATAAGACCCCTACCTCACCCCATACACAAAAACAAACTCAAGCTGGATCAAAGACTTAAATGTCAAACCCAAAACTATAAAATTCATCCAAGATAAAATAGGGGCAAATCTGGGAGCCCTAATTTGTGGCATAAATAGATTGTCAAGCATAACCCAGAATGTGCAGGAAATAGAAGAGAAGCTAGATAACTGGGACCATTTTAAAATTAAATTCTTGTGTGCATTGAAAGATTTTGTCAAAAGGGTAAAAAAAGAACCTACAGATTGGGAGAAAATATTTGCCTATGATATATCTGATAAATGACTTATCTCCAAAATCTATAGAAAACTTACAACACCTCAACACCTAAAAGAAAAATAACCCAATTCACAAATGGACAAAAGACTTGAACAAACACTGCATCAAAGAAGACATACAGGCAGACAACAAACACATGAGAAATTGCACGAGATCATTAATCATTGTTGTTGTTGTTGTTGTCATGTG
>NW_006921767.1:1467355-1484002 GCF_000298275.1 Orycteropus afer afer | reverse complement strand
CTATATATATATATATATATATATATAATTTATATATATTTTAAAAAAGAAGGTAGGTGGTCTTATGTCTTACAAGCTATGTTTCTAGGTGCAACACACTATCTGCAAGGGGCAGTTTTGGTATCCATATGGGCGTATTAGCACTCCTTTTCTCCATTCCTCTCTAGCTACTTAAGCAAATGACAAGTATTTATGTCATGACCACATGTGACATATAAATTACAAGTTCTCTTGCTCCTCTAAAAGTATATTCAGCATCAACCTTTGCACCAATACACTAAGGCATAATAGCTAATAATTTATTAGTGTAATTTGAAGGAAGCAATTCTGCTGTATGATTACGGTAGTAAATAAAAGATTCAAATCCTCATTGACCCAGCATGACATTTAGTTTTCTTTCTTTTTTTTCTCCCTGATGTTGTTTATGGAATTAAGCATACAGAGTCCAAGAAAGGTGACAAATATGAAGAAATGCAGTGATTGCAATGGACAAAGACAAGGGCAATAAAAATGAAAAGAACTATCCTGTGAATAGATTATTATGTGAATATATCCAAATTTTACTACTTTTACTTATTTATTTTTGTTTTGAAGGAAAGGGCTTTGAAAAGTGAAGAGATGTTGCATAGTTAGGTATAGGTAGGCCATATAATGATGGGAAAAATGATAAGCTGATGAGAGCCTAGAGGAAAAATTTGGACAGGAACTGCTTTATGATTTCATGATTACGGCACTTTGAATTTGATAAATGAGATATATTCGTGTGGACCAAGGGGTGTAATTGAGACTCTTTCTTAGTAAAATACCTTCCCTGAAGACTACAACTGCTTCCAAGATTGAGCAGCAGTTAATTATACTTTTCCTTGGGATTTAAAAAATAGATTTCCTCCCCAATTATTCTTTCAGGCTAGAACTTGAGTGGGAATGATGAAATCATTATGAATATGAAAGGATGTGCAAATACTAAGCCTGAGCTTTCCAACTGGATCCATTCAAAGTTTGCATTACACTAAGGCCTAGATTCCAGTCTAGATCAATTTAGAGATGAAGTGAGATTAATATGAATCTTCACCCACAGATGACAGAACTATCTGAAGTGACAACTAGAGGCATCAGGCTTAGATGTTGACTGATGTGTGGTTTGGGTTAGAATAGTCTTAATATCCCTTCTTAGTAGCACTATCATTTGCTTCTACATAAGAATTCAAAATAAAATAAGTGGTGGTTGTTGTTGTGGCAGTTAAGTAGGCCACTGCCTCATGGCAACCCCATGCACAACAGAACAAAATGCTGCTTGGTCCTGCGCCATCCACATGACCAGTGCTGGATAGTACTGTTGTAATCCTTATGGATATCACTGGCTGATTTTCAGAAGTAAATTGTCAGACCTTTTCTCGTTAGTCTCTCTTAATCAGGAAGCTCTGATGAAACCTGATCAGTATCATAGCAGGACACAAGCCTCCACTAACAGACAGGTGATGGCTGTGCATGATGTGCTTAGGCTGGGAATGGTCATGCATTCACTTACGCATGCTGTTATCACACATGGAAAGCAAGAATTCAACAACTAAACTGCAATGCCCCCAAATAAGTAGTAATAAATAATAATAATTTTACTAGCTGGCATTCCTGCCAAGATTAACATTTTGTTCATTTTGATTAATCTATAACAACACAGTGTCTTGAAGACAGGTTTGAAATTGAAAACAGGTAAGCAACTGTTGCTTAATAACATTCTGTACCTGTCCAGGATTGAAGAAAAAAAAATTCCATATGATTTAACATGTAACATCTCATTATCCCTCCCGCTACCTCCCCCAATAATAGCCCTGTGAGGAAGAAAGGAAATAGATCAGAGCTATTTGGCCAAAGAGTGTCTAGAAGACAGGCTTTCTATCTCCTAAATCAGTATAATATATTTATTATTCCCCCCCCCCAGATGATTTTAGTATTTATAAGCAATAGCTATTGGTTAAGTCATTGTGGGAAAGTTAAACAATAATTATTAAGTTCACAATTTTTACTTCTGCCTCATAAGTATCTGACACATAGTATGCATCTTCTTCTTTAATGTTTTTGTTGTCTCTGTTTTGGAGCTCTCTTCCATTTCTTCTTCCATCCCTCTAAACCTCCCACTTCCCAATTCTTCCATCCATCTGTCACTTTCTCACACTCAGATATTAGTCAATTAACTCTTTCTGAAAGATTATGTAATAAGGCTTTTCCAAGGATTGTTTGCACTTAATAGGAGCCTAAAAGACCCTTCAAGATACTCATTTATTTGTGATTTGTCAGAGGGGCTTTACAGTGCCTCTCATGTGATACAGCTTATGAGGATAAGCCTGAGAATAGTATGTTACTATTTCATCTCTATGAATCAGACAAAAAAGAGTGTCTGATCATTATTTATTTATTTCTATTTAATGTGTGTATTTGGAATGGACTGGTCATAGATTTAGAGATAAGTCTAAACTCTGACATTTGCTCAGCTATATGACCATTTTTGCTTGCATTTACTTTTTAAAACAAGGATATATAGTAAGGTGTGCTTTATATAGTTGATATGAAGTCCTATAGGCTCATGTGTCAACATGGGGAGTACCATATGTCTTTTGGTCTTTGCAAAGCTGATGCTCTGGTATCGCCAATCAATACATTAATCTTTTAGGCTGCATTCAGCTGAATCTTTGTGTGCCTGACAGAAAGAACTTTGGCAACTGCAGCAGCAACAAGTGATATTTACTGAAAAATGTAGGATACACTAAGAATGAATGGTGCCCAGTGTTTTACATTTATGATAAAATTTAGTGCTCACACCGTCTATAATGCCTGTTAAGGGTTGAATTGTGCCCCTCAAAAATGTCTGCTGTAAATCCTAACCCCTATCTATACCTGTGGATATAATCACATTTGGGAATAAGGTTTTGTTTGTTCTGTTAATGAAGCCATAAGAGTGTAGGGTGTGTCTTAAGCCAATCATTTAGAGATATAAAAGGGCACACTGGGCACAGAAGAAAGCGGATACAGACATACATTATCGGAAGACAGCAGAGGGAGACTAAGACAAGCCCAAGAACTCTAAGGATGTCCAACTAGAAAAGAGGAGGCAAGGATTTTCCCCAGAGTGAACAGAGCTTTCCTCTAGAGCTAGCTAGAGCCCTTAATTCAGACTTTGAGACCCCTAATTGTGAGAAAATAAACTTCAGTTAGTTAGAGCCACCCACTTTTTTTGTTTTGTTTTGTTTTGTTTTGTTACACTAACTTAAGATATGCCTGCTAACCAGATGGCTGGCGGTTCAAACCCACCAGCCACTCCTCGGAAGGAAGGTTGGGCAATCCTACTTCCGTAGTGATACTGCCTCGGAAACCCAGGGAGGGGTCGCTATGAGTCGGGTTTGACTCGACGGCACATAACAACAACAAGTTAAGATAATCCTTATTATATAGAAGGGGAGGCTCTTTAAAACTCAGCCAAAAACTGGGAGTTGAACTCAGATCTGAAGCCAAAGCCCAGAATCTATTATTCTTACTAGTCTATTGCATTGGCTCTGACTTATAGTGACCTCATGCATAACAGAAGTAAATGTTGCTCAGGCCTGTGACACCTTAATGATTGTCAGTGCATTCAAGCCTATGATTGTGGCCACTGTTTATTTGGAATGCCTTCCAAACTAGAGGACTCATCTCTTAGCATTGCATCTGACAATATTCAGTTGTGGTCCACAGGGTGGATAATTTTCAGAGGTAGATTGCTAGACTTTTCTTCCTAGTCTGTCTTACTCTGGAAGCTCCACTGAAACCTATTTACCATGAGTGACCCCGATAGTATATGAAATGCTGGTGGCATAGCTGCCAACACTATTAACAACATACAAGCCATCAAAAATAGACAGAATAGTGCTGCTATTAATCTTAAAACAAAACCAAACTCACTGGCATCAACTTGATTCTAACTCATAATGACCCTGCATTGGGTTTCTAAGGCTATATATTTTTAGGGAAGCTGACTGCCTCATCTTTCTTTCTGGGAGCAATTGGTGGGTTCAGTTAGCAGGCAAATGCCTTAACTGCTACACCATCAGAGCTCCTGGCTATTAATCTTAGTACTATTAAAAACAAGTTTTCATGCTAATAGAGAGTTAGACGAAGAGTTGCAAATTCCTGAAATATTTCTGGATTTGGGGATAATAAAACAAAATTCAGTCTCTTTTTCCTGTCATTATTTTAGAAAAGATTTAAATGTACTTATATTTGTTACAAGATCTGCCTCATGCTACCTTATCCATAAAGAAGGGATTGATTGTACTTGAGAAATGCTCTCATTTTTAGTTGGGATTAATTGATTGATTTTTCTAAATATAATTTAATATCATAGAAAGTTGTTGGTGTTGTGAATTTCTCTTAAATATGCAAATCCAATTGTCTCAGTTCCAAAGATTTTTTTTTTCTCTTTCATGTTCACTAAAAATAATTTTGGATGTAGTAAAATTATTTAAATAATAACTAAGTCTTAGAAAAGATACTAAATAATTCAGAAAACTATAAAGATGAATAAATGCCTTTCTTAATACTCTGCAGTATTTATAATAAGATAAAATGCCTTTTCTAAACAGGAAAGAGAAGCGTGGCTAACATGGAAGCTTCTTACCATTTGATTTGTTCAAATGCCTCCTCTATTTGTATTCTTTTTTCCTTTATAAAAATAAAGAAGAAAATCTTGGGGAAAAGCTATTTCCTAGGACATTATTTTGGAGATTGGTTTCTTTCTCTAGAGGAGTAAAACCTCATTGTCATCTTTCACAGGATAATTTTTTGGAATATAAACAGGAGACTAAATTTATTGTCTTGTGCTTTGTTTGGCTTTAGGTGAAAAAACCTCTTCACTAATGTAAACTGAAAATACTTTTGGAATGAATTGTGTTTGGAAATAAGAAGGTGGCTTTACGAGTTATAATATGTATGCATATATAGATAGATAGATAGATAGATTTATATTTGGTAGTTTGGAGATACGTGTTTTTGAGTGATTTAAAGAGATGAGTTTTTTTGACAGAGTAGGTGATTATTGAGGGCAAATGAGTATTTAAAAATTCACCTTGGGATTTTGAGAAAAAATATTTTTATTATTTACAAAGTTTACATTAACCATAGGATAGTTGGCAAACTGAAATAGTTATATATATACATACATATATATATACATATATATACACACACATATATATACATACGTGTATATATACACATATATATACACACACATATATATACATATATATATATGACACAATACATACAATACATATATATACACAAAAAAAACATACACACACACATATACACACATATGTATAAAAAAAAAAAAACAACTCACTGCCATCAAGTGGAATCCAATTCATAACAACACCTCCTCCTTGGGTTTCCAAGGCGATATCACTATGGAAGTAGTTGCCCAACCTTCCTTCCAAGGAGTGGCTGGTGGATTTGAACTGCCAGTTTTCTGGTTAGCAGTCAAATGTCTTAAACCACCAGAGCTCCCACATATATATATATGTATATGGATTAAAGATATAAAATCAGGTAAATCTGAATTAAATAGAATATATGTAGTTAGAAGTCACATGTGCATTATATCTAGGAGAATAAATAACAGCCAGCTTAAAAGTCTTAAAGTCAGCATCTTACTTTTCTTGCTTAATGGATTTGTCAAGGGCAAAGATTGTTTAGTTATGAAGTGTGACTAGCTCATTGTATACAATGTGAAAATAATGTAAAACTCCATGGATGAAAGATGGAAGAGATAAGTAGGTAAAAGATAATGCTATCCGGAAAGAAATTTATAACATTAGGCAGTTTGAGATTTTACAGTGTATTAGAGGTTTATCTTCTGTGGTAAGATTGCCAGCTCAGAAGCAAACTTATCATTCACTCTTGCATTTTTATCCTGGAAGAAAATTTTATGTAAGTAATAATAGTAGGTGATATGGCACAATATTATTCTATCTGAAAATTAAAGCTAGGAAAGAAAGGTTTTAACTTTCTTTTATGGGGGCTGTAACATTTCTTTAGTGGTAAATTAATGTAAACTTATTTTTGGAAGATGGGTGGACATATACCTCCATGGTGGAGATGCTTGGATGTTTAGACAGCTCTAGTATTTTAGCAGCTAAATATATCATTTGATGTCTAAGAGTGACAAAATAATGCACTAAACCATACCACCAATTCTCATAAAGGCTGAATTGTTACATGAAGTGCTGCTAACTAGAATACAATCATTTCTGAGTGATGTTCCATGCCTTTATAAATGTCTTCCTTCCTTGATTTACTCATCAGTGATTTTCAATTCTCACAAAAAAGGAATTATTTTAAGCTTAAGCAACTTAAGCAGTTGCTTTTAAATTAACTTAACATCACCCAAGCTTTGCTAGTCTCACATTTGGAAGAACATAAAATAATTTGAAGAGAATATGTGACCAGCTAAAATGAAGATGATTTTAGTATTCATGAATACTTTAATATGGAAAATTTAGACTCTGTTTGTCTCGATTATATTAAATTATGGTGCAACATAAAACTGTCAGACTTGGTTGTAGTCTCATAGTCCCAATGGAGTGCCCTTATGTATGCTTTTAAGTATTTATTTTTAAATATATATCTATAAATCTAATTTTGGGTTCATATCTTTCTTCTGATATTTTAAAACTTTTATTCATTGACTTTTCCACTCTCTTGAATGGAGAGTAACCTTTGTATAATTTAGAAGTATCTTTTGTATAATAACATAAAAAGTCAGTAGTGGCTAACAGGTAATAGGCTAAATGGATAAAATCTTGGATATAAAATAGATTCTTGAGACCCACCCTGACATAAATGTCTCCCTAGTGTGCTGTGGCCTTTAGTATGCTGTTATCTCAAAGAAAAGTTTTCCTCTAACCCAGCATTCAGGTAATGTGACACCCCAAAACCTCTAAAGTAGATCTGCAGCCAGGAAACATAGTTGTTTTGAGTTTTGGCTTTAGAGTCAAAATAGCAGCCTGTGTCTTTCTACCTATGTGATCTAGGACATACCTTGGAGTTTTTATGTGTAAAATGTGGCTAATTGCACCTCGTTTATATTTATTGTGTAGTAGATCTTTTAATGCATATTAAACACCTGTTATGGGCCCTGTTCATGGTAATCATCATGACTTTCATTGTAACTGGTTCGTTAAGCACTGAACTCAGAAAACCAGGTCCCCTTTTCTCCCTAAAATTGTCAATTCGAGGACTATAGGCTACACCATCACCAGGATTCACTGGAAAGGCTACCATAAGTGACAGATTCCAGATAGACTTATGAATCTAGGGACTCCTAATGACCCTATAGGACAGAGTAAAACAGTTCCGTATGGTTTCCAAGACTGTAAATCTTAATAGGATGGGTTTGATTCTTGGTTTTGGTATGTGTAAGGGAGACATTGTTGGCAATCCTCAATGAGAAAGATGAATAGGTAAGGGGGCTGCAACAATGGGCTCACACATAGAAACAATTGTGAGGATGACACAGGAGCATACAGTGTTTCGTTCTGTTGTATATAGGATCACTATAAGTCAAACCTGACTCAATGGCACCTAACAGCAACAGCAATGAATACAGCACTTGCCTACAAGCAGCCTTGCCATTGGCATTGGAGCGCTCAGGGCTTGAGTACCATATGCCATAAAGAAGAGATCATAAACTTAAATATTTAAAAGTTATAAAATAAAGCCAACCTATCAGGTGGAATGTTTGAGCCTTTTAGTTTCTTTAAATATATCTTCACACTGAGTATGAATGCCAGTTCAAATTTAAAATCCTCTTGAACATCTTGAAAATTCCTTGAAGCTCCAAAATGTGGTGAGGCAGAGAGATCCGAAATCTGACCTGCAGCCTGTCTCCCTCCATACCTCAGACTTTCTCCTGAGCCATAAGAAGCTTTGCATTCAGCCATGGGATCTTTGTGCATGCACATGCAGCTAGTCACTGTTTCAAAATTGCACCCTTGGCCACATTGTGTTCACACTAATATTGCAGCCTACTATTTTCAGAGTAGAATGCAGAAGAAGCCCACGTATGCTCTGGAATTATACTAGTGAATTCTGGGGTCTTAAATAGTCAGAATGAGATCTAAAATGAAGAATGATGGCTATAGATTAGTATATCTTTTTAATCCCTTAGAGTCTTCATGCAGTAGGAAATGGTGTAGCTAGAAAAAAAGCCAGAGAACTCTTTAAAGAACAAGATTTGATTTTTGATAATGGCCACTTGACTAGGTCTAAGGGTGTTGGTCCTAACGGCCACCAAACTAAAGGTGGATGCAACAACTTGCCGTGAAGCCAGTGACTCGGGAATCTTAGGTAAGGGCTTCTTTTACAAGTTGGAAGAAGTGTCAAAGCACTTGATTTGTGACTAGGACACAGGGATTAGTTGAATCTACCCTTTTCTAACTCTTTCACTTGGAAATATCCCTTAACATTTCTGAGCTGTATTAAGAATCAAATAAAGTCAGGTATTAGTTATAAAGACTTGTATTAGTTAGTTTCTTGGATGAAAGCAAAGACTGCCAGAAAGATGTTTATTTGCATTTTATTGATTATGCAAAAACATTATATTGTGTGGATCATAACATATTATAGATAACATTGAGAAGAATGGGAATTCCAGAACATTTAATTGTGTTCATAAGGAACCTGTACATAGACCAGGAAGGAGTCTATCATTCAAACAGAACAAGGGGATACGGCATGGTTTAAAAATCAAGAAAGGAGTGCATCAGGGTTGTATCCTTTCACCATACTTATTCAATCTGTAGGCTGAGCAAATAATCCAAGAAGGTGGACTATATGAAGAGGAACTTGGCATCAGGATTGGAGCAAGAATCATTAATAACCTGAGATATGCAGATGATATAACCTTGCTTGCTGAAAGTGAAGATGATTTGATGATGATTTTGATTTGATGACAATTAAAGACTATAGTCTGCAGTATGGATTACACCTCAACATAAAGTAAATGAAAATCCTCACAACTAGACCAGTAAGCAGCATTGTGAGAAAAAATTGAAGTTGTCAAAGATTTTATATTACTTGGTTCCACAATCAACACCATCGAAAATAGCAGTCAAGAAATCAAATGACATATTTCACTGGGAAAATCCGCTGCAAAATACCTCTTTAAAGTGCTAAAGAGCAAAAATGTCTCTCTGAAGACTAAGGTGCACCTTACCCAAGACATAGTATTTTCAATTGCTTCATATGTAGATGAAAGGTGCACAATGAATGAGGAAGATGAAAAATAGTTGATGCTTTTGAGTTGTTTTGCTGGAGAAGAATACTGAAAATACCATGGACTGCCAGAAGAAGGAATAGATTTGTCTTGGAAGAAATGCAGCTGGAATGCTTCTTGAAAGTGATATGGCCAGACTTCATTTCACCTATTTTGGTCATGTTGTCAGAAAGGACCATTCCCTGGAGAAGGATATCATGTTTGGTAAAGTGGAGGGTTGGTAAAAAAGGAGAAGGCCCTCAATGAGAGAGGATTGTGATGATAGTGCAGATCAGGCAGTATTTCATTCTGTGGTAAACAAGGTCACTATGAGTCAGAGCCAACTCATTCGTCAGCACCTAACAACAACAATAATTGTTACCCATTGCTTCATAATTACTTCAAAATTAGCACTTTGAAGCAACAAATAATTATATTGCACCATTTCTTCAAATCAGGAATTCTGGAGTTGCTTAGCTGAGTGATTCTGGTTCAGAGTCTCTCATATGTTTTGGCCTAGATGTCAGGTGGGGCTGCAGTCATTTTGCTTGACTGGGACTGGAAAATCCACTTCCCAAACGGTTTACTCACATGGCTGATCCAAGAGGCCACAATTTTTGTTGACTGTTGGCAGAAGGTTTCTGTTCCTGGCCTTGTGCAGCTCTCCATAGAGCTGCTTGAGTGTCCTCATGATATAGCTGTTGACTTTTGTCAGAGTGAGTGATCCAAGAGTGAGACTGAAATCACTATTTCTTTTATGATACAGCATTGAAAGTCACATACTGCTACTTTGCCCACATCCTAAAAAGTGAGGAATTAGGGTCTACTTTTTGAAGAGAAGACTATCAAAGAATTTGCGGACTTATTTAAGCCATCATGGGATCATGTATGTGAAAATAAATACTTACAAAGAAATGAAGTGGTATAAATAGGATATATTTCTTATTTATTCTTAACTTTACTTCTTCCATAAGCTTCAGAGCCCTCAGAAAAGTGAGGTTGCTTCTAGCTGGCATGATTTCCCTTTCTATCTGAAGTTGGTTAGGTTTGATCTATAATTTGTAGGCACTGTAAAGCTCAGCTTATATATATTGATGAACAATCAGACTCTCAGTGACACTATATAACTGGGCAAAGGTCACATATCTACTAGGTGGAAATCTGAGGATTCTCCATAAAAACAAGCCGAACCCACGGCCATCAAGTCAGTTCCTACTCACAGCATCCTCCACTGGGTTTCCAAGGCTGTAATTCTTTATGCAAATAGATTGCCTCATCTTTTCCCATGAAGCTGGTGGTTTTAAACTGCAGACCTGGTTAGCAGCAAAATGCCTTACTTACTATGCCACTCCACAGGTGTGTCTGACTCCAAATCCTTTGATTTTAATGAATGTGCTGTATAGTTTACCTATAGTGTCATAAAGACAAATATTTACAAAGAAAGAAGACATGAGTGTCATGATTGCTCCAAGATTATTTCATGACGTGAAGTGGATATTTTAATTTTTGCTAATGTTTTTATCAAGGATAATTCTTGGCAATATTCTTTCTATTAGGTTTTATTTTAGTTAAGATTATTGTAGATTCACATGAAGTTGTAAGAAATGATACAAAAAGATCCCTCATATTTTTTGCCTGATTTGTCCCAGTGGTAGCATTTTGCAAAATTAAGGAGCCCTGGTAGCACAGTGGTTAAATGCTCAGCTGCTAACTGAAAGGTCGGTGGTTCTAACACACTAGCCACTTTGCAGAGAAAGATGTGACAGTCTGCTTCTATAAAAATTCAAAAAAAACAAAACAAAAGAAATACCCAAACTCACTGCCATTGAGTCGATTCTGACTCTTAGAGATCCCCATTGGGTTTCCGAAGTGGTAAATCTTACGAAAGTAGATTGCCCAGTCTTCCTTGTACAGAGTGACTAGTGAGTTTCAATCTCTAGCCCTCTGCTTAGCAGCAGATACCTTAAGCACTATGCCACCAGAGCTCCTTAAATCTGTTAAAGATTACAGCCTTGGAAACCCTATAAGGCATTTCTACTCTGTCCTATAGGTTTGCTATAAATAGGAATCACTCAACCACAATGGCTATAGCATAATATTGCAGTCAGGATATTGACATGGATGAATCTGTTGACCTTACTCAGATTTCACCAGTTTTACTTTACTCATTTATGTGTGTGTCTATGTGTATATAAAGTTTTATGAAATTTTAACACCTTTACATGTTCATGCATCCACCACCACATTTAAGATGCTGACTAGTTCCAACACAAGAACCCCTCCTGGTGCCCTTTTATAACCACATTAACTTCTTTCTGAGCACCCTCCTACACACTTCACTCTGTCTCTAAACCCTGTAATTTGTCTTCTATTTCTAAAATTTTGTCATTTGGAAAATGTTATATAAATGGAATCATAATTTGTAACCTTTAGAAAGCCAATTCCACTAAGAAAGTAGAGATTCACTGGAGTTCTAGCAATAGTTCATTGTTTCATTGCTGAGTTGTATTACGTGGTATATTGCAGCATAGTTTGTTTAAGCATTCAGCTGTTGAATGACATCTGGGTTGATTTTAGTTTTAGATTTTTGGATATTATAAATAAAGTTGCTATGAATATTTGTACATAAGTTTTTGTGTGAACATAAGTTTTCATTTCTCTGGGATAATTGTGCAGGAATGCAATTGCTAGGTTGTATGGTATTGCATGGTTGGATTTCTAAGAAATTGCCAACATGTTTACAGACTGACTGTCCCAGTTAATATTCCCCAGAACAATGTATGAGTGATCCAGTTTATCTGCAACCTCACCAGCATTTGGTGTTGTCAGTTTTTTTTTTTTTTCTCATAGGTATGTTGTGATATTTCATTATGTTGTTTATTTATTATTTTTTTTTCTTTGTACTTTGCTAGTGGCTAATAGTCTCTGGGTAGTGGAAGTGCTTAAGCACCTGACTACTAACTGAAAGGATGGTGGTTCAAACCCACTCAGAGGTGTTTCAGAAGAAAAGCCTGGAGATCTGCTTCCAGAAGGTCATAGCCATTGAAAACCCTGTGGAACACAATTCAACTTTGTACATATGTAGTTGCCGTAAGTTGGAATTGACTCAACTGAAACTAGTTTTGTTTTTAAGTTTAGAAGCTAATAATGTTGAAGATATTTTCAAGTATTATTTGCCATCTGTGTATCCTCTTCAATCTGTAACGTCTTTTACCCATTTTTGTGATCAAATTGCTTTTGTTTGTTTGTTTTACAATGTTTATTTCTAGTGTTCTTATATTCTACATATTAGTTCTGTGTCTTTGTCAGATATATAGTTTACAAATATTTATTCCCATTCTCTAACCTGTCAGTCTTTCACATTCAATCTTTCACAATTAAGCATATGCTAGCTGTAGCTTTTTTTTTTTTTTTTATCAAATAGATGTTCTTTATCAAGCTGTGGAAGATTCACTCTTGTCCTATTTTTGAGGTTTTTTTTTTTGTTGTTGTTGTTTCTTCCCTTATATTGGGTATTGAATTTCATGAAGTACTTTTCTTATTATGAGTTAGTTACTATAATTACATGATATTTTCTTTTTCAGTTAGTTGATATGGTAGATTATAACAGTTGATTTTTAAGTATTAAACCAACTTTGCATGATGGAATAAGCTCTTTTTGTTCATGCTACGTAAGTATTTTTAGATAGTGTTGAATTTGTCTTGCTAATATATTGTTAAGGATTTTTAAATCTAAGTTCCATAAAGATATTGGTCTATAGTTTTCTATTTTTGTACTTTCTTTGATTTTGTATTAGAATAATGCTAGCCTCATAGCATAGGCTGTGAGTGTTCCTTTTTCTTCTATTTTCTATAAGAAATCATGCATAATTGGTCTTTATTATTCTTTCACTGTTTGGGATAATTCTCCAGTCAAATAACCTGTGGTTGGAAATTTCATTTTTAAGAACTTTGTAATTTTTTTGATAGTTGTCAAGCTATGAAGATTATCTACTTCATTTGGTTGAATTTTGGTAGTTCCTAGTTTTCAAGGAATTGGTCAATTTCTGCTAAACTCCAAACTGATGAGCACAAAATTGTTTGTGGCATTCCCTTATTATCTATTTAATGGATGTAGACTATGTGATAATATGATATCTTCCATTTCATTTCTGATATTGGTTATTTGTGCCTTCCCTCTTTTTATTTTTTTAATTTTTACCATAAATTTATCAATTTTATTAAATTTTTTTATGAACCTACTTTTTGCTTCATTGATTTTCTTTATTATTTACCTATTTTAAATTTATTTGATTTCTTCTCTTGTCTTTTTCGCTTTCTTCTGCTTGTTTTAAATTTATGTCAGTTTTCCTTTTCTAAATTCCTAAAGTAGGCTCATAAGTTATTCATTGCATATCTTTTTACATTTCCAATCTAGCCCCTTAATGCAATAAATTTTCCTCTCTGTACCACTTCAGTTGTGTCCTAGAAATATTGATATGCTCTGGTTCCATGTAGTCCCTTATCTCTACACTTTTAATATCATTGTCTTGGGTACCAGATGATGTTCATTCTCAAATAAGTTCTATAAAATCAGAAGGAAAATGATACTCTCTTTCATGTACCCATAATTCTACTCATTCTGTTTTTTCTCCTTCCTTTCTGATACTTCAAAATTCCATCTTTAATCATTTTATTTCTGTTTGAAGAACATATTTTAGTCAGAATTTAAGGATGTCTTCTGCTGACAAATTCTTATTTTTCTTTGGAGATGTTTTTTGAAAAAACTTCCTTTCATTCATCAGTGTTATTTTCCCCAGATATGGAATTATACCTAAGTACAATTGACAATTTAACAAAGTACAATTGCACAACAGTACAATTGACAAAGTATAGTTGAAAATTCTTTTCTTTTGAAACTTGAAAAAATATTGTAAATCTTCTTTCTGGCCTCCATGTTTTCAAATGAAAAATCTGTTGTTGTTTGTGAGTTGGTTGTCTCCTATAGGCAATACATTGTTTCTCTCTGGCTGTTGATTTTTTTTTTTTTTTTTACTTTTCAAAATTTTAATTTTGGTGTGTCCTGGCATGCATTGTTTTTTTTCCTTTTTCTTTCTTCTTTTTTTAATCCTGTGTGGTTTCACTCAGTTTCTTAGATCTGTAAGTTTATATCTTTAAAGAAATTTGGGAAAATGTCAGCTATTATTTCTCCAAATAATATTTCAACCCATTTCACTCTCCTTTCTTTCTGGGATTGTATAATACAAAATATTGGATCTTTTGTTATTGTTCCACAGCTTAGGTTTTTTTTTTTTTCTTAGTCTATTTTCTTCTCCATTGTGTTTTATTTTTAAGACATTTACTTTAAGTAACTATCAACCAGAGAATGAAAAACAAAGAAATTGAAGTAAAATCAATGTTGCATTTTTTTTTTCCCACTGAGAGAGCTGTTAGATTTCAAAAATATTTAGGAGTAAATATTACATTAATTAGAAAACTTATCTTACTAATTCCTTGATAAACATGTATTATATTTGTGATTCATATCCTGAGTTAATATATTTCATATTATATTTTGAAAATATTGGAAATCAGAAAATTAAAAGAAGAGAATATAAATTTCACCTCTTAGAGGCAATCACAGGAGGCTCTGGTGGAGCAGTGCCTAAGGCACTTGACTGCTAACTAGAAGGCTGGCAGTTCAAATCCACCAGCCACTTCTCAGAAGGAACACTGGACAATCTATGTCCAAAGATACTGCCTCAGAAACCTACGGAAGGGTCACTATGAGTCAGAATCAACTTGACGGCAGTGAATTTTCTTTTTTGTGAGAAAACCACTGTCCTCTATTTCAATTCAGTGCATAGTTTTTCACAAAATTTTTGTTTGTGTGTTTTGCACACACACATGTATAGGCATATTTTTCCTTGACTTTTTAAAAATAAAATTGGAATTGTGGATAATTGGTTAATTTAATAGATTTTTAAGAGTTCTATAAGTATTTAGAATTTCATCATCTTCTAAAACTCTGTGATGAGAAGGAGTTTACTTGATTCAGTAATATTAAAAATTAAATTAAGTGAAGATAATCTCTTAAGTTAATGGTCAGAATCTCATGATAGACATAGAAAGGAAAAGAATGATCTTATTATTTAAAAAAAAAAAATTTGCTATTGTAAATAGTGCTTTGATGGACATAGGTGCGCATATATCTGTTATTGCCCTGGCTCTCACTTCTTTGGGATATATATCTAGTAATGGGATTGTTGGGTTAAAAGGTATTTCTAATGTATACCAGGACCATAGTATTGGGGGTCCCACCAGATCCTTCTCCAGTAATTCTGGTCATGACTGAGTTTGTGGATTTTTTTCACCTTTTTCTTCCCATTCTTGTTCCTGTTCACAAGCTGAATGGATCAGTCTCTCTCCATTGAAAATAATGTTGGCTGTTGGTTTTGCATATCCTTTATTATGTTGAGGAATGTCCCTTCTGTTTGTATTTTGCTGACAGTTTTGATCAGGAATGGGTCTTGGATTTTATCAAATACTTTTTCTGCATCAATTGATATGATCATGTGTTTCTTTTCCTTTGTTTTCTTTGTGTGATGGATGACATTGATTGTTTTTCTAATATTGAACCATACTTGCATACCTGGTATAAACCCCACTTAGTCATAATGTATTATTTCTTCGATATGTTGTTGAAGTCTATTGGCTGGGATTTTGTTAAAGAATTTTGCATCCATACTCATGAGGAATATTGGTCTATAGTTTTTCTTTTCAGTGATGTCTTTGCCTGGTTTTGGTATCAAGGTTATTTTTATTTCATAAAATGAATTTGGGAGGATTCCATCCTTTTCTATGTTTGGGAATAGTTTGAGTAGTATTGGTGTCAGTTCTTCTCTGAATGTTTGGTAGAATTCTCCAGTAAAACCATCTGGCCCAGGGCTTTTTTTGTTGGTAATTTTTTTTATGACTTGTTCAATTTCTTCTTTTCTTATAGGTCTGTTCAACTTTTATAGCTCAGTCTGTGTTAGGTTAGGTAAGTGGTGTGTTTCTAGAAATCTGTCCATTTCTTCTAGATTTTCAAATTTGTTGCAGTACAGTTCTTCGTAGTATCCTAATACTATCCTTTTTATTTCAGTTGGTTCTGTTGTGATGTCATTCATTTCATTTCTTGTTCATATTATTTGTATTCTCTTTCTCTTTTCCTTTGTTAAATTTACCAGCAGTTTGTCAATTTTATTAATCTTTTCAAAAAACCAACTGCTAGTCTTATTGATTTTTGCTATTGTTTTTCTATTTTCTGTTTCATTCATTTTTCCTCAAATCTTTATTATTTCCTTTCTTTTTGTGCCTGTAGGTTTTTTTTTTTTTTTTTT
>NW_006921767.1:1459650-1462935 GCF_000298275.1 Orycteropus afer afer | reverse complement strand
GGGCTGGCGCGGGATCGGGCAGTGTTTCATTCTGCTGTGCATGGGGTCGCTATGAGTCGGAAACGACTCGATGGCACTTAACAACAACAACAACAGCTGTTTGTTGGTTACCATTTGCTTGATATATCTTTTCCAAACCTTTGATTTAGAATCTATTTTTGTCATTTTCTATAAAGTGTGTCTCTTGTAGACAGTGTATTGATGGGTTGTGTTTTCTTATCCAGTCCATCTTTTGAGTGGTGCATTTAATCTATGGACATGCAGTATAATTATGGTCAAGTATGAATTTGTTGCTGTCATTTTGTTATATGATTTTTCATGGTGTCCCTGGTTTCTTTTTTCCATATGATTTTTGTGCTGAAGTCATTATGTTTATGAATTGTGTTGTCATTTCCCTTGTTGCTTTTGTTTTAGTATTTGCTAAATATTTGTGTTGGTCCTCTTTTTTTTACTGTAATGTGAAGGTTTATCATTTTTCCTTTGAGGTTACCCTGTGATTTATAGTTTTCTCCCTGAGTTTAGAACAGTCCATTCCACCTTGCAACTCTCTTGAATTCCTCACCATTTAGAAGCTCTATATTTTTCACTATTTTTTTCCCTCTTCTGGGTTGTAGCTGTCCTTGTGTGCCAATTGATGTCTCTGGTTCCCTGTTTATGATCTTGTAGTCTTATTTTACTTTGGATACTTCCATAACTGGGTTTATTTCTGGGTTATGTCATCTTGTGTATTAGTGGTCAGTTTTTTTTTTTTTTTTTTCTATTATTAGTTCTCTGTGTAAAGTACTCCCCTTAGTATCTCTTGTAATGTTGGTCTGGTCTTGACAAATTCTCTTAATTTCTGCTTATCTGGAAATCTAGTTTCAGCATCATATTTGAGGGACAATTTTGCTGGATAAATAACTCTTGATTGGATTTTTTTTTCTTTTTCTTTCAGGGTTTTATATATACCATTCAATTGTGGGAACCAGGGCCAAAGGTGGGACCAGGTAAGAGGGAGAGCCCCAGGCAAGAAGCATGGGGAGTGAGTCAGGGCCAATTGCTGGAACAAGTAAAGGGGAGAACCGTCAGGGAACCAGTTTATAACAGCTTAGGGACACTACGTTGTCTGTCAGTTTTTCGTATTGTGGTGGCTTTTGCATTGCTATGAGGCTGGAGGCTGTGCCACTGATGTTTCAAACATCAGCACCATTGCCCCTGGTGAATGGGTTTCAGTGGTACTTCTAGACTGAGACAGACTTGGAAGAAGGAAGAAGCCATCCACTTCTCAAATAATTGGCCAGGAAAAACTTATGAATAGCAGTGAAACACTGTCTGATATATTAATGGATCCTTTATAAATATCCCCAATACATTATCCAATACAGTTCTGGAAGATGAGGCCCTCAGGTCAGAAGGCACTCAAAATAGGACTAGGAAAGAGCTGTTTCATCAGAGTAAATCTGACCTTAATGATATGGAAAAAGTAGAGCTTTCAGGACTTCCATTTAGTGAAGTAGAATGTCTCAAAATGAGAAGAAACAGCTGCAAACATCCATTAATAATCAGAACATGGGAGGCATGAAGTATGAATCTAGGAAAATTGGAAGTTGTAAAAAATAAAATGGAATGCATAAAGATCAATATCCTAGGCATTAGTGAGCTGAAATGGACTGGTTTTGCCCATTTTCAATCAGACATTCATATGACCTACTTTGCCAGAAATGTCAAACTGAAGGGGAATGACATGGTATTCATCATCACAAAGAATGTTTCAAGATCTATCCTGGAGTACAACACAGTCAGTGATAGGATAATATCCATATATCTACAATGAAGGACTGTTGATACTACTATTATTCAAATTTATGTACCAACCACAAAAGCGAAAGAGGAGGAAATTGAAGATTTTACCAACTTCTGCATTTGGAAATTGAACATGCAATCAAGATGTGCTGATCATCACTAGTAATTGGAATGCAAAAGTTGGAAACAAACAAGAATCACCAGTAGTTGGAAAATTTTGCCTTGGAGATAGAAATAACATTGGAAATTGCATGATAGAATTTTGTAGGACCAATGACTTATTCATTGCAAATACTTTTTTCAACAACATGAATGGCAGCTATACATGTGGATTTCACCAGATGGAGTACACAGGAATCAAATTGACTACATCTGTTCCAAAAGGTGATGAAAAAGCTCAGTATCTCCCTCTAGAACAAAGCCAGTAGTTGATTGTGGAACTGACCATCAACCACTCATAGCAAATTCAAGTTGAAGTTGAAGACAATTAAAACAAGGTCAGAAGAGCCAAAACATGACCTTAAATATATCTCTCCTGGATTTAGAGACCATATAAAGAATAGATTTGATGCATTGAACACCAATGACCAGAAAACAGAGGAATTGTGAGAGAACATCAAGAACATCATCCATGAAGAGAGCAGAAGGTCATTAAAAAGACAGGAAAGGAAGAAAAGACCAAAGCGGATGTCCGAAGACACTCTGAAACTTGCACTTGAATGAAGAGTAGCAAAAGCAAGTGAAAGAAATGATAAGAGAGCTGAACAGAAGATTTCAAAGAGCAGCTCAAGAAGACAAAGTCAATTATTATAATGAAATATACAAAGAGATGGAATTGGAAAGCCAAAAGGGAAGAACATGATTGGCATTTCTCAAGCTGAAAGAACCAAAGAAAAAATTTAAGCCTCGAGTATCCATATTGAAAAATTTTGTGGGCAAAATATTGAATGATTCAGGAAACATCAAGAAAAGATGGAGGGGGGAGTTCTGGCAAGATGGCGGACAAGGCAGAAAGATTGCACAGACCCTCTTCAACAAAGAAAAGATGAACCAATAAACACAGACACAGAAAATAATCATGGACCCCTGAGCCTTGAAGGGAAGGTTATAGAAGTGGACTAAACCCCAACTAGCAGAAAGAATTGCATGAAAATATCAAAAAAGGAGACAGACGGAGTGGCCATCTGGCAGCAATCCTGAGCGATCCTGATGGCACCGACGGCTTGGAGATTCCCGCGTGCTGGTAGGACTTAAGAATTAACCTAAGAATCAGCCCTGCTAACCAGGGAGTGCATGGAGCACTGCTCCAGTGGCTGGGGAATAAACAGAGAAGGTGAAGAGAAAGGCGGGCTAAACTGTGGACTTTTGCCAGTCTGGAGGACGCCACCATTTTAAAGTTCTAAAAGTGGCTTGACTATTTTGGATATTTAAAGAGACAGTGCTCTCGCAGATTCCTGGGGCTTAAGAACACATTCTGCTTTCCAGCAATCTCAAGAACCCTCT
>NW_006921767.1:1449620-1456815 GCF_000298275.1 Orycteropus afer afer | reverse complement strand
GTATCCAAGAACATATATAGGGTTGGTAGACAATGGTCCTATAAGTTTATGTGAATGATCAGAATTCCTAGGTGTATAGTAGAGTTGACAAGGGGAAGGTTGTGGTCACTGCTTGGTCACAGTCAGCTACAAGAGGGACCAAGTAGTTGAACCTGCGGGCTTGGGACTATAGTCACAGGGGACATCAAGCTCAATTGGCATAACATACTATATAAAACATTGTTCTACCTCCTACTTTGGAGAGTAGCGACTAAGATCTTAAAAGCTAGTAAGCTGCCATCTAGATGCAACGATGGGTCTCTCCTTGTCCAGAGCAAAGAAGAATGAAGAAAATCGAAATTCATGGAAACAATTAGTCCTAGTGACTGGTACACCATCCAATCTGCAGCCTATAGGACTATGAGGCCAGAAGAACTAGATGATGCCTGGCAACCACTGTCATCCACTTTGAAGGGGATCTATGTAGGAGATTCTGGATAGAGAGGGAGAACAATGTGGAACATAAATCAAAATCATTTGGAAGAAAAAAAAAAAAGAAAGGTGGGGACCAGGTTTGCTGGTCCGATAGAGCCTGGTGGAACCATTGAGACCATGTATGGCCCATAGCTGTCCTTCAGGTCTGGAATTGAACCCACACCTGTGGTTTCCAACCAAACAGAAGACAGGCATATGAGTTGAACATTACCTCAAGTGGATACATTCCTCGGAGAGAATAATCATTGAGAAAGAAGGGCTGCCTATGCACAGGGAGACTGCTCAGGGGGTAGAAGTGCATGGAAGGATGGACACTGGGAAGAGGTAACTATGGGGAGGAAGTGGGAGGGGAGCTGTTTCACTGTGGTAAACTGTGGTCAATGTCATGAGACAAAGTATATGTAAACTGCTGTATGGAAAGTGAATTTGCTCTGTAAATCTTCACTAAAATGACAATTTAAAAAAAAGCAAGAAAAAAGAAAAAAAGAAAGGCAGTAAAGGAAAAATGCAGAACAGAGTCATGGAGTCATGGAGGCTACATGAACCCCTGAAGCTATTGTCCTGAGATCATCTTTAAACTTTAAACCAAAAATGTCCCCTGAAGTTTTCTTAAAACCAAACAACAGTTTAGCTGAACTAGTGACAAAGGTCTGCCTTGAGCATTGTACTCTTTTAAGAGCTATGACACAGTGCCTAAGGCATCTGACTGCTAACCAGAAGGCTTGTGGTTCAAACCTACCAGCCACTTCTCAGAAGGAAGGTTGGGCAATCTACTTCCATAGAGATACTGCTTTGGAAACCCAAGGAGGGCTCACTATGAGTCAGATTCAACTCGATGGCAGTGAGTTTGGTTCTTTACGTGGGATCAAATTGATAACAGCAACTGTAAAGTTTAGACAGGACTTAGGGGTCAACGAGTCTATCTAAATGAGGAGGAACAACTCAGAAAAGGAGGGGAGAATGGTTGCAAGAGTCAAAGAATGTCATCAGTGTCACAGAATTGTATGTGTAGAAACTGTTGAACGGGTGGATGTTTTGCTACATGTATTCTCAACAATAAAAACAGACAAACCAAATGATTTAAAAAAAAGAAAAAGAAAAAGAAAAGATGGAGGGAATACACAGTGTTACTGTACAAAAGAAATTGGGTAGTGTTCATCCAATTCAGGAGGTGGCATGTGATCAAGAACCAATGATATTGAAGGAAGAAGTCAAAGGTGCACTGAAGTAAGTGGCGAAAACAAGGCTCCAGGAATTGACAGAATACCTGTTGAGATGTTTCAACAAAGAGATGCCAATTTGGAAGCACTTACTCAGCTATGCCAAGACATTTGGAAGACAGCTACCTGGCCAACTGACTGGAAGAGATCCATATTTATACCCATTCCAAAGAAAAGTGATCCCACAGAATGTAGAAATTGTCGAACAATATCTTTAATATTGCCCACAAGTAAAATCTTACTGAAGATAATTCAAGAATGTTTGCAGCACTATATTGACAGAGAATTTCCTGAGATGCAAGTTGGATTCAGGAGAGGATGTGGAGAGGAATATCATTGCTGATATCAGACAGATCTTGGCTCAAAGCAAAGAATACCAGAAATATTTTTACCTGTGTTTTATTGACTATGCAAAAGCATTCAATTGTATGGATCATAACAAATTATGAATAACATTGAGAAGAATGGCAATTCAAGAACACTTAATTGTACTTATGAGGAACCTGTACATAGACCAAGAGACTTCATTTGAACAGAACAAGGGGACACTGAATGGTTTAAAATTAAGATGGGAGTGCATCAGGGTTTTGGCTTTTCACCATACTTATTCAATCTGTATGCTGAGCAGATAATGCAGAAAGTGGACTATATGAACAAGAACATGGCATCAGTATTGGAGGAAGACTTATCAACAACCTGAGATATGTTGATGACATAACTTTTTTTGCTGAACTCGAGGATGACTTGAAGTACTTACTGATGAATATTGAAGACTACAGTGTGCACTATGGATTGCACCTCAATATAAAGAAAACAAAAATCCTCACCAATAAGTAGCATCACGATAAATGGAACAAAGATTGAAGTTGTCAAAGACTTCATATTACTTGCTTCTACAATCAACACGAATGGAAGCAACAGTCAAGATTTCAGATGGTGTACACCATTGGACAAATATGCTGCAAAAGACCTCTTTCAAGTGCTGAAGAGCAAAGATGTGTCCTTGAAGACTAAGGTGCACCTGACACAAGCCATAGTATTTTTCAATCACCTCATATGCATGTGAGAGCTGGACAATGAATAAGGAAGAATGAAGAAGAGTTGATGCTTTTGAACTGTTGTGTTGGTGAAGAATATCGAAAATACCATGGACTGCTAAACGAACTAACAAATCTGTCCTGGGAGAAGTCAGCCAGATTGGTCCTTGGAAGTGAGAATGGCCAGACTTCATCTCACTTACTTTGGTTATGTTGCCAGAAAGGCCCATTCCCTGTAAAAAGATATCATGCTTGGTAAAACAGAGGGTCCATGAAAAAGGGGAAGACCATCAACAAGATGGATTGACACAGTGGCTACAATGATAAGCTCAAGTATAGCAAAGATCATGGGGCTGGCATAGGACCAGGAAGTGTTTCATTCTGCTGTATATAGGGTCGTTATGAGTAGGAGATGACTCGATGGCACCTAACAAGAACAACAATATCCCATTGCCTTCTCAAATAAATATCCCATTGCCTTCTCAAATAAATCTTCCATTATTATTTATGTGGTTTTATCTGCCTCTTCCTGTTCTGGAATTCTAATTACACGTAGGTTATTCCTTTTGATGGCATCACACATGACTCTTAGGCTTTCTTCATTTTGTTTTGATCTTTTTTTCTTATTGCTCCCTTTTCAAAGAAATGTTCACTAATTCTGTCTTCCATTGATTTGATTCTACTCCTTTGCCTTTCAATGTGTTATCTACTTCTGAAAATTTAGTATTAATCTTCTGGATTTCTATATGTAAATTTTGTATCATTTCTAATTTTTCATTTATTTTGTCATTTTGTTTTGTATTATCTTCTAAAATTTTTCTCAGGCTTTGTCTGTTTTCCTTAGTGTTGTCAGTGTTTTCCTTGCTGTCTCTCAATCCATGGAAGGTACCTAAATACAATTCTTTGAATTCCTTATCAGTGAGTTCCAGTGTTGCTTCTTCCTCGGGGATGTGTTCTGGATCTATATACTGGTCCATTGTTTCTACTGCTTCATCATGCTTCTTTGTGTGGACTGTGAAGGTTTGTTGTCTCTGAGTCATTGTGATATGGTTGTATTTGTATCTAAATGGTGATTTTATATTGGAGTGATTTGCTCAAGGTTTTTGTTTTTTATTTTGTTTTATTTTGTTTGAATATATCTGAGTAAGCAAGGTACTATGTTCCTCTATTTGCTAGTTGGCAGCACTTATGCACTAACCGCCTGTCTCCTGGTGAGTGTGATAGAGTATGAGAGTGGCTGCACAAATTCCTGTTGGCCGTGTGTGAAAAGTAGTGAGTGGTAAGTTAGGCTCATACTGGCTGTCATGTATTGTTGGCCAGTTGGTACAGAAGAAAGTGGTGGCCTGCACTCAGTAGGTGGGGCTGCAGGAGGTGCGGTTTTGGTTGGGTCATATTGGCATAGTTGCTGTCTCCCACTCAGAGAAAACAACAATTGAAAAACACCAAAAAGTAAAAGCAAGAGGACAAAAAACACACACCATATGAAATCACAGAAACAATCACCAAAAAGAGAAAGAAAAAAAAAAAAAGAGGAAAGACAATAAATGATATGAGATATTTAAAGAAATACTTTTAAAAGACAAAAGAAATATGAGTAGAAGAAGAGAGGGAAATAACCCCCAATATCTGCTGGCCCAGAAGGTGGGTGGGAGTGAGGGATGGCCATGACTCCATTCATCAAGAGGGTGTGGGGTATAAAAGTAAGAAGGGGAATATAATACCTTCCCAAGTCCTCAGCCTCCAGTATGTCTGTGCTGTCTTTGGCAAGTGGAGCCTATTCTTAGGTCCTTGGAATCTGGGAGAATGTTGTCTCTTTAAATATCCAAAATGGTCAAACCACTTGCAAACATTCAAAATGGCTGTGCCCTCCAGACGGCCAAAAGTCCACAGCCCAGTTTGTCTCCTTCTTTGTTATTTCCCTTTTAAGTCATTAGTCACCACTTGGAAATATCCAAACTGTCTGCACTGTCAGGATTACTGACAGTCTGCAGCTCCGTTTGTCTCCTTATTCAGTATTTTCATGCAGGTTATTATACTAGTTGGAGTTTAGTCCACTTCTATATCTTTCCTTTCAAAGCTCAGGGCTCCAGGATTATCTTCTGTATCTGCGTCAATTGGTTTCACTTTCCTTTGTTGAAGAGAGTCTGTGTAGTTTGTCTACCTATTCTGCCATTCACTGGAATTTCTGATGTTACTCTTTATATTATTTAAATATCATATTAATACCCATGAATAACAAAATATTACTAAATTTAGATATATGGATAATTGAAGCTAATCTACAAGGATATAAGGGAAATTAGTAAATAATTCTAGAAAATAGTGTTAAATTTAAGGAAAAAATATCTTTGAAGGAAGCAGACTATAGCTAGATATGCCTATGCCATTCATTATTGGAAGAAGTGATGATTATGCACTGTCCTTTGGAACATTCTCCAGATGTTTATTTTCCTGTATGCTATTGTCTTTCATGTGGCCCTGGTGAGAAATATAATTACTAAAAGACACTCTATTCATCTATATTTACAATCCCTTGTTTTGCTGGGTTTTGTTGTTGTTGTTGTTGTTGCCTTTTTATGAATTCTGTGCCTCTATTGAACTTATTCAAGCATTATAATGATAAGGTTGGATTGAGACACTAATGCAAAATGTAGCTACCTAGATATTTATGATGCTGCATTTGATAAATGTTTTTGTTTACCACTGTGTTCCGTAAGTAGAAAAGAAAGAGGAAAAACCTTTACGTTGATTTATTTGCAATATCTTGTCAGCCGAGTCAGGATTTGAGTTAGGAATATAGAGTTCAGTAACAGGCCAAAATAAACTTCAAAGGTTGTTTTCCTATGTATTTTTATCTCCTACATAGCTTGGAGAGATAACTTTAAGACATTGAGCCAGATAGTCCTTCATTCAATTGTTTATTCATTCATTCGCCAAATATTTATTAAGTTTCTACTGTTTTTTAGGCTCCATGCTAGGTGCAAGGAATATATGTGCTATATAGTCACAAATTAAACATACATATACACACATATATATACACATAGCTATCTAATAACAGATTTTTCTTGAGATACACATACACATGCATACATATATAGTGCTAGCACAATATTTTAGAAGTCACAATATTCTGACTTCTTACACTGAGCCATCTTGGAAGTCTATTAGATCAAGTTGAAAGCACATCTCATAAAAGATAAACCAGGGGGACTTCCAGTAAGACAACAGAATAGGCAGAAAGACTGCACAGACCCTTTTCAACAAAGAAAAGGGGAACCAATTAACAGACACAGAAGATAATCCTGGACCCCTGAGCCTTGGAGAGAAGGATATAGAAGTGGACTAACCTTGAAATAGCAGAAGAATTTACATGAAAATATCAAAGGAGACATATGGAGCTGTGGTCTGGCAGCGATCCTGAGCAATCCTGATGGCACAGACAGCTTAGAGGTTGCTGAGTGGTGGTAGGACGTAAGAATTAACCTAAAGATCAGCCTTGCTAGCCAGGGACTTCACAGAGGACTGCTCTGGTGGCTGGGGAATGCAAGGTGAAGCAGCAGAGAAAAGGAAGGTGGGCTGAGCTGTGGACTTTTGCCTGTCTGGAAGGTGCAGCTATTTTGAATGTTTACAAGGGGCTTGACCTTTTGGATATTTAAAGCAACAGTGTTCTCCCAGATTCCAGAGGCCTAAGAACAGGTTCCACTTGCTAATAACCCCAATGACATTCTGGACCTGGACAACTGGAAAGGTGTGACATTCCCCTTCTTACTCTTATACCCCACACTTACTTGGTGAATGGAGGTGTGGTCATCCACCACTCCCACCCACCTTCTAGGCCTGCAGGTACTCCACCCCAGTCTGTGTGCTTGGTGGGAGCCTGGGTGTCCTGCCCTGCCCTCCCCTGATTTTTTTTCTGTTTGTTTTTTTCTGGTTTTTAGTTTGCTTGTTTTTGTCTGTTTTAAAACTGCTATTATTTTTACTTTTTACTGTTAGTCTTTATTCTTCCTGTCCCAGGTCCTAGTTTTCAGCTTTTTTTTTCCTTTCCTTGCTCCTGGTTGCGATTTATTTTTCCTTTATTTCTCATGGTTAACACTATTCCTTGTTTTTCTTTACACATTTTTCCCATTTTTGTCTTCATTATTCTCTTTCTCTACCTTTTTTTTCTTATTGCCCTACCCTTAGATATTGCAGGTTTTCTGGTGTTTTCTTCTTCTTTTTCCCTTTTTTCTTTTTTGGTTACTGTTCCTCTGTGATTGCATGGTGTATTTTCTGTCTGTGTGCTTTTATTTTTTCAACAATTATTCAATTGTGATTTTGTCTAACTGAGTGGGAGACAGTAACAGTCCCCAAACGACACAACTACATCCACAACTCATAAAACTTCACTTACTGAGTGAGAGACACCACCTCCTTCACCACCGAAGGGCCAATGATTAAAAAAAAAAAAAAAAAAACAAAAAA
>NW_006921767.1:1441812-1449340 GCF_000298275.1 Orycteropus afer afer | reverse complement strand
TCTAAATCTACAGATAGAAATCCAGGAGATTAATAGTAACTTGTCAGAAATAGATAACACATTGGAAGGGCAAAGGAGTAGAATTGCTGCAAAGGAAGACAGAATTAATGAGATTGAAGACAAATACCTGAATACTTCTTTGAAAAGGGATAAATCAGAAAAAAAAAAAATAATGAAGACTAAGGCTCATGTGGGATACCATCAAAAGGAATAACCTATGTGTCATTGGAATTCCCGAACAGGAAGTGAAAAATAAAAGCACTGAGAAAATTCTCCAAGATTTGTTGGAGGATAACTTCCTTGATACGATGAAAGAAGAGGATGTATCCATTCAGGAAGTCCAACAAATGCTAAACAGAATAGAACCCAAAAGAAAATCACCAAGATATATCATCATCAAACTCATCAAGACCAAAGACAAAGACAGAATCCTGAAAGCAGCATGGGAAAAACAAAAACTGACTTACAAAGGACATCCAGTAAGAATAAGCTCTGATTTCTCAGCAGATACCATGCAAGCAAGAAGGCAATGGGATGGTATATATAAAATCATGAAAGAGAAAATTTTCAACCAAGAATTATATACACATCAAAATTGTCCCTCAAATATGATGGTGAAATTAGGAGATTTCCAGATAAGCAGAAACTAAGGGAATTTGTTAAAACGAGGCCAACCTTACAAGAGATGCTAAAGGGAGTCCTTTGAGCAGAAATCCAAAAATAGCAAACAACACCGACCATTAGTACACAAGATGACATAACCCAGAAACCACAGCTATGAACATATCCAAAGTAAAATAAGCTTACAAGATTCTAAACAAAGAACCAAAGACTTTAATTGGCAAGTGAGGAAAACTACAAAACAAAAAGTGGGAAAATACTGTGTAGTTACAGAACTTCAAATGGTGAGGAAGTCAAGAGAGTTACAAGATAGAACGGACTATTCCAAACTAAGGGAGAAAATTATAAATCACAGGCTAACTTCAAAGAAAAATCATAAACCTTCACATCACAATAATAAAGAGGACAAATACAAATATTCAGAAAATACTAAAACAACAGCAACAAAGGAAATGATAACATGATTCATAAACATAATGAGCTCAGCACAGAAAACGATATGGAACAAAGAAACCGGGGACACCATGAAAAAAACACATAACCAAATGACAGCAACCAATTCATACTTGTCCATAATTACACTGAATGTTAATGGATTAAATGAACCACTCAAGAGATGGAGAGTTGCAGATTGGATAAGAAAACAAAATCCATCAATATGCTGCCTACAAGAGACACACTTAGAGATAAATACAAAAATAGACTAAGGTTAGAAAAAGATATATCAAACAAATGGCAACTGTAAGAGAGCAGGAGTGGTAATATTAGTTTCTGATCAAATTGATTTTAAGACAGAAAACACCATACGAGACAAAGAAGGACATTATACAATGATTAAAGGATCTATTAAACATGAAGATATAACCATAATAAATATCTATGGACCCAATGGAAGAGCCCCAAAATACATAAATCAAACTTTAAAAGAGTTGAAAAGTCAAATACATGAATCCACAGTCAGTGGGATTCACCACTTTCAATGAAAAATAAAACAACTGGAAAGAAACTCAACAAAGATGCAGAAGAGCTAAACAATGCAATCCACCAACTTGACTTATAGACATCTACAGAGTACTTCACACAACAGCAGCACGATATACATTCTTCTCCAGTGCAAATGGAACATTTTCCATAATAGCCCATATATTAGGCCACAAAGCAAGCCTTCATACATTTAAAAACATTGAAATACTTCAAAGCATCTTTTCAGATCATAATGCTATCAAATTGGAAATCAACAATAGGAAGATCAACAGAAAAAAGAGTAAACACGTGGAAACTGAATAACACCCTCCTTGAGAAAGACTGGGTAAGAGAAGAAATAAAAATTGAAATTCAAAAAAGGTGAACCAGAACAATTCCCTTCTGGAACTTATGTTCTAGCTTCCTGGTGCATCTTCAAATCACTGTTCTTAAAGTTTGAAAATTCATATTTATAAGTTATAAACTAGATCTAAGATTCAAGGATTCTTAAGAGCTAGTAACATTTGGGAAGAAGCTGTGGGTAGAACTTTGGTAGTCTGAATGCTCTATGGCCTTCTCATGATTATTTACTTTGAGTTTATGATAGAATGATCAAAATGTGGTGTGGTGGACATCTATTGTATTTACCCGCCCTGTCTTAGTCCCTTCCTTCCCTAATAACAATATGGAAATTTTCTTTGGGGAACACCTTTTGTATACCCTAAATGTGTGTTGTTAGTGGCATCAATTCAATCCTGTGACTCCAGTGATAGTCTCCTGAAAAAGATTTGACCAATTGTATTACTTTAACTCTTGGGCCACAGTGATTTGTTTAGAGGTATGAATGTGACCTAATTGAGGCCAATGGAATTTAATCATAGACATTTTCCTGGAACTATTGGACACAAGTGAAGCATTTTCTTTGTTCCCTGGATTTGTAAATTAGTAGATGTAAGTGTAAAAGTTTTGGTTGCAATCTTTAATTTTTTGAGAGATAATGTCCCAAAGGAAGAAGGAAAGCAGAACTGATAAAGAGAGAAGGACAAATATGATCATGATGACATCTTGTGTAGCCTTGGAGCAAGCCATAACTTAAAACAAATTCACCCTTGAACTACTTATTTTTAAGATTCTTTGTATTAATTGCAGCTACCAGAGTTTCCACTAATAGAGTATCTTTATCCACCTCTATCTGAGATTTGTTAGATGAAGGATTATAGGAGATCATGTTTTGGGTTTGTTGGCACCAAGAATCCTTTCTATAGTTCATTTGTAGTATATTTGTGTCTGAATATACACGTGCACATATAGCCACAGATGCCCGTATATGTTTCTTCATAATTTAACAAAGAAAATTTTGTCTTTATCTATCACATATTAGGATCATCTGAAAGTAGTAGCAAATAAAGTAAGTAGTTTAAACAAGAGTAGGGTCTTTTGCTCTGCTATTTCAAGAACTCTGGAAGTAAGTTGTTCACGGTTGTTATAGTAGTACCATGATGTCATCATTAATGTATGAACTTCATTATCATGCTTTTTTGATGGATGTCAAATCAGCAGCCACTATATTTATGTTCCAAGCAGGAAAAGATACATGATTAAAAATATATATATAGTAGTGGAAGGAGAGGAGAAATGACCTTAACCAGCCAAATTTGTCTTTAAGAGCTTTTTCCAGAAGCCCTAGTGCAAATTTTGTTATATCACATTGACAAGGATCGTACCACATGATGACCCTTTAGAGAGGCTTAGGAGTGCATAGTTTAACTGTGAATTTGGAAAAAGTGATGACCGTTGAATAGGTAATTATCAGTCCTGACATTGGGTGCACTTTATTTACTGTACTTTTATGCAAATAATGCCTGTGTTCTATCTTTCTTTTTTTTTTTTTTGGCTAACTGTTCCCTTCCACTGAGATATTTTCATAAAGGTACTTGCTGATTCTTTTACAGAAACATGTAAAAAAAAAATGGCATAGAACAGTCACGGAAACTTCATGGGGGAGAGGAAAGTGAGTTTTTGGGGAAAAAGTAGGATGTGTGCATTTTTTTTTTTTTTTTGGTATGAAGTGTGGTACTGGTGTTTTCTCATTTATCAGATAGGTGTTTTGCACTGACTGGATGAATAAACCTGGTGGCCAAGGTATCTTTACTTTAGTATGCTCCCTGGGGATTGCCAGTATAACACAGATCTGACAGATCTGTATAAATGGAATCTGAAGTTCCAACCAGGACTTACATGAAACTCCATGATTTTTTGATTTATAATCATCAAATATTTTGTTTCATTGACATTTATATTATTAAAAGAATAAAAACGTCCAAATTAAACAGACTAAACAGTCCTCCCATTTTAAGATTGTATCGCTATGGGAGCTGTGGTGGCATAGTGCCTAAGACATTTGACTGCTAACCAGAAGTCTAGACGTTCAAACCCACCAGCTACTCCTTGAAAGGAAGACTGGGCAATCTACTTCCATAGAGATACCTCTTCAGAAACCCAAGAAGGGGTCGCTGTGAGTCAGGATCAACTCAATGGCAGTGAGTTTGGTGTTTTTGGTTTATTGTTATATTTGTATACTATTTATTGCTGTATCCTGGGTGATTGTTCTTGACATCTGGTTGCTGTTTGTTGTTAGGTGCCATTGAGTCAGCTCTGACTTATAGTGACCCCATGTACAACAAACGAAGACATTGGTCCACCAGGTGCCATCCTCACAGTTGGTGTCACATCTAAGCCCATTGTTGCAGCCACTTTATCAATCCATCTTTTGAGGCTCTTCCACTCTCACACTGACCCTCCACCTTACAAAAGCATGAGGTCCTTCTCCAGAGACTGAAAACCTTTTGATAACATGGCCAAAGTGAGAAGAAGTCTAACCATCCATGCCTCTAAGAAGCACTCTGGTTATATTTGTTCTAAGACAGATTTATTTGTTCCTCTGGCAGCACATGGTATATTCAATGTTATTATTCATCAACACTATAACTCAAAAGCATGAATTCTTTTTTCTTCCTTATTCATTGTCCTGCTTTCACAGGCATATATAAATACAAATATAAACATCCACCAGTTATCAAGGAGCCCTGGTGACAAAGTGTTTAAAGTGCTCAACTGCTAACCAAAAGGTTGGAGATTTGAGCCACCAGCTGCATTACAGGAGACATGTGATATTCTTATTCTTAAAAGACTTACAGTCTTGGAAACCGTAAAAGGCAGTTCTATGGCAGGAGTGGGTTTGTTTCTTTTTCTTTTTTCTTTTTTTGGATACCATCATTCATCTGTTAGGCTGTGGTGTCATATAGTTTGTCACACTGTGGTGGCTCGCATGTTGCTGTGATGTTGGAGGCTATGTCATAAGGATTTCAAGTACCTACAGTGTCACCCATGGTGGACATTTTTCAGTGGAGCTTTCAAACTAAGTTAGACAGACAAGAAGGACTTACTGATCCATTTTTTTTTTTTAATTGGCCAGTGACAACCTTATAGATAGCAGTAGAACATTGTCTGATATAATGCCAGAAGGTGAACTCCTCAGGTCTCAAGACACTCAAAATATGATTGGTGAAGAGCTGACTCTTCAGTGTACAGTTGACCTTAATGACATGGGTGGGACCTTCATTTGCTGATGTGGCAAAACTTAAAATCTTCTGGAACTTTCACTTGCTGATGTGGCATGACTTAAAATGAGAAAATACAGCTGCAAACATTCATTAGTAATCAGAACCTGTAATTTACCAAGTAAGAATCAAGGAAAATTGGAAGTCATCAAAAATGAAATGGAAAACATGAAGATCAATATTCTTCACAATAGTGAAATGCAATGGGCTGATATTGGCTATTTTGAAACAGACAATCAAATGGTCTACTATGCTGAGAATGACAAATTGAAGAGGAGTGACATTGCATTTGTCAAAAAAAACTTATCAAGATCTATCCTAAAGTACAAAGCTATCAGTGATAGGATAATATCCATTCACTTACAAGGAAGATGAGTTAGTGCAACATTATTAAATATATGTGTCATCTGCCAAAGATGAAGAAATACAAGATTTATACCAACTTCTTTACTCTGAAATTGTGAAAATGGTGTAGAGTGGTGTCTGATCTCCTCTAATTTCACAAAGGGGAAAGAGAATGAAGGTCAATATCAACAGCCCAAGACCCCCCAGCTTCTTCCCTGCTAGGACAAGTGTTACAAAGTTCTTTGTGGTTGTTGTTGTTAAGTGCTGTTGAGTCATTTCTGACTCATAGCGACCCTATGCACAGCAGAACAAAACACTACCCAATCCCGCACCAGCTCCATTATACCTGCTATACTTGAGCCCATCGTCACAGCCACCATGTTAATCCATCTTGTTGAAGGCCTTCCCCTCTTTCATCGACCCTCCACCTTACCAAGCATGACATCCTTCTCCAGGAAATGGTCCCTTCTGACAACATGACCAAAGTAGATGAGACGAAGTCTGGCCATTCTCACTTCCAAGGAGCATTTCGGGTGCGCTTCCTCCAGGACACATGTTAGCTCTTTTAGCAGTCTGTGGTATTTTCAGCATTCTCCCCCAGCACCACAACTCAAAAGCATCAACTCTTCTTCGGTCTTCTTTATTCATTGTCCAGCTCTCACATGCATATGAGGCGATTGGAAATATCATGGCTTGTGCACCTTAGTCCTTGAGGAGACATCCTTGCTCCTCAGCACTTGAAACAGTTCCTTCACGGTTGACCTTCCCAGTGCTAATGCCCTGACTGCTGCTTCCATTGGCATCTATTGTAGAACCAAGCAACATGAACTCTTTGACAACCTCAACCTTCTCTCCATTTATTGTGATACTGCTCATGGGTCCAGTTGTGAGGATTTTTTTTTCTTTATATTGAGACGTAATCCATACTGCAGACTGTGTTCTTCAACCTTCATCAGTAAGTGCCTCACATCATCCTCACTTTCAGCAAGCAGAGTTGTATCATCTGTGTATCTCAGGTTGTTAATGATTCTTTCTCCAATCCTGATGCCACATTTTCCTTCATATAGTCCAGCTTCTCAGATTATTTGCTCAGCATATAAATTGAAAAGTATGGGGAAAAGACACTACCCTGACAGACTCTCTTCTTGATTTTAAACCATGTAGTGTCCCCTTGTTCCATTCAAACGACAGCCTCCTGGTCAATGTACAGGTTCCTCATGAGTACAGTCAAGTGTTTGGGAATTCCCATTCTTCTCAATGTTGTCCATAATTTGTCATGATCCACACAATCAAATGCCTTTGCATAGTCAATAAAATACAAGTAAACATCTTTCTAGTATTCTTTGCCTTGAGCCAAGAGCCATCTGACAACAGCTGTGATATCCCTTGTTCCACGTCCTCTTCTGAATTCAGCTTGCACCTCTGGAAGTTCTCTGTCAATACACTGCTGCAACCGTTTTTGAATTATCTTCACTAAGATCTTACTTGCGTGCTATATTAATGATATTGTTCTATAATTTCCACATTCTGTGGGATCCCCTTTCTTTGGAGTGGGTATAAATATGGATCTTTTCCAGTCAGTTGGCCAGGTATCTGTGTTCAAATCTCTTGGCATAACCAAGTGAGTGCCTCCAATGGGACATCTGTTTGTTGAAATACCTCAATGGGTATTCCATCAATTCCCAGAGCCTTATTCTTTGCCAATTCTTTCATTGCACCTTTGACTTCCTTCTTCAGTACCTTTGGTTCTAGATCATATGCAACTCTTGAAATAGATGAAGATCGACCAGTTCTTTTTGGTACAGTGACTGTGTATTCCTGCCATCTTCTCTTGATGTTTCCTGCACCATTCAATATTTTGCCCATAGAATCTCTCAATATTGCAACTTGAGGCTTCAATTTTTTCTTCAGTTCTTTCAGTTAGAGAAATGCCAACTGTGTTCTTCCCTTTTGGTTTTCAAACTCTAGGTCTTTGCACA
>NW_006921767.1:1435277-1441077 GCF_000298275.1 Orycteropus afer afer | reverse complement strand
GTAGGCGTATGGATATTATCCTATCACTGACAGCATTGTACTTCAGGAGAGATCTTGAAACATCCTTTGTGATGATGAATGCCATGCCATTCCTCTTCAAACTGTCACTCCCAGCATAGTAAGCCATATGGTCGTCTGACGCAAAATGGCCAAAACCCATCCATTTCAACTCACGAATGCCAAGGATATCAATCTTTATGTGTTCTATTTCATTTTTGACAACTTCCAATTTTCCTAGATTCTTACTTCTTATATTCCATGTTCTGATGATTAATGGATGTCTGCAGCTGTTTCTCTTCAATTTGAATAGTGCCACATCAGCAAATGGAGGTCTTGAAAGCTTTACCTTATCCATCTGAGTAAGGCTAGATTTACTCTGATGATGCAGCTCTTTCCCAGTGCTATTTTAAGAGCCTTTTAACCTACTCAGACTATTCATAAAGTTGTGCGGTAATGTATCAGACAGTGTTTCTTTGCTATTCATAAGGTTTTCCCTGGCCAATTCTTTGAGAAGTGGATGGCCTCTTCCTTCTTCATAGTCTGTCTCAGTCTGTAAGCTGTGCTAATACCTGTGCACCATGTGCATCCTGCTGTATTTGAAACTCCAGTGGCTCAGCCTTGAAACTCACATCAACACGTCATCACAGTAGGACAAACCAACAGATAAGTTTGTCTCCCTGTTGGAAACCTCTCCTACCACCCTTACCTGGGTCCCTGCAGCTGAATCCTTCTCTGTCCTGGTTCCTGGGCCTTTCCTACCCTTCCTCTCTCTTTCCTGCCCTGCTGCTTTGGGCATGCCTGGGTTCCCTCTCCTCACCTGGGTTTCCTGCGGCTCACTCCTCTTCTGTCCCGGTCCCTGGATCTATGTTCTTTAGTTCCACCAATAAGTGTACCAAGGCACTCCATTGTGTCAGAAACCTCTAGCTGTAAGTTGCTCAACTTTCTCTCTCCATAGGCCAGGAAGCCCACCGAACTGTTTCCTGACAGTCTCTGATCTACTTTCTCCACTGCCATCAAAGCTGCTTCTTTTCTCCATCTCTTACCATCTCTGGTGTTATTGCTCTCACTCCTTCTCTCCATGTCTCCTTGGTCTAGGCAGTTCTCAGAGCAGGACCTCAGATCCAAATGGTGTGCTCTACTTCTGGCTCTTTCTTGGTTGTCATGAGGTCCCCCTTTCTGTCTCTGGAATGACAAAAGTTACCAATGTCCTCATTAAAATTCTACACACTTAATTTGCTGGTTATCCTCATGAGGGTGCTATGACCCTTACTTACATAGTGCCACCTAGTCTTTTGCTGGGAGTTATAAGACCATGGCTAGAAAGTCCATATAAAAGTGATCTCACTACACTGCAGAAATTGATCAGATACATAAACAAGATGCATTGACACTTATTGATGATTTGAATGTGAAAGTCAGAAGCAAAGAAGGATCTGTAACTGGATAATATGGCTTTGGTTGTAGAAATGTCACCAGAGATCACATGATATTTGGTAGGCTGTTTAAAAGCATACTCTAGCTCTCTGAAGCCAATTTCTGGAAAGTATTCAATTTCTTTAACAGAAAGGAATAGTCTCAGGTAAACTCCATGAAAGTAAAATAATAGATTTCTCAGGAGATCTTTTCTTGGTTTTCCTGTCATTGGAACAGCAGATTTGGGAATCCAGGTGACTCAACTGTCCAATGAAATGCAGCAGTGTGGGCAGAAATGGTAGTGCTGTGCTCTCTGGGATCCCTCCAGTGCCAGCTGCTCTGATGGACTAACCAGATGCCAGCAATAACAAACACAGCTTATTTTCTCTGTTTGGTCTTAAGTTTTCACTTTGGTTCAGAGGAATGAAAAATAAATAAACAAGAATAAAGAGCTAAGTACTGTATTTAAGGCAATATTAAAAACAAAACAAACAAACAACAACAAACAAAAAAAAAACACCTCATTGCTGTCTAGTCATTTCCGACTCATAGAGACCCCTCCTTGGGTTTCTGAGGCAGTATCTCTAGGATAGTAGATTGTGCAATCTTCCTTCCAAGGAGTGGCTGGTGGGTTTGAACTGCCAGCCTTCTATTTCGCAGTCAAATGGCTTAGGTTGTATGCCACCTGAACTTTCTGTTTAAGGCAATGGAGAGGAGAAAAACAAAACAAAACAAAAACACAAAAAGAACCTAATGAATAATTCAAGTTGCCCAAATTTATCAAAGAAATATATTACCTTATCTTTGAAGGAATAATTCACCCACTAGTGCCAGCAATGGAAACCAGAGAAACCATTATGGCAGCAAGTAGTTTTGTCATCTTCAGGTTAAGGCTGAGCCTTCAGTGACAAACAAGGGTAAATCCAGGGCTATTCTCATTGAAGTACTGAGAAAAATTAAGTTGCTTGTTAATTCTTTTTTCTTTCTTTCTTTCTTTTTTTTTAATTGTGATTTAGGTGCAAATTTACAGAGTAGAGTTTGTTTCACATTTAACAATTTGTGTACATTTGGTTTCATTCCCCAATTACCATCTCCAACCCCAACCCACTCTCGTCTCCACCCTTCCCAATAATCCCCACCCTTTGTGCCTCTCATAGTTATGCAGTCCTGTGTGTTCTGCATTTCCTCCATGTGAATGTTGCCCCTCTGGTGCCCCATGGTCAATTTCTCCAAGGGATGGATCTCCATAAAGTATGTGGGTGCGTCACCCTGGGTTGAGTGGACTGTGTATACATCTTATTTACTATTGAGATGAGAGCTTGCCCTTGAGAGTGAGTTTTATTCCAGGCCTGGAGTGTATCCTGGGCCATAGTATCGGGGGTCCCACCAGATTCCATCTGACCAGTAATTCTAGTCTTTACTGTGTTTTGGGATTTTGTTCCATGTTTTTCCTGCCACTCTATCCGGGATCTCCAGTTTTGATCTTTTCCCAAGTGGTTGGCATTGGTAACCGGACACCATCTAGTTTTTCTGGTCTCAAGGTCCATCAAGTCCTAGAGATGATTGCTTCCAAATGCCACTGTTTTTTTTTTTTTTTTTTTTGCTTCTGACAATAGGAAACCATTAACTGCATCTTAGATAGCTGCTTGCAAGCTTTTAAGACCCCAGTAGCTACTCACCCATGTAGGTTGTGGGATAAGATTTTTTGTATTTTGTTGTGCCAATTCAGTCTGGTGTCCCCCAATACTATGGTCCTGAGTTGGTAGATCTGTTGGATCTCTCTCCCACAGTGTCTGCTGTCTGTGAGGGCTTGCTCTATGTCTGTCTTCTGTTGTTTGTGTAAGGATTGTAGGTATTTTGTATCACTGTATCTGTGCAAGATTAGCCTCAGCTGAATCTATCCTTGGTCTAGAGTATATTCCTGTTCACTGACCTCTATCTGATCCTCTCAGATGTTTATGTGTTTATGTGTAGCCTGGTGTTTGGTGTTAAAGGTTATGCAGTGTTTTGGGTATACTAGTTGGAATTAGCATCTGCCATCTATAACTTATGTGCACAATTCACTGTCCTTCCTTTCCCCAGTGTTATCATAGTGGTCTTGGACTCTTTCCATATCATCCCTCCCCTTACCCGCATGAGCGTGATGCACCAACTAGCCTGAAATTATTCACTCCCCTTCCCTTCCCACCCCGGTAGCTTATAGAGTGAGTTCCCTTCCTTAAGCAAACCCTTCCTTCTTTTTACAGTAATGGACTCATACAATATTTGTTCTTCTGTGATTGACTTATTTCATTCAGCACAACGAAGAGCCTCCAGGCTCATCCACATTGTGAGATGATTCACATATCCTTCATTGTTTAATGTAGTATAGTATTCCATTGTGTGAATGTACCATAATTTGGTTATCCATTCATCTGTTGATGGTCATTTAGGTTGTTTCTGTCTCTTTGCTATAGTGAATTGTGCTGCAATAAACACAGGTGTTCAAATGTCTGTTCATTTCCTGCCTCTCATCTCTTTAGGATATTTTCCTAGTAATGGAATTGCTAGGTCAAATAGTATTTCTATTTTCAGTTTTTTGAGGAAATGCCATATTGTTTGCCACAATGGTTGTGGCAACTTTCGCAACATTTGTTATTTTCTGTCCTGTTGAATTTTGCTATTATTGCTGGGGCAAGATGATATCTCATCATTGTTCTGATTTGCATCTATCTAATGACTAAAGATCACAAGCAATTCCTCATGTGTTTGTTGGCCACCAGCATATTGTCTTTAGTGAAGTGTCTGTTCATGTCTCTTGACCATTTTTAAATTGGATTGTTTGTCTTTTTGCTGAGATGTTGAGATGTTGAAGTTCTCTATAGATTTTTGAGATAAGTCATTTGTCAGATATGTCATAGGAAAATACTTTTTCCCAAACTGTAGGTTCTCTTTTTGCTCTTTTGATGAAGTCATTCAATGAGCATAAGAATTTAATTTTTAAAAAGTCCCAGTCATGTAGCTTCTCTTCTACCTCCTGTGCATTCTGGATTATGTTTTATAGTCTATTTCTGCCATAAATTAGGGCTCCTAGATTTGCCCCTATTTTTTCTTTGATGAATTTTATACTTTTGGGTTTTACATTTAAGTCTTTGATCCAACTTGAGTTTGTTTTTGTGTGTGGGGTGAAATGTGGGTCTTGTTTCATTTTTCTGCAAGTGTATATCCAATTTTGCCAGCACCATTTGTTAAAGAGGGTATCTCTTCCCCATTTAATGGGTTCTGGACCTTTATCAAACATCTGGTGTCCATAGATGGAAGGATCTATTTCTGGTTTTTCGATTTTGTTCCATTATTCTATCCATCCATCATTGTACAAATACCACACTATTTTGACTACTGTGGCTGTATAGCAGATTTTAAGATCTGGGAGTGTGAGACCTCCCACTTTGTTCTTATTTAGTAGTGCTGTGCTTATCCAAGGTCTCTTTTCTTTCAATATGAAGTTAGTAATTGTTTTTTCCCTATCCTTAAAAATTTTTGTTGGTATCTGATTTACATTGAATGTGTAGATTGCTTTAGGTAGTATTGACATTTTCACAATATTCAGTCCACCTATCCATAAACAAGGCATGTTCTTCCATTTAGGTAGATCCCTTGTTGTCTCCTGTACTAATGTTTTATAGTTTTCTTTGTACAGGTCTTTTGTGTCTGATAAGATTTATTCCTAGAGGTTTTATCTTTTTAGTAGCTATTGTAAATGGTATTGTTTCCTTTATTCTATATTTTTTCCCCCAGAGGTCTCTGTTGGTATAGAGGAATCCAACTTATTTTTGTATGGTGACCTTGTATCCTTGCTGAATCTCTCTATTAGTTTCATTAGTTTTTTTGCTGGATCATTTGGGTTTTCTATGCATAGGATCGTATCATCCCCAAATAGAGATAGCTTTACTTTCTTTTTCGCCAATTTGTATGTGTTTTATTTCTCTTTCTTACTTTATTGCCCTGGCTAGGACTTCCAATACAATGTTACATAAGAGTGGTGATAGAGGGTATCCCTGGCTGGCTCCCATTTATAAGGAGAATGCTTTGAGTCTTCCTCCATTAATAATAATGTTGATCATTAGCTTTGCATATTTGCCCTTTGTTATGTTGAGAAATTTCTCTTCTATCCCTATTTTGCTGAGAGTTCTGAAAGGAATAGGTGTTGCATTTTATCAAATGCCTTTTCTGTGTCAATTGATATGATCATATGGTTGTTTTGTTTTGTTTTGTTTATGTAGTGGATTACATTGTTTTTCTAATGTTGAACCATCCTTATATTGTTGTTGTTGTTGTTATGTGCCGTCGAGTCAGCCCTGACTCATAGCGACCCCTCCTTGGGTTTCTGAGGCAGTATCACTACGGA
>NW_006921767.1:1433563-1434692 GCF_000298275.1 Orycteropus afer afer | reverse complement strand
TAATTTGTATCTTCTCTTTCTTTTCTTTTGTTAGATTTGTCAAAGGTTTGTCCATTTTCTTAATCTTTTTGAGGAACAAGCTTCTTATTTTGTTGATTTTCTCTGTTTTGTTTTGTTTTCTGTTTCATTTATGTCTGTTCTGATTTTTATTATTTCCTTACTTCTAGATACTTTAGGATTCTTTTGTTGTTCTTTTCCTAATTGTTGGAGTTGTTGAGTTAGACTGTTGATTTTGTTTCTTTCCTCCTTTTTGATGTATGCATTTATTGCTATAAACTGACCACTGAGTACTGCCTTCATTGTGTCCAATAGGTTTTGGTATGATATATCTTTATTCTTGTTTGCTTCTAGGAAATTTTTTTATTTCACTTTTTATTTCTTCTATTATCCAGTAGTTTTTGAGCAGTGTACTGTTCAACTTGCACTTGTTTGATGTTTTTCCATTGATCTTCTTATTATTAATTTCTAATTTTATAGCATTGTGGTCCATGAAGATGCTTTTTAGTATTTCAATGCTTTTAAATTTATTGAGCCTTGTTTTAAGTCCTAACATATGATTTATTCTGGAGAATGATTCATGTGCATTGGAAAAGCATGTGAACTGGGCTTTTCTTGGGTGGAGTGCTCTGTATATATCTATGAAGGTGAGTTGGTTGATTGTGTTGTTCAGTTCTTTTGTATTTTTGTTTTTTTCTAGTAGATTTGTCCCTCCTTGAAAGTGGTGTGTTAAAGTCTCCTAGTACTGTTGTAGAGTTATCTATTTTCCTTTTTAATTCAATTGCATTTGTGTCACATATTTTGAAGCACTTTCATTGGGTGCATAGGTTTTTATTATCGTAATGTCTTCTTGGTCAATTGACCCTTTCAGCATCATATAGTGATCTTCGTTGTCTCTTGGTTTTTTTTTTTTCACCTTAAAATGTATTTTACCAGAAATTAATATTGCCACTCCTGCTCTTTTTTGATTCCCATTGGCTTAGGAACCAAATATATATATATTTTCCACCCCTTAACTTTTAATTAGTTTTTATTTTTGTGTCTAAGGTGGGTCTCTTGTAGGCAGCATATTGATGGGTCTTCTTTTCTTATCCAGGCTGCCACTCTCTTTCTCTTGATTTGTGCATTTAGT
>NW_006921767.1:1407784-1432640 GCF_000298275.1 Orycteropus afer afer | reverse complement strand
TTGGTGTTTTTTTTTTTTCCTTGGGATCTATCCTCTGTGGGGTTCTTTGAGCTTCTTCAACAAATATCTTTTCTTCCTTCATGATATGGGGAAAATTTTCTGTTAGTTAATCTTCCACAATTCTCTCTCTCTCTCTCTCTTTTTTTTTTACATCTTCCTGTTGTGGAATTCCAATGAGGCGTATGTTGTTTCTTTTCATGTCATCCCATATAATTCTTAGGTTCTCTTCATTTATCTTAAATCTTTATTCTGATTTTCTTCATACAGGCTGGTACCAAGGAGTGTATCTTCTAGTTGGGAAATATTTTCTTCAGCCAGTTCTAGTCTATTTTTTTGTATTTCCAATGTGTTGTGCAATTCTGTAATTTTGGTATTCATCTTCCAGATTTGTAACTGCTGTTTTTTATGAATTCTGATTGTGTATTAATCTTGTTATTTTGTTCTTGAATGATTTCCCTGAGTTCTTCCAGGGTACCATGTGTGTTCTTCTTGGTTCTGTTTGAGGTGTCCTTAAGCTCCTGTAGAGTTCTATGAACATACCTTCTAAACTCCTTCTTGGATAATTCTATTGCTTCCTCTTCCTCCATATTTAATGAGACTTTTGCTTGGGATTTTATTTCTATTGTCTTATCTTGTGTTTTGTTTGATTTGAGGTTGCCTGTTGTTTCCTAGACATTTTGAAGTTGTCTTTAACTGTTAGTTATGTATTGATTTGTTTTGTCTTGATTTTATGATTTAATATTTTTGGAAAGGTGGGGCTGGTGTACTTTTTTGGTGGGGTTAATAATTCAGGTGTTCTGAGTTGCTCTGCAGTTTTCTTTGTGATGATAGAATCACTGGGTTGAATGTGGATCTAGGTCTCTGTTCATCATGAAGGGGGTTTAGGATTCAAGATGGAAGGTGTTGTGGTGATTTAATGTAATTTTTCTATTGGATGAGGCAGGGGAGAGATGGGGAAAGAGAAGAAAAGAGAAAAAAAGTTCCAAGGTGCAATAAATCATTTCCAGGGCTAGAGTAGGCTGCTAATGATGATGTTATACTGTTACTCACAGGTCTGCAGCTCAAGTTCAGCAAAGACCCCAATGGTTAGGGGCCTCCACTTTCTGTCAAGTTCAGACAGCCACAAAACCCCCATACTCCAGGCCCTTCCATGCCAAAACGCTGTCCTGGAATAGCTTCCCTGAGCCATGCCATGAGTTTGTCCCAGGGCCTGCCCACCTGTGGCATGCTTCCCTCTCTGCTCCCAATTCAGTGGCACCCAAAGCCAGAGGGGTCTCTGCTCCACTTCTCAGAAATACCACTCTCCCCCTGGTCCCACACTTACCCATAAAAGTGGATGCTGAAAGTAGGTCCATGGAGTGGCTTCTAGTGAGTTCTCTCCACTGTCCCAGGGAGCCCTCCAATGCCCTGTCTTGCCAGCCAGATAGCACTCTGGAAGGCAGTTTCATTTATTCTTATTCTTTCCATCTGTTTACATTGCCTCTCCCTCCTTTCTAATCCTGCTTCCCCAAGTTTGACCTTCTCTGATGTAATGAGTTATTCAGAGCACTATAATCCCTGTTTCAATTGTTACACCTAGTTGTTTAGGTATTAAGATGCTAGAGGGAACTAACATGTGGGCTACAGATATGATACTATCTTCCCTTCTCTTAATTCTTATTTCTTTAGCCTTTTCATTTGTCCTTTAATAGCATGAAGTTGACTAATCTATATATTAACATCAATCTTATTTAATACTAGTATAATTAATATATTATGTTAATATCCACTGCTGTCAAGTTGGATCTGATTCAAGTGACCCCTCCTTTGGTTTCTGAGGTGGTATCTTTATGGAAGTAGATTGCCCAGTCTTCCTTCCAAGGAGTGGCTGGTGAGTTTGAACTGCTACCCTTTTGGTTAGCAGTCAAATGCCTTAGGCACTATGCTAGCAGAGCTCCTATTATGTTAATTGTAACATAATATTTATGTTGTTAACTATTTGGGTATTTTGAAATGTCAAAAACAAGGTGACCTTTAGAAGAATACAAGACCTAATATAGATGATAATGTAGGAGAATACTTTTATGTCATAGGAGTGTCATGGGACTCTTTAAAAAAATCCTCTCAACATGAAAATTACAGAGAGAATGGCCTAATTTGATTACATAAAAATTATATGTTTTATTCAACAAAGAATATTATCCACAAAATTAAGAAAAGACAGATAGGAAGATGATATTATGAAAATTTGATATGAATCTGGTATCTAGAATGTAAGAAACTCCTCAATGATATTACAGACAATTAACAGAGCAGGAAGTTCAGAGCATTAATAGTCATATAAAGAGATAAAAAAAACTCATGAACAATTAGAGAAAGTCAAACTCAAACATCAGTAAGCCCTAAACATTTAGCAAAAGGACAAAGTAGAATAAACTATGATGGGCGGTTGTATATAACCACATGCATCGTTTTAGAGAGGAATCTAGTAATATTTGCACAACTTGTATATGGATTGTGTGTCCCAAGCATCCTTCCACTCTATATGTAGCCCACAGAATTTCTCTCACAGCTCCATAAGGTGAGTGACATAAGGATGCTTAAGATACTGTCATAAGTCTGAATCCCATCTGTGGGGAAATAGATTAGTAGAATGAAGTGAGTGGAATAAGCTCTTATTTTGGGATTACCCACAACCATATCATGGAACAAGACACTTACTTTGAGAAGTGAATAAAACACTTATGGGACAATGGGGAAGTGAAAAATGGAAAAGAAGTAACCAATAAAAGATATATCATTAAGGCAGCAAAAGGCTGCTAGAGGTGAACCTTCTGAGAAGACTTTGGAGGCTAGTATTGAACACAATGCAGGCCAGAGGAAAAGAAGCTGGGTAATTTATATATCAACTCTGGCATTCATTGAGCATTATTCTCAAAAGGCATAAAGTTCTTAGCTCTGGTAGCATAGTGCCTAAGGCACTTGACTGCTAACCAGAAGGCTGGTGGTTCAAACCCAACAGCCACTCCTTGGAAGGAAGGTTGGGCAATTTACTTCCATAGTGATACTGCCTCGGCAACCCAAGGAGGGGTCGCTATGAGTTGAGGCCGACTCGATGGCACATAACAACAACAACAGCAATACAAACTGCAGAGGCCAAAGAAAGTTCTCAGGCAAAGAAATGAGGGTACAGACATTAGGAAATTCACAGATGTGCATGTGCTACAATGGTAGTGGGAGACGACAAGGATGGGGACACTGACTGTGTTTGCAAAACAACCTAAGCAGCAGTAAGAAGCACTGAAGTACTTACCCACAGCAACATGATGAAACTTAAAGAGTGATAAGAGAGAAAACATGAAATGGAATGAATCTTATGTCATTATCCCATTTATGTAAAGTAGATATACATTTAGAGATGTTGCTGTTGTTGTTAGGTGCCATCGAGTCATGCTCAACTCATACTCATAGTGACCCTATGCACAGCAGAACGAAACAACGCCTGTTCCCATGTAAGTTCCATGATCCCTGCTATACTTGAGACCTCGCGGCAGCCATTGTATCAGTCCATCTCTTTAAGGGCCCTTCCCCTCTTGTGTTGACCCTCCACCTTACCAAGCATTGCATTCTTCTCCAGGGAATGGTCTCTTCTGAAAACTTAATAAAAGTAAGTGAGATGAAGTCTGGCCATTCTTGCTTCCAGGGAGCTTTCTAGCTGCACTTCCTGCAGGACAGATTTGTTAGTTCTTTTAACAGCCCATGGTACTTTCAGCATTCTTCAGCAGTACCACAACTCAAAAGCATCACTTCTTCTTTGCTCTTCCTTATTCATTGTCCAGCTCTCAAATGCATATGAGGTGATTGAAAATATCATGGCCTGTGTCAAGTGCACCCTAGTCCTCAAGGAGACATCTTTGCTCTTCAGCACTTGAAAGAGGCCTTTTGCAGCTGACTTGCCCAGTGCTAAACATCCTCTGATGTCCTGACTGCTGCTTCCATTGGTGTTGATTGTAGAACCAAGAATGTGAAGTTTTTAACAATTTCGAACTTTTCTCCATTTATCATGATGCTGCTTACAGGTCCAGTTGTGAGGAGTTTTGTTTTCTTCATATTGAAATGTAATCCATACTACAGACTGTATTCTTGAATCTTCATCAGTTAGTTCTTCAAGTCATCCTCACATTCAGCAAACAATGTTGTGTCGTCAGAGTATTGCAGGCTAATGTTAGTGATTCTCCCTCCAATCTTCATGCCATGTTCTTCTTCATATGGTGCAGCTTCCAGGATTATTTGCTCAGCATATAGATTGAATAAGTATGGTGAAAGGATACAACTCTGACACACCCCCTTCTTGATTTTAAACCATGCAGTGTCCCCTTTTTCCATTTGAACGACAACTTCCTGTTCAATGTACAGGTTCTTCATGACTACAATTAAGTATTCTGGAATTTCCATTCTTCTTAATGTTATCCACAATTTATTATGATCCACACAATCAAATTCTTTTGCATAATCAGTAAAACACAAGTAAACATTTTTCTGATATCCTCTGCTTTGAGCCAAGATCCATCTGACATCCGCATGATATTCCTTGTTCCACATCCTCTTCTGAATCCAGCTTACTCCTCTGGAAGTTCTCTGTCAATATACAGCTGCAACTGTTTTTGAATTATCTTCAGTATGATTTTATTTCCATGAGCAATATTAATGATATTGTTTGATAATTTCCACATTCTGTGGAATCACCTTTCTTTGGAATGGGTACAATTATGAATCTCTTCCAATCAGTTGGCCAGGTAGCTGTTTTCCAAACCTCTGGCAAACCGAGTGATTGCCTCCAGTGTGGCATCCATTTGTTGAAACATCTCAGTGGGTATCCCGTCAATTCCTGGAGCCTCATTTTTCGCCAATTCCTTCAGTGCAGCTTTGACTTCTTCCTTCAGTACCATTGGTTCTTGATCATATGCCACCTCCTGAAATGGATGAAGATCGAGCAGGTCTTTTTGGTACAGTGACTCTGTTTATTCCTTCCATCTTTTTTTGATGTTTCCTGCATCATTCAATATTTTTCCCATAGAATCTTTCAATATTGAAACTCGAAGCTCAAATATTTTCCTCAGTTCTTACAGCTTGAGATATGCCAAGTGTGTTCTTCTTCCCTTTTGTTTTTCTAACTCCAGGTCTTTGCACATTTCATTATAGTAGTTGGCTTTGTCTGCTCGAGCTGCTCTTTGAAATCTTTTGTTCAGCTCCTTTATCCTGTCATTTCTTCCATTTGCTTTAGCTACTCACTGCTCAAGGGCAAGCTGCAGTGTCTCTTCTGTCATCCTTTATGGTCTTTTCTTTTTTCTCATCTTTTTAATGACTTCTTGCTTTCTTCATGGATGATGTTCTTGATCTCATCCCATAATTCTTCTGGTTTTTGGTCATTGGTGTTCAATGTATCAAATCTATTATTTAGATGGTCTCTAAATTCAGGAGGAATATATTCAAGATCATATTTTGGCTCCCATGGACTTGTTTTAATTATATTCAACTTCAAGTTGAACTTGCATATGAGCATTGATGGTCTGTTCCACAGTCAGCTCCTGGCTTGGTTTTGGCTGACGATATTGAGCTTTTCCATCACTTCTTGCCATAGATGTAGTCAATCAGATTCCTGTGTATTCCATCTGGTGATGTCCATATGTATAGTCACCATTTGTGTTGTTGAAAAGGTATTTACAATGAATAAATTGTTGGTCTTACAAAATTCTATCATGCGATCTCCAGCGTTATTTCTGTCACCAAGGCCAAATTTTCCAATTACTGGTGATTCTTCTTTTTTCCAACTTTTGCGTTCCAGTCACCAGTGATAGTTAACATATGTAGAGATAAAAAGCAATAATATATACTGCACTGGAACACCCCATGAAGATGGCTATTATTTAAAAAAAATGAAAATAAGTTTCAGTGAATATGTGGAGAAATTAGCACTTTTGTATATTGCTAGTAGGAATGTAAAATGGTGCAGCCATGGTGGAAATGTGTTTTGCAGTTTCTCAGAAAATTAAACAGAATTATCATATGATCTGGCAATTCCAGTTATAGGTGAAAGATCAAAAGATCTAAATGCAGGGAGTCAAACAGATACTTACATATCAGTGTTCATTGCAGCTTTATTCACAACAGCCAAAATATAGAAATAGGTCAAAAGATGGATGCACAAACAAAATATTCTATACATCGTGTATACATGCAATAGAATACATATTGTACATACATACAATAGAACATAATGGAATACATATTGCATATACACAATGGAATATCATTCAGCTATAAAAAGGAATGAAGTTCTGATACACGCTACCACATGAATTAACCTTAAAGACATTATGATAAGTCATACACAAAAGGACAAATATTGTAAGATTCCAATTATATGAAATATCTAAAACCAAAAACCAAACTCATTACCATTGAGTTGGATCCAACTCATAGCAACCTCACCTGGGGTTTCCCAGGCGGTATCTCTATGGAAGTAGATTGCTCAACCTTCCTTCCAATGAGTGGATGGTGGGTTTGAACTGCCAGCCTTCTGGTGAGCAGTCAAATGCCTTAGGCAATATGCCACTAGAATAAACAAATTCAATCAGACAGAAATTAGGTTAGAGGTTACTTGGGCCTGGAGTGATAGTGGTATGGGAGGTTATTGCATAATAGTCATAGAGTTTCTATTGAAGGTGATGAAGATGTTTGGAAATAGATTGTAGTTATGTTTAGCCAACACTGCAAAGATAATTAATGCTAATTGCATTGTACGCTTAAAAATGATGACAATGGCTAATATGCTATTTATCTTTTTCTACAATAAAATTTTTAAAAGAAGCATACTAAATAATGGGATACAAATCACAAATTATGTAATTACTTAGGAAAGGAAAAAGGAGCTCTAGTGGCGTAGTGCCTAAGCCATGTAACTGCTAACCAGAGATTGGTTGTTCAAACTCACCAGCCACTCTGCAGAAGGAAGACTGGGCAATCTACTTGCATAAAGTTTACCACCTCAGAAACCCAACGTGGATCTCTATGAGTTGGAATTAACTTGATAGCAGTGAGTTTTGCTTTAGTTTTTAACACAGGAAAGGGGAATGAGAACGGAAAATAGAAGAGAGGATCTTTTAACAATCTTTGATATGGTACCTCAAACTGAGATGTGAAAATAACAAAAACATCTGGTCTTGATCCTCAAAAAGATTATATATACATACATATATATATGGGCTTTCAAAACCTTTTTCTATAATTTTCACCTAAATAGATACGACGTGACTGGGTCTGCCCCTGGTAGGGAAGACATCTGCAGATCATTACTTGAAGACATCTACTTGCCATTTCAATGTGTATAAGGAAACTAGCTGCTATATCCCTGATAATAATAATAATAAAATCATTATGTAATATTAACTGAAGTCTTACTTTCTGAACTAAGAAATATAAAGATAAGCTTGTAAAAATCATATCAAAATTAGAAGAAAGATAAATTTGGCACCTATATATTCTTTACGCTTGTTGTCTAATTAGAGACACAATTTTTTTTGTTTCTGTTAAAGTGTTATAAAATATTCCTTTGCCTCCAGACACCCTTTTAGAATACTGAAGAATCTTGACATTTAAAGGAAAGAGATGCTTTCCCATAAATTATTTCATCAAAGAAGCATGCACACTCATATAAAAAATAATATTTTATGAAAAAAAACCAACTCATTGCCATCAAGTCAATTCCAACACATTTGATGTATCAAATGAATTAATCTATTAACTGTTTTTTTTTTTTTTAATAAGAGAGTTTACCCACTGTTATTTATTTGCTTCTCCCACAGTATTTCTCGTTTCATTTATTGGTAAGTGCATTTTCCATGTCTTTTAGCTCAACACAGGAGCCCTCAAGGCACAGTGGTTAAAGCATTTGTCTACTAACCAAAATGGCTGCTGGTTTGAACACACCATCTGCTCTTCATGTGTGTGTGTGTGTGTGTGTGTGTGTGTTTGAGGATGGGGCGTGTGACAGTCTGCTTCTGTAAAGATTAACAACTTTGAAACCTTATGGAGTAGTTCTATTCTGTCTTATAGGTTCACTACGAGTGAAAATCTACTTGATGGCAGTGAGTTTGTTTTTTCTGGATTTAGATTCAATGCCTCAGAGTCACCTTTCATTTTTCTTACTCCCTACATGCATTGTCTCAGCACCTCCTGCAAAGGCCCACATATTTTGGCCCTCATTATCTCCCTGATTTTATATCTTCCTCCTCTCCCCTGTCCTTACTCTGCTCAGCCACAGTGGCTTTCTGTTGAATTTACCCAGATGACCCTCTAGTTGTGTTTAGTTGCCAGTTGATTTGGCTCTCACTCATGGTGACCTTATGTATAAAAGAAGTAAGTGTTGCCTAATCCTGTGACATTTTCATATTTGTTGGTATGTTTGAGCACATTGTTGTGGCCATTATATCATTTCATCTCATTGAGGGTAACCACGTTTTCACTGAATTCTGTTTTAGCAGACATGATGTCTTTTTCCATCATTGCTGAATTTTTTGCACATGCTGTCGACTCTGCCTGTACATTCTTCTTTGGATTCAAAACTTTCCCTCTTCAGGTCTTTCATAATATTAACTTATCAATGAGATTTTTTTTGTTGACCCTACTATTGATTCCCCCTCCCTCTGGCACTTTCTAACTTCTTTCCCTGTTTCATTTTTCTCCACAGCAATTTCTCTATTGCATTTACTATTCACCTTATTTATTTACCTTGTTTGTTGTTCTCTCATCACTAGGATGTATGCTACACTATGGCAGGATTTTTTTCTTGTTTTACTTTATGTCCTTTGTATTAGGAACAGTGCCCAAAATCTAAATGTTGTGCCTCATAAATATATTTTGGTTAATGAATAAATTATTGGTATGTTTTAAAATATATTTTTTTATTTGCTTTGCTTATTTACCTGCCTTCTATTGAATTAATATGGTTTCATAAACTCCTGTTATTCCTCTTATTCCTGTTATTCTTGTTTTGGAAGTTTCAGATTTTATTGATTATTTTTATCTTTTTTGTTGCTCTTTTAATGGAACACACAATGCTATATCACACACATATAGAACAAGTGAAACAGCTGGTTAAATTTCATGAGGTAAGTACATCTATACAACCAGCATCAGACAGAGAAATAGATTATTCCTAGTACCCAAGAAGCTCTCTGGCAATGCTCTCCAGATTCTACTTATCATCCAAGGGTAACACTGTCCTGACCTCTAACCAAATAGATTAGTGTTGCCTATCCTTGAACTTTGTGTGAATAGAATACGTTAGCATGTGTTTGTTCGTATCTGCCTCCTTTTGTGTAACATGTTTGCAAAATTCATCTATGTTATCTTTGTTGTTAGTTTATATATTCTCCCAATATATGATGTTTTGTTACATAAATATACCACAATTTATTAGCTGTGGATGGATATAAGGCAGCTTTCCATTTTTTGAATATTAAAGTACTGCTTCTATGAACATTATTATACATTTCCTTGATAAAAACATGTATTCATTTCTGTTGGTTGTACAGGAATGAAATTGCAAGGTCATAGAGTCCATATATTTTAGCTTTAATAATATTGCCAGTTTTTAAAAGTGATGTCTCAGTTTATATTCACACTAGCAATATATGAAAATTTTTATATACATAGTTAACAATACATTTTCAGAAACATAGTGATTATTATTTATCTTTAAAATAACACCTTAAGGAGACTGTAATTCAAACTCATCTCTCCATTATTACCATTTCTATTATTAATACTTATTTTAACTCCACATTAATTAGATTATGAATATATTTTATTGAATTCTTTTTTTTTTTTTTCACTATTTATTTTCTATTTTTCCCTTTAATTTGTGGATTACTTCTTCCAGATAAATATATCCTCTTGTTTTTCTTTCTCTTAGGTCTATGGGTGGTAAATTATCTTGGCTTTTATGTGTATGACAAATTTTTTATTTTATTTCTCCTGCATTAGCTACGTACAGAATTCTATGTAGACTGTGACTTTTCAATAACACCTTAAAGACATAACTCCATTGCCACTATTGTTCTGAAAAAACTTCTTTCGTTACTCTAATTGTCATACCTTTGTAAATGACAAATGGTGCTTTGGTGGTGCAGTGGTTAAAGCGGTTGGCTGTGAATCAAAATGTCAGTGGTTTGAACCCACCAGCTGCTCTGTGGGAGAAAGATGTGATGCTCCTCTGCTTCTGTAAATATCACAGCCTTGGAAACCCTACGGGGCAGTTCTACTCTATCCTACAGGGTTGTTGAGTTGGAATTGTCTCAATGGCTATCATTTTGCTTTGGGTTTGGTAAATAATATATTCCCTTAGGCAGCTTTTAAAGAGTCCCTAGATGGGAGCTCTGGTGGCATAGTGGCTAAGGCACCTGACTGCTAACCAGAGGGCTGGCTGCTCAAACCCACCAGCCACTCCTTGGAGGAAGTTTGAGCAGTCTACTTCTGTAGTGATACTGCCTCAGAAACCCAAAAGGGGTCGCTATAAGTCGAATCTGACTCCATGTCACATAACAACAACAACAGATGGAGCGAACAGTCAAGTGCCTATTAACTGAAAGATTGGTGTTTTAAACCTAGCCAGAGGTGACTTGGGATAAAATCTAGTGATCTGCTTCCAAAGGGTCAGAGGCTTAAAAAGCCTATGGAGCACTGTTCTACTGTGCACATGTAGTGTTGCTTAAGTCAAAGTCTACTCAATGGCAAGTGGTTAGGTAGCATCTGAAATTGTTCCTTGTTCTGGTTATCTAGCGCCACTCTGACAAGAATATACCACAAATGGAATGGGTTAAACAAACAGGAGTTTATTCTTACAATTTGGAGGCTTTAAGTCCAAGTTCAAAGTGCCAGGATCTAGGGGCTGGGTGAAAGCCCCTCAGCCTTGGGCTTCAGCTCTGCCTCCAGCTCCTGGCTCACTGAAGCTAGAGGCTTTTCTTTACTCAGACAGCTGCTGGCTGCTGAAGCTGCCAAGCCCAAGATTGACAAGTAAAAAGGCACACTCCCAATGTTACCAAACCACATGGCAGGCCATTAATTCAAGTCCGTTGTAAGTCCCAAGGTCGGCAGAGCATGGCAGGCTGCTTACCAATGACATGGCTACATGCAGGGTCCAAGCATGCCATAATCTAGAGACTATCCCCAAGGCTTTGCCTTATATACAGGAAAAGACCACATCCCAAAGGCTACTCAGCTACTTGTGGTAAATCCCACCATGGAGCTGATTGCCAGTCTCATCATGGGGAATAACTACCACCAGCTGCCCAGCCACTCAACCAGGCCCAGCCAAGTTGGCATACAAATTTAACTACCACGCTCCTTATCACTGATTTTCTGTATTGTAACTAAAATATTTCCAGGGTTTATTTTTCTTTTATTTATGCTGCTGTAGTGAAGATATAGCAGTATCTCTAGGTTTATTTGTTTATTACTAATTTAACAATCCCAACTGAAAAGCCTTCTTCTAGTGCCCCAGGATTAGATAAACACATGTTCTCTGCACAATACCTACAGTCTGGTAGTTGAGACACATTTATTGGCTAGACCTGAATTGTGTTGCTGAAGCTGAGTTGCAGATAGTTGTTGTCAGCCCATCGTATCTGTACGGATTAAGAATGAGGGCAAAAGAGTTCCACAAGCCTACCCTCTTGGAATTTTGAGTGATATTACAGTTGCAGGAGACTTTTACTGAAAGACATATTATCAAAGGGTATGGATGTTGTGCAGTGGAATAGGTGGCTCCTACAAACACATATTAAGTAATGTTTGGTCTAGGAGTTAGCATTTGATTTTCTTGCAGTCGTTAGCAGAATCATAGATGTAGGATATTTCTGTTGTGTATGGGAAAACTAGTTGCCCTTGAGTCAATTCTGACTCATGTCAACCCCATATGAGTGCCCCATAGATTTTTATTTTAAATAATTTATATCATTTTTTGTTGTTATTGAGAAGATAGACAACACAATGCACACCAATTCAACATATGTACAGTTCAGTGACATTCATTTCATTCAAGTTGTGCAACCATTCACACCTTCCTTTTCTGAGTTGCTCCTCCCTCACTCACATGAACTCCAAAAAACAAACCCATTGTCATAGAGATGATTCTGACTCATAGTGATCTCCATAGGGTTTCTAAGGCTGTAAATCTTTATAGAAGCAGACTGCCTCATCTTTCTCACATGGAACAGCTGATGGGTTTGAACTGCTAAACTTTTGGTTAACAGTCCAATGCTTTAACCACAGCATCACCAGAGCTCTGTAACGTAAATTCACTGTGTCATAAATTTTCCATCTAATCTTTCAAGTTGCTGTTGTCGGTTTGATCCCATACAGATAGTTCTTAAAAGATCACAATACTTAAAGCAGTCATTCTTTACTGTTGTTGTTGTTTGTTGTGTTTGCCAATGAGTCAGATCTGACTCATAGCGACCTCTCCTTGGGTTTCTGAGATGGTATCACTATAGAAGTAGATCACCCAATCTTCCTTGTAAGAAGTGGCTGGAGGGTTTGAACCACCAGCCTTCTGGTTAGCAGTCAAATGCCTTAGGCACTATGCCACCAGAGTATGGTTTAAGAAGAATTCAGTAGTTATTTTTGGTTTAAGATTTAAATATTATCTCAGGGCAACCCATAAAATTTTCAATGCTGATTTTTTTTAGAAGTTGATTGCCAGGCCTTTCTTCTGAGACATTTCCTGTTGGACTTGAGCCTTTAGCATTTTGGTTAGCAGTAAAGTATGATAAGACATAGTTGTTTGTCAGATTAGAATGTAAAAATGATAATGTGGTTAGAAAGGTAGGCTGGAAAATAGGAGACTGTGAATATCAGCTACAAATTTGAAATTTTCTTTGGAGATAGTGGAATTCATGAAAAGATTTTCAGCAAAAGAATGGCATGGTCAGGAATATATTTGACAGAAATAGCATAGTTTGGTTGGAAAAACAGGTTTGAGGTAAAGAGAAAATTGGCAAGTGACTTTGAAATTTCTAGTATTGCAATATGGAAAGTAAGAAGAAGTTATTTTAAAAAGTATTTGAAGAGATATTATTTTAGAATACTTCATTGAGCCACATTTTTCTTCTCCCTTCATAACATACATAGCAAAAGACTTGGTGTTAGGCATAAAGAAGGAAAAGTGATCTCTGTTAAACACCTTTTAAAACTAAATTATAAAACAAATTGCCACATATCATTTGGTTAATAAATTATTAGAGTAAGTGTGTTAAATTTGTGATGATGTGCCATGTGGCAAAGCCAGCCTATACATCTCTTAACATATATAGATGCTTTTGGATTCTTAATCTTGCTTATTAAAGGCAGGAGAGATGCATAAAACACAACACCTCACATTTACAATACTAAGTTCACCTCCCTTGAATACTGTGTTTTGCCAATGCCTGGAAACAAAGGCACGCTGAGTAGTTTTACGAAGACTCAGGGTTGCTCCTCCAGCTGCAGCTTGATAGTGGCACTGGGAAATTAAAACTTTTTAGCTCTCCCTAAGCTGTTTTCTTACAGATGGTACTGAGCGCTGATTTTTGTATGTGTATTGTATATGATGGTGAGTCTTGCCAAGAAGAAAAAGCTCACAAGACCATCTACTCTCTCATTCAATTTCCTGGAGCAAAATCGAATTAAGATAAGAATATTAATAGGTAACTGCAGTATTTTTAAAATAGAGGTTTTAATAGAGGATTTTTAAGTGACTTCTTTGGGGTTTACTTACTTCATATATACTCTATAAGTCATGTAGGCATTTATTACCACTGTAAAATGGAATTTGTAGAGTTGACTTATTTACTCATAAGTTTGAAGTATACATTTTCTGTAATACATAGACCAGTTTATAATGTGGTATACATAAAAATGACATGAAGTATATAATTAAAGAAAACCTTCACAATCTGTGATTTCTTTATTATAGATCTTTTTATTTTTGTGGAGGGATTATCATGAAATGCAGTAAAACATTGCACATGCCTCTCATTTTACTTGGATATACTGGCCAGCTTCTCTGCTGACAGTCACTATTGCAAATATTTGTGTGCAGAGGAGAAGATAGGCTTTGGATTTCTTGTTTGCATGCACTCTACACAAGTCAATGCCAGGTTGGCAGGTTTGTAAACATTTACCCTGGGTAGCTATTCTAAGGCAGCCATTTACTTTTTCTCCTGTACAATCCTCTCTATCTATTAAGTCAGTAAAAACTTTGCATGCCAGGAATTCTGAAAAAAAAAAAAAATGCCCTTAATCAAGAAGTTGTATTGACTGAGAGACCTATAGCTAAGGTTTCTACTAGTCATCTAATTATCTTAATAAGACTCTATTTTGTACCATGTTTTGGGGTTATCCTCTGAAACAATTTTCATGCATTATTAGAATGGTGCATTTGCCTCTTTGCAGAAAGATATACGTGTAGATTTTCCATGGATTGGAAAAAACAAAATTTGAAGAATTAACTCTTCATGGACCATATTAATCTTGAAAACATCAAGCTAAGTGAAATAAATCAGTCACAAAAGGGACAAATATTGTATGATTATGCTTATATGAAGTATCTAGAGTAGAAAAGTATATAAAGACCAAGTTGCTTAGAGTAGGCGTGAGGGATAGGGAAAGGAGACTCATAGCTTAGGGAGCACTGAACTTCTGTTAAGGGTGATGGACAGCTACGGGAGTGGATAATGGCGATGATTGCATGATATGTTGAACAAAATTAACATCAGGAAATTGTGCACGTGAGGAATGTTGAAATGGCAAATGTTATGTTACATATATATTTAAAACAATAAGAAAAAAAATGCAAAGAACAGAATTCAATAGTACTAACTGGACCCTACATTTATACCCAAATATTATTTATAAACAAAAAATAATTGCATATTTAATAGAAAGCTGGAACATACAGTTTTTAAGAGCATTGTTTTGAACCAGATTTTTTATTGCTAATATTACCAGAATTCCTAAAAATCTCTTATTCATATATATATTTTTATATAAAGTAAAAAAAGAGATACCATTTTAGAATGTTTCATTGAACCACACATTTCTTCTCCCAACATAACAGTTTATTTTGCTGTATGCATTTGTAGAGTGTATGCAGCTAAAAGACATATTAATCTCTTAGAAGCTATAAAGTAAAACATACATTCTACTATTTCTTTCTGATAAGTGATTTGATGTTGCATCCCATATTTTCTCAAGAAATATTTAAAACATAGACTTGTGCTTCTGGAATTAAGAAAAAATTAAACTGTAACCTATGACAACTCATTCCCCCTTTTAATAGCCTTTTAATGCTGAAATGCATTCCACGTAATGCATCAGATTTTTATGATTTTCAAAGATCACAAAGGAAATGTATGCTGACTACTAATTCCTAGTGTACCCATGTTAAATTACTGAAATCCAGTTCCAGAAAGCAATGTGTGAAAAATCTATTAAAAAGAATGGAATCTAGGAATGAGAAAATAGCATTTTCACTAGCAAGAAAAGTAGTATCAAAGGCCTATTAGCGGGGCAGAGTTGAATTTCCAATTGTGGCAGCTGGAACTCTTTGAGATACATGAGATAAAAGCAGGCTTTGAAATACGTTTAACTGGATTGTTCTTTGCCCATGTTTAATGACAGAGGCATAGTGTTACACTCTTGCCAAGTTCAAAATAAGGGTCTTGAATACTTTGGAGTGACTAGAAATCTCATGTAGTTCCTTAAATGCTAAGCATAATGGTACTCAGGCAATAAACAAAATGTAATTCAATTTTATTTTTGTCTGAGAATATTAATGGCACTGTAACCAGAGAATTGATGCCCGTAAATAAGTAATTTACATGAGGGAATTGATATAACAGAGAGCAGTGAATATCATGGGGGTAAACTCTCCATGATAATAGATATTTGTATCAATCTCGGAGTCAGTATTAGATGCTGTATTAATTAAATTGTGTTAAAGAAAAGAGGAAAAAAAAAAAAAAAAAAAAACCTTAAAGGGATGTGGCCTCCAAGTAAAAATTTGGGTGATAATTTTTAGATGCATTGGTGTTCCTGAGAGTATTTCATAATATCATTCCTCTTTCACTAACCAGTTTCTGAACCTATTTATAAATAAAGCAAAAGAGTTAATTAGAGAGGGATCAAAAATATCTCCTTTATTAGTGATAAAGTTGATATTGAAAATATGTGTATTAAGTTTTTGTGTAAATGAGATTTCAAATACAGAACCTCTGATTTACACTGAAACTGAAACTTACCAGAAATACCAGTTGAAGACCACAGGCTTCCCCTTGTGAATTGACAGATTAGCAGAGCAAAATAACCAGCATACATTATAAGGGAATTCCTGAATCCAGGAGGTTGGACTTGGGAGCACATTTCCGCATTCATCTTCGTAGATCTTTAAACAGAAAATTAAATCTACTCCTTTAGATTGAAAGAATGAAAAGAGGGAGAAGGCCCAGCTGAGTTACATGAATGGAGCTCTCTCCTCAAAGAAGGAAGTGTCAAGAATAGAGAAAAAACTGTTCACTCAGTAATATGATCCATTTCATGGTATTTTACTACATTGGGTTGGAACAAATGGAAAATTGTTGCACTTGTATCCAGAAACAACAGTTCCAAATAAAAATTAAGAAATGTGGTGTATAACATAATTTTAAAGAAAACTGGGAGGGGGCTATAGGAATTATTTCTCCCCAAACTAAGGAAGGAGCTCTTTTTTTTTTTTTTTTTTTAAATTTGTGATTAAAAAAAAATCATAATTTCCCTACTCAGAGTGCATGGAAAGAGAAAGGTAGTGGTGATTCTCTTTCACTTCTGGATTATTTTGTTTAATTTGGGTTATTTAAGAAGAACACTTATATAACAACATCCAGAAGAGGTAAAGAGTGACCTGAAAATAATGTTACATTATGATGACTGAGAAGCAGCTGAACCTTCAGGTCTATACATGTACTGGGCAAGGAACATATGAGTCAAGCAGGTCAGGCTAATATAAATCACAGAATATGTGTGATGCAAAATGGCAACTGATGGTCAGCTTGACAGTGGGGAAAGCAATAGGGGTTGATTAGGATTGTGGCAAATTCATGTTCAGTCTAAAAGGATCAGCTACTACTAAAGTCATATGGTTCCCCCAATTTTTGAAAAAAAATTGAGAATTCAGTATTTATAGAAACTCATCTGCATTTTGAAGTTGGAAAGAGGTGTGAGGAGCCAAGAATACCAAAAAGGTGTTAATGCAGGAAAAGTATGGTCAGTATGTCCCATCTCTACAATGTATGACCATTCATTTTCCTTTTTGCCCTTGTGTCATTTGCTCCAAATTCAGTGTCCTGAAAAGGGAACAGTCAAACAGGCTGGGTTTGGGCAGCAATCTCTGTCACTCTTCCAATTTATCATAAAGAATGGAAAATAAGTTTCTACTCCTTTGGACTTCATTAGTAAGAGTGGACAAATGTTGGAAAGCTATGGCCCATGGACCAAATTCAGATTACTGCCTGTTTTTCTAAAGAAAGTTTTATTGGAACACAGCTACAACTAATTGTTTCAATTTATTTCTGTGTTGCCTATTACTGTTTTTTGTTCCAATGGCAGAGTTGAGTAGTTATGGCAAAGACTCTTAGGCATGCAAAGCAGAAAGTATTTACTATTTTACACTTTACAAAAAAAAAAAAAAAAGTGTAACTGACTCTTGCAAAAGGAGATAGGGACATAGTAAAGAATAGCCCCAAATGGCACATATCCATGCCACAACCCTGCATACACTGTGACTTTACAGCCTGCTCCTCATGCATTTATGTAACATTTGGCAAATATATATCAAACAAGTCTCTTCTTTGCAAAACTCTGTGCTAAGTGCGGAGGTTATAATCAGATACTTACACTCAAAGACCTCACGAAAGTAGTGCGAGAACAGAATGAAACAAGTGATTATAATTAATGCCTTTTGAGGTAAGTGAAGAGAAGTCAAAGGTTACATAAAAGAGGTGAAGAGAATGCAAAACATGATAATAAATTCATTCAGCAAACATGGAAATGTTTTGTTTTTATCAAGTAAATCAGACATCTTTGTCAGTTAACAGAGCATGGATTAGCAAAAACAACCAGAAAAAAATAAATCTACTACACCTTATTTGAAACTTTCATGCAAATGTTGTCCATCATTAAATTCTCTCTTGGATGGTTAAAAAGATGGTTTTGTGTCTTGGATTAAAGTTATATGTAATGGGACTGCTAAAATGAAAGGAAATTGCTAAATATTAGAATGAATTTGTACATTAGTTAGGAACTGCATTTGACAGCAGGTGAGAGAAAATCTGGCATACAAAAATGTAAATTGAGTAAATGTTTGTCTCGGACAACAAGAAGTCTAAGAATAAGCATCCTGATTTGGCACAGTAGCCAATGATGTGACCAGAAATGTAGGGCTTTCTGTCTTTCTACACTGGCATTTTTAGTTTATAGGTTTCATCCTCATGGTCTCAGTCAAAAGTGGAGAATCCCTAACTCACAACTGTGTTTCACTGGTGAACAATGTTATAGGATCAAAATGGCAAAAGAGTCTGTGTCGATCAAATCTGACTGTGTGTCTGTCTCTGATCCTTTTTCTGTCTGTTTCCCTCTCTCTTAGTAAGCTTTCTTTCAAGTATAACATGAATTCAAATCATAAGTATACAGCTAGTTCATTATGCAGCCAGATCAAGAATTAAGACAATGTCAGCCCCCAAGAAAGCCCTGTGCTACTCCCGTCAATAACAACCTCTTTCTTGATGTTGAACATGATAGATTAGTTTTTGCCAGTTCTGAAGTTTATATAAATGGAATCATACAATAAGTACTGTCTTGTATCTGGCTTCTTGTCCTCAATATTATCTAATATTACAGCTGTAAGATCCATCTTGTCTGTGGAATATAGTTGTAGTTGTTTGCTCTCATTGCAGTATAGCATTCCAGATTGTGATTATTCATAATTTGTCTATTTCTATTGGCAGGCATTTGTGTTGTTTCCAGTATTGAATGTTACTAATTGTGCTGTAAATATGCTTATATGTTTTTGTTAAATACATGTACACATTTCCATTGGATGTATAACTATGGATATAATGCCTAACTTCTAGGTAAGTGCATGTGATACACACTAGTAGATTCTGTCAGTGATTTTTACAAATTCTAAGCCCATTAATTGTGTCTGGGGGTTTCAGTTGTTCCGCATCCTTGCCAACACTTGACGTGATGAATTCTTCTTCATTGTTGGAATTCTGGAACCTATGTCTTTTTTAAATAATCTGAAAGAATCCTCCTATGGAAAATTCTGCTTAGAACTCATTGACCAGAATTTTGTCACAAAGTTCAGCCTAGCTGCAGGAGATTACTATTTTCACTTATATCATGGACAAAAAAAAAGGGGAAGCATGAATGACAATTGGGTAGTCAATCCTCATAGTGTCTTGTGAGTGAAGAAGATGAAAAATTAAACATAGGGTCACCAGAGGAGTGTTAAACAATAGAGATGCTAAGTTCTATGATTCACTTTGCTCCTCCCTGCTTATTCCTGGCGAGAGATGATTTGGATCTCTAACACTTAACAAGGACAATCAAAATTTATGTAGGTTAAGCATCAAGTATTTGTAATGATCAAAGACTCATTTATAAACATGCTAGAAACTGGCATAATAAAATGAAATAAAAAAAGGAAAAATCAGAGAAGAGATAATAAATGTCCAGAGAGCCAGAGCAAGAGAGTGCCTGAATTTTAATTTGGAATAATCATGATTAAGATCATTTTTTAGCACAACCTAAACAGTGGTCTGGGAGGAGAAATCTAGATTCCACTAATGAAACAATCTTGTATTAAGGGGACATAGTGCTGACATACACCGTAACAGCTTTTCTACTTAGACATTTAGAAGTGGGCTACCTACAAAGACTCAACCCTCGGGACAGCAGTGGGTAAATCAGCTGATGGTTTATTATCCTGAAAAAGCTCTGAAGTATGTTATAAGAAACTTCCTTTCCATTTAAGTTTATCTCCATTTTAATGTTACATGGCAGGGAAGCTATTTGGAGAGTACACATGTCTCTTACTCAAACTCTGCAATGGCTGGGTAGATAAAACAGCTAAGTCAGGTGGGGACAGCTGTACTCTTAAAAGGGTTACTTAATTCCAAGGAAATTTTGAAAATTCCTGTCTTTGGATGGTAGTTTTCTAATTTTTTCCAAATTGTTGTCACTAGCTACCTAAATTTCATCAAATAATTTCATTCTGATAGGAATTATGCCAGCCTAAAGAACCTATTTGTATTCAAGATTGGTCATTCTAGGTTGTATAAAAGGTTAATGCACTTTGCTGCTAACAGAAAGGAGTTCAAGTGAACTTAATGGCACCTCAGAAGAAAGGCTTGATGATCTTCTTCTAAAAAATCACCCATTATGGAGCTACTACTGCTGACTGCTCTGAAAGGGATCACAATAAGATATCCCAGAGAGAGTGGGGAAAATGTAGAATAAAACAAAGCTAAAACACATTTTTTAAAAAAAGACCAGACTTTGTCATCTGAGGAAGAGTGGTAGAACCCCTGAGACCATGGCCCTTAGACACCCTTCAAGCTAGGAAGTCATCTTAATCCCTGTGACTCAACTGGCAGCCAAACACTGGCTATAAGGTGAATACAAATACCAGGAGGATATGCACTCAGTACAACAATCAAGCATATGAAATGAAGACAAAAGCATTTGCCTGGGGACAGAGCTAGGAAGGTGGGAGGGTATGGGATAGAAGAATTAAAGGAAGGATGAGTATAGGGAGGAAGTGGGCAAAATGCTCTTACAGTGGGAAGATTGCAGTAAATGTCATAAAACAGAATGTGCATGGATTGTTGAATGGAAAACCAATTTGCACTGTAAATTTCCCCCAAAATCACAATTAAAAAAAAATTAAAAAAAAAAAAGCTACGGAGCACAATTCTACTCTGACACACATGAGGCTGCCATAAGACACAATTGAATCAAGGAGTTCAGCAAGATAGGGGAATAGGCAGACAAACTACACAAACCCTCTTCAACAAAGGAAAGAAAAACCAATTGACACAGATAGAGAAGATAATCCTGGAGCCCTGAGCTTTGAAAGGAAGGATGCAGAAGTGGACTAAACTCCAACTAGTAGAAAAACCTGCCTGAAAATAGTGAACAAGGAGACAAACAGACCTGTCAGCGATCCTGACGGGCACGGACAGTACAGATATTTCCAAGTGGTGTTAGGACCTGATAAATAACCTAAAAACCAGCCCTGCTCAACAAGAGCTACATGGAGGACTACACTGGTGGCTGATGACTAAAAAAGGAAACAGCGAAGAAGGAGACAAACTGAGCTGTGGACTTTTGGCTGTCCGGATGATGCAGCCATCTTGAATGTTTACAAGTGGTTCAACCATTTTGGATATTTAAAGCGACAATGTTATCTCAGATTTCAGGGACCTAAGAATAGGCTCCACTTGCTGAGAATAGCACAGACATGCTGGAGGCTGATGACTGGAAAGATGTGATATTCCCCTTATTTCTCTTATATCCTACTCCCTCTTGCATCCTACTCCCTCCTGGTGAACAGAAGTGTGGCCATACTTCACCACCACCTGCTTCCAGGTCAGTAGGAATTTCATCTCAGTCTGTGTGCTCTGACAGAGTCTGAGTGACCTCCCCACCACCTCCCAATTTGATTTTGGTTTCTGTGTGTTTGTTTTTAAATTATTCTTTTTGCTGCTGCTTCTTCCTTTTTTTATATATTCTTTCTTCTTTCCTTCCCAGGTTCTAGTATTCAGCTTTTTCTCTCTTCCCTTTTCCTGCTTACCATTTTTTCTTTCTTGTGGTTCTCCCCATCCCTTGTTTTCCTTTTTGCCTTTTTCTCACTTTTTGTACACTATTCTTACTCTACATCTTTTCTTTTATTCCCCTCTCCCTAGATTTTTTTTTTCTATACCTCTTTTTCTATTCATATTTCTTTTGTCTTTTAAAAGAATTTCTTTAATTCTTTCATCTCATTTAAGGCTGTTCATCTTTTTCCTTTTTTTCCCTCTCTCTTTCTCTTCTTGGTGATTGTTCCTGTGTGTTTATATAATTGTGTTTTTTGTCCTTTTGCATTTACTTTTTTGGTAGCTTTTTGATTGTTGTTTTTGTCTAACTGAGTGGGAAACAGCAACCATACCCATATGACCCAACCATACCTGCACATCCTACAGCCCCACTTACTGAGTGAGGGCCACCACTAGCTTTTGCACCAACTGGCCAATGATATTCAACAGCCAATACAAGCCTGACTCACCCTTCACTGCTCTTCAAAAACGGTTAATAGAGATCTGGAGACCCACTCTCATTCTCTATCATACCTACCAGGAGACAGGAGGTTAATGGATAAATGCTGCCAACTAGCAAATAGAGGAACGTAGTACTCTGCTTACTCAGATACATGCAAACAAAACAGAGAAAATAAAAATCTTGGGCATATCACGGCAACATTCAATCACCAACTAAATATAAATTCAACAATGTCACAATGTCTCAGATACAACAGATGATCACAGTCCACACAAAGAAGTAAGATAAACTAGTAGAAACAAGGGACCAGGTTAGAGACCCAGAACACATCCCTGAGGAAGAAGCAGCACTGGAACTCATTTATAAGGAACTCAAAAGAATTATATTTAGGTACCTTCAACAGATTGAGAGGCAGATCAAGGAAAACACTGATAAAATTAAGGAAAGCATACAAAAACCATTAGAATAAATTTGGAGGACAATACAAGAAGAAAATGACCAAAAAAAAAAAAAAATTAGAAATGATACAAAATGCACAGATAGAAATCCAGAAGATTAATACTAAATTTTCAGAAACAGATAACACATTGAAAGGGTAAAGGAGTAGAATTGAATCAATGGAAGAGAGAATTAATAAAATTGAAGACAAATGCCTGAATATTTCTTTGGAAAGGGATCAATTGAAAAAAGATCAAAACAAAATGAAGAAAGCCTAAGTTTCATTTGGGATAAACATCAAAAGGAACAGCCTACATGTAATCAGAATTCCAGAACAGGAAGAGACAAATAAAACCACAGAAAAAATAATGGAATTTATTGGAAGAGATTTGTTGGAAGAGATATCCCTGATATGACCAATGATGAGAAAATATCCATTCAGGAAGTCCAATGAATCTCAAACAGGATAGATCCCAAAAGAAAATCACCAATACATATCATAATCAAATGCACCAAAATCAAACACAAAGGAAAAATCCTGAAAGCAGGATGGGAAAAACAAAAAATTACCTACAAGGAGCAACCAATAAGACTAAGCTCTGATTTCTCAGCAGAAAATATTCAGGTAAGAACACAATGGGATGGTGTAGATGAAGCCCTAAAAGAAAAAAAAAATTCCAACCCAGAATTATATACCTAACAAATTAGTCCCTCAAACATAATGGTGAAATTAGGAGATTTCCAGATAGGCAGAAATTAAGGGAATTTGTTAAAACCAGCCCAACCTTACAAAAGATGTTAACGGGAGTCCTTTGGCCAGTGAACCAACAACTGCAAACAGCAACCAACTATTAACACACATGATGACATAATCCAGAAACCAACTCAGTTGTGGAAGTATGCAAAGTAAAATAAGCTTACAAGATTGTAAACAGAGAACCAGAGACATCAATTGGCAACTGTGGAGAACTATAAACCAAAAAGTGGGAAAAAATAGTGTAGTTATAGAACTTCTAAATGGTGAAGAAGTCAAGAGAGTTGCAAGATAGGATTGGCTGTTCTAAACTTGGGAAGAAAATTATACATCATGGGGTAACTTCAAAGAAAAATTATAAACCCTCACATCATAATAAAAAAAGAGGACAAGCACAAATATTTAGTAAATACTAAAGCAGCAGCAATGAAGGAAATAACACAATTCATAAAGAAAATTAGCTCAGTACAGAAAATTATATGGAAAAAAGAAACCAGGAACCCCATGAAAAAACACATAACAAAATGATAGCAACCAATTCATACTTGTCCACAATTATACTGAATGTCAATGTATTAAATGCACTACTCAAGAGACAGAGAGTTCCAGACTGGATAAGAAAACATAACCCATTGATACACTGTGTACAAGAGACACAACTTAGAGACAAACATGAAAATAGGCTGAAAATCAAGGGTTGGAAAAAGATATATCAAGCAAATGGCAACCAAAAGATAGCAAAAGAGGCAATATTAATTTCTGATCAGGTTGACTTTAAGACAAAAACCACCATACGAGACAAGGAAGGACATTATATAATGATTAAAGGATCAATTAAACACAAAGATACAAACATAATAAATATGTATGGACCCATATGAAGAGACCCAAAATACATAAATCAGACTATAACAGAATTAAAAATGCAAATAGATGACTCCACAGACTCGTAAAAGACTTAAATACACCACTTTCAATGAAAGATAGAACAACTGGAAAGAAACTCAACAAAGACAGGGAAGAACTAAACAATACAACCCACCAACTTTTCATTATAGACATCTACTGAGCACTTCACCCAATAACACATTATACATTCTTTTACAGTGCACATGGAACATTCTGCAGGACGGACCATATGTAAATCATAAAGCAAGCCTTAATAAATTTAAAAGCATTGAAATAGTGCAAAGCATCTTCTAAGATCACAATGCTATACAATTAAAAATCAACAACACAAGATGGCAGAGTAGAGAGAAAGACTGCACAGACCCTCTTCAACAAAGAAAA
>NW_006921767.1:1406455-1406966 GCF_000298275.1 Orycteropus afer afer | reverse complement strand
TTAACCCCATTCTTTGTTTTTATTTTTGCATTTTTTCCCATTTTTTCTCCATTATTCTCCCTCTCTACCTTTTTTCTCTTAGTGCCCTATCCCCAGATATTGCAGGTTTTCCTGTTTTCTTCTAATTATTTTTTCCCTTTTTTATTTTTTTGGTTACTGTTCCTGTGTGATTACATAGTGTATTTTTTGTCCATGTGATTTTAGTTTTTTGATGGATATTCAATTGTAATTTTTGTCTGAGTGGGGTCAGCAATAGTACCCACAAGATACAACTACACCCACACCTCCTGCAGCATCACCTAACAAGCGAGATACACCACCTACTTCTCCACCAACAGGCTAATGATAAAAAACCACAAAAAAGAGCCTGAATCACACTTGGCTGATCTTCACAAACAATTAACAGAGATCATACAACAATACCACAATGTCTTGGAGACAACAGACCATCACAGTCCACACAAAGAAGCAAGATAAAGTGGTAGAAACAAGGGAACAGGATACAGACCCA
>NW_006921767.1:1401908-1403292 GCF_000298275.1 Orycteropus afer afer | reverse complement strand
ATATGCACACCCACGTTCATCGCAGCACTATTTACAATAGCCAAAAGATGGAAACAACCTAGATGTCCATCAACTGAGGAATGGATAACCAAACTATGGTGCATACACACAATGGAATACTATGGAACACTAAAGAATAATGTAGAATCTTCAAAACACCACATAATGTGGATGAACTTAGAGGACATTATGCTGAGTGAAATAAATCAATCCCAAAAGGACACATATTGTATTAGTCTGTTATTGTAAAAGTCAAGGAAACATCTATCTATGGAAGGAAATTTTCTATGTTGTTTACTAGTGGTGGGAGGGCAGATTTGGGAACACTGTTAGATAGACAGAGATAAGTAGTGATTTGGGTGAAGAGAAGGGCAATGTACCAAATGTGAGTGATCAATATAGTGAGTGACACTGAGGAAGAGAAAGACATAGAGAGGTACATAGGAGGTACAGACAACAAAGATGAACCCTTTTGCACATATAGTACAGTGTTGTCAATGAAGGCAAACATAAGTATATGGGTGGATAAATGGGTGGACAGGCTGAACTATTAGGTATGTCTATGAAGTGGGGAGTGTACCCAAGAACATGTTTAGGGTTGACAGACAATGGTCCTATATGTTTATGTGTATGATCTGAATTTCCAGGTGTATAGTAGACCTGAGAGGGGCAAGGATGTAGTCACTGCTTGGTCACAGCCAGCTACCAAGAGGGACCGAGTAATTGAATCTGTGGGCTCGGGACCATAGTCACAGGGGACATGAAGCTCAATTGGCATAACATACTACAGAAAACATTATTCCACCTCCTACTTTGGTGAGTTGCGACTGGAATTCTAAAAGCTAGCAAGCTACCATCTAGATGCAACAATGGGTCTCTCTTTGTCCAGAGCAAAGAACCATGAAGAAAATCAAAAAGTCATGGAAACAATTAGTCCTAGCAACTGGTACACCATCCGACCTGCAGATTATACGACTATGAGACCAGGACAGCTAGATGGTGCCCGGCTACTACTGTCAACCACTAGGAAGGGGATCTATGTAGGAGATCCTGGATAGAGAAGGAGAACAATGTGGAACAAAACTCAAAATCACTTGGAGAAAAAAAGGGGGGGGGCAGGTTTGCTGGTCCGATAGAGCCTGGTGAAACCACTGGGACTATGGCCCCTGGCTGCGCTTCAGGTCTGTAATTGAACCCACACTCATGGTTTCCAGCCAAATAAAAGACAGGTATATGAGTTGAACATTTACCTCAGGTAGATACACTCCTTGGAGAGAATAATCATGGGAGAAAGAAGGGCTGCTCATGCACAGGGAGACAGCTTAGGGGGCAGGAGTGCATGGAAGGATGGACACAGGGAAGAGGTAACTATTGGGAGGAAGTA
>NW_006921767.1:1398895-1400219 GCF_000298275.1 Orycteropus afer afer | reverse complement strand
ACAAGATCAACATCCAAAAGTTAGTTAGATTCCTCTACACCAGCAAAGAGATTGCTAAACAAAACAAATAAGGAAATCATTACCATTTACAATAACCACCAAAAAATTAAAATACTTGAGAGTAAATATTAACAGGGACACAAAAGACCTATATGAAGAAAAGTACAAAACACTACCTCAAGAAACCATAAGAGATGTACATAAATGGAGAACATACTATGCTCATGGATAGGAAGATTGAACATTGTGAAAATGTCAATTCTACCCAAAGCAATCTATACATTCAATGCAATTCCAATCCAGATTCCAACACATTCTATAAGGATATGAAAAACCAATCACTAATTTTATATGGAAAGGAAAGGGTTCTTGGATAAGCAAAGCAATATTAAAGAAGAAAACAAAGTAGGAGGTCTCACACTCCCAGATATCAAAATCTATTATATAGCCATAGTAGTCAAAACTGCCTGGTGTTGGTGCAATGCCAGACAAATAGGTAAGTAGAATATAATTAAGAACCCAGAAATAGATCCATTGACCTATGGTCAGCTGATCTTTGACAAAGGGCTGCAATCCATTAAATTGGGAAGAGATTGTCTGTTTCACAAATGGTGTTGGGAAAACTCTATATCTATTTTCAGAAAAAGGAAATAAGTTCTCTATCTCACACCATTCACAGACACTAACTCCAGATGGATCAAAGACTTAAATGTGAAACCTAAAACTATTAAGTTCCTCAAGGAAAAAATAGAGGCAAATTTAGGAACCCTTGGTAGCATTGTGCCTAAGGCACTTGACTGCTAACCAGAAGGTTGGTGGTTCAAATCTACCAGCCACTCCTCTGAAGGAAGGTTGGGCAATCTACTTCCATAGTGATACTACCTTGGAAACCCAAGGAGGGGTCTCTATGAGTCAAGTCTGACTTGACGGCACATAACAACATATATGGAATAAATAGACTATCAAACATAACCCAAAATGCACAAACTGCAGAAGAGAAACTAGATGAATTAGGCCTTTTAAAAATCAAATTTTTATGTGCTTCCAAAGACTTCTCCAAAATATCAAAAGAGAACCTAAAGATTGGGAGAAAATATTTGGTAACGACATATCTGACAAGGGACTTATCTCTAAAATTTATGGAAAACTCCAACACTTCAACAACAAAAAGACGAACAGTTCAATTAAAAAATGGGCAGATGATATGAACTTCACCAAAGAGGATATTCAGGTGGCCAACAAACACATGAAGAAATGTTCATGATCATTAGCCATTAGAGAGATGAAAATCCAAACAACAATGAGATTCCATCTTGCCCCAGCA
>NW_006921767.1:1388259-1398267 GCF_000298275.1 Orycteropus afer afer | reverse complement strand
CACTTCGCTGGTTTGTGTGTTTCTCTAGAGAACCCAATCTAACACACTAGGTATCTATCCTAAAGAAGTGAGAGCCAGGACAACAATAGATACATGCACACTCATGTTCATCGTAGCACTATTCACAATAGCAAAAAGATGGAAACAACCTAAGTGCCCATCAATGGAAGGATGGATAACCAAACTATGGTACATGCACACAATGGAATACTGTGCAACAATAAAGGATAACATAGAATCTGCAAAACACCACATAAAATGGAACAACTTGTAGGACGTTATGCTGACTGAAATAAGTCAATCACAGAAAGACAAATACTGCATTAGTCCATTATTGTGAAAAGTCAAGGAAAAGCTTATATAAGGAAGGAAACTTTCTTTGTTGGTTATCAGTGGTGGGAGGGAAGGGAAGGGAATACTGCTAGATAGGTAGAGACAAGTATTGATTTGGGTGAAGGGAAGGGCAATGTACAAATTTGAGTGATCAACATGGTGGTATTGAGGAAGAGCAAGGCATTGAGAGGTATATGGGAGGTATAGACAACAAAGATGAACCTTTTTGCACATATAGTATAGTGTGGTCAGGACACCAAACACTGATGTATGGATGTATGGATGATGTATGGATGTGTGGACAGGCTGAATGATCAGGTATGTCTATGTAGGGCGAGTGTGCCCATGACTGTGTATAGGCTTGGCAGACGATGTTTCTACAAGTGTATTTATATGTGCTGTAAGAATCTTCCGGTACATAGTAGAGCTGACAAGGAACAAGGTTGTGGTGACTTCTTGGCCACAGCCAGCTACCCTGAGGGAGTGAGTAGTTGGACCTGTGAGCTCAGCACCATGGTTCTAGGGGACATCAAGCTCAATTGGCATAACACTACACAAAAATATTGTTCCACATCCTACTTTGGCAAGTAGCAACTGGGATCTTAAAAGCTTGCAAGCAGCCATCTAGATGCCATGATGGGTCTCTCGTCATCCAAAGAGAAGAATGAAGAAAACCAAAGACACATGGAAACAATTAGTCCAAGGAACTACTAGACCATATGATACTCAGCCTATATGATCATGAGACCAGAAGAACTAGATGGTTCCAGCTACCATTGTCAACCAGTCGGTGGGGGGGGGATCTGTGTAGGAGATCCTGGATAGAGTGGGAGAATAAAATGTAGCAAAACTCAAAACCACTACAAACAAAACAAATATAAAACAGGTTTTCTGGTCTGATAGAGCCTGGTTAAACCCCTGAGACTATAGCCCCTAGCTTTTCTTCAGGTCTCAGATTGAACTCACTCCTATGGCTTCCAGCCAAATAATGCATGGGCTTTACATCAGGTAGATACACTCTTTGGAGGAATCAATCATAGGAGAACAGAAGAGCAGCATATGCACAGGGAGACAGCTTGTGGAGCAAGAGCACATGGGAGGGAAGGCCACAGAGAAGAGGTAACTATGAGGAGGAATTGAAAAGAGTGCTGTTACATTGTGGGAGACTGTGGTCAATGTCATGCGACAAAATGTGAATGAACTGCTGTATGGAAAATGAATTTGCTCTGTAACCAAATTTAAAAACCAAACTCACTGTAGTCTAGTCGAATGTGAGTCATAGTGACCCATCTTTGGGTTTCTGAAATGGTGACTCTATGGAAGTAGATTGTCCAATCTTCCTTCCAAGGAGTGGCTGGTGGAATTGAACTGTCATCCTTCTGGTTAGCTGTCAAATGTCTTAGACGCTTTGCCACCAGAGCTCCTTTCCCCTGTAAAGTTTCATCAAATCACAATATAAATTTAAAAAAAAAAAAAAAAAAAAAAAAATTGAATCCCCAGCAACAGTTTTTTTTTTTTTTTTTTTTTTTTTTTTTTTTTTTTTGTGGGGGTGGTAGTGGGCATGTAAAATCAGGAATACTTTCTGTGACCTCTAGAGAAAGAAACCTATGTTGTGAATGAGGGGCCAGTGTTCCACTTCAACTCTATGCCTGTTATGTGACCTTGATAAAGGCTTTAACATTCTTTCATACCTCCTGTTACTTTTATGGACAAATGAAGGGTTTATCTAGATAATATTTGAGGATCCTTCTAATACTTGAAGGTGATGATTCTGTGATGCCAGATATTCTAGATGGAGGTTTTCTGCGATCATGACTTTTTTCAGTTATTCTTTCCATTATAGAATTATCATTAGCCTATTGAAAATTATAGAAATAATGGAAAGACTCAAAAAGCATCATCCTTCATTCCAGCACTTGAAGGAAATTGCCATATTTTTTTTTAGTTTCCTTTATTTTTCCAATGAGTTGTTTCATGTTTATATAATTATATTCATATTATTTTCTATCCCTGTATTTTATGTAACATAATGACAGTTTTCTTCAATAAAATGTAATTTTCACAAATACTGTAAACTCAATGTAATGCTGTATCTAGTGAAGTTTTTTTAAATCTCTCACCATTAAAAATTTGAATGCATTTCTTTTAAAAATTACAAATAACATTGCAATAAGAATATTTGTAAGCATAGTTATTATCTCCACCATATAAGTTACATTTTGGCTTTATTCATTTGTAACAGTCTATCAGAAGTTTTACTCTTTTATCATAGAGCCTGATATTTTCAAATAAAATATATGGGCATAAATGTCACTATAATTCCCACAGTACTTGTTTGTTTACACAATTTATTATTGCTAAGTTGGTTGTTGTTATTGTTGTTAGGTGCTGTTGAATTGATTCTAACTCATAGTGACCTTGTGTACAACATAATGAAACACTGCCCTGTCCTGTGCCATCATTACAATGGTGGCTATGCTTGAGCCCATCATAGCAACCACTGTGTCAATCCACCTCTTTGAAGGTCTTCCACTTTTTCGCTGACCTTCTATTTCACCAAGCCTAATATCCTTCTCCAGGATCTGGTCCCTTCTGACAACAGGACCAAAGTATATGAGACAAACTCTGGCCGTTCTTGCTTCTAAGGAGCATTCTGGCTACACTACTTCCAAGACAGATTTGTTTATTCTTCTAGCAGTGGATGATATTTTCAAGATTCTTCACCAACACCACAAGTCAAATGCACAAATTCTTTTTTGGTTCTTACTTTTTCAGTGTAACTGGGTAGTTCATAGTATTTCATTTTATCTATTTTTTTTTTTTTTCATTTCTCCAAGATTGGACATTTATTCTCACATCCTGTTACACATTTCCTCTCCTGCAAGTTACCAAATCTATAATTATTTATCCCACATCTGGCTTAGATAAAAAGGAATTAGTTTTTCCCTACCTTCCAACCCTCTTTCATTAATTAACCTTGGCTGATGGCAATGTTTTCCATATGGTCTCTGTTTTGATTCTCTAGTGCTACTCGAGCAAATAATATCACAGGTGGATGGTTTGAACAAACAAAGTTTTATTCTCTTTCAGTTTAGGAGGCTAGAAGCCCAAGTTCAAAGTGCCAGCTCTAGGGGTTGGATGAAGGCCCCCCGACCTTGGGCTTCAGGTCTACCTCTTGCTCCCGGCCCACTGGATCTGGAGCATCTTTAAATTCAGGCAGCTCCTGGCTGAGGCTGACATACCCAAGGTTGACAAGTAAAATGACACAGTCCAGAGATTATCAAATAACATAGCAGGCCACTAGTTCAAGTCCAGAAATAGTCCCAAGATTGATAGCATGGCAGGCCACTTACTGATGACTCAGCCAAACGCAGGGTCCAAATGTGCCAAGAAACTTACAGACCTTTCTCAAAGCTTCTTCTTATATACTGGAAGCAGACTACATCCCTAAGGAAGGTACTGAGCTGCTCACAGTAGATTCCACCATGGAGTTGATTACCAGTCTCATTGTGGGGAATCACTACATCCAACTGCCCAGTCACTCAAAACCAGGCCCAGTCAAGGTGACACACAACTTTAATTACCACAGTCTCTTTCCATTTTTTTGTATTTCATTTTAAGTAATATTTTAAGGGGTCTCTGTGAAACTTCCCTTCAACTTGATGAGGAGATCATTGTCTCAGCACTTCCAGGACAAGAGGAAGGCAGTGTCATTTTTCAATTGTTCTACATGTGATGACTCCTTTTAGGTGTCAAGCAGAAATATGCAGGTTCATGGGCAAGAAATGGATAGCTGTAATTATTCCAAGTAGATATTCTGAAGACTGATGATCTAAAAGATGTGAGCAAGATAACAAAATATCAGTGCATATTTCACGAGGCCATTCAGACATGAATTCTCAGAATTATAATAGTTCATATTTGCTCAGAGGTCTGTGATCATGCTAGTAACATTGCAATTAACTGTGTGTATTGTAAAATACTTAAACTCTGATGGCAATTATATATAATTGCTATATATAATATTTAAATGTATGATTCCAATTATATGCATACACACGTTTATGGGTATATACACAAATACATGATTGTGTGTATGTGTGTGGGTATGTCCATACTTAGGATCTATAGATATTTTCACTTTTTTTTCTTATGTGCATGTGTGTGCTTTCTAATTGGTTTCATGACTAGATATTACTTTTAAGATTTAAAAAAAAAAAAAAACGTGTATAGCATAGGATAAAATGAAGTCCTTGAGTGGTGCAGTTAAGTGCTCAACTACGCACCTAAAGTTTGGTGGGTCAAACACACCTAGAGGCACTGCATAAGAAATGCCTGGAGGTCTGCTTCCAAAAGGTCACAACCTTGAAACTCTTACAAATTATGGTTCTGCTCTGCAGTATATGGGGTTGCCATGAGTTGGAATGAACTCAATGGCAACTAGCTTGGATTTTGGTTACAGGATAAAGCATACTTAAATAAAATATCAGAAAAGTTTATGCCAGGTAAAATGTTATGTAACATGTTGACTAAAGATCAAGAGAAAATAAATCTACAAGTTGATATTATTAACTTAAAATGCATTTATTGAACAGCATAGCCTACAATGCTTTCTGCAATTATATTTTTATAAACATATTAACATTGTATTAATTGTAAATTAATTTATACAGTGTTAATTGTAAATTATATACAAAAGTTAAAAAAAAAACACGCAGATAAGACATACATGTTACAATGTGTGAAGAGTTGCATTTGTTAAGTGGAATATACTAAAGGGGAATTAACAGTAAAAGTATGCTAGATTTCTCCACATTTTCTAGACTTCCACAGGAGACGAGGTGAAGGGAAAAGTTACTGTGGATAGCAAATTAGATGTGAATTTGCAGTCTGTGCTGGCAGTGAAAAATTGCTCTGCTACTTGGGGTTGAAAAGGCATCATGTCATGAACCAAAAGGAGAGGTAATTATCTTCCTCTCTTCATTGTTGAGAAGACTGTACCTGGAATACCACATTTATCTTAAAAAATCACAATACTAAAAACCTGAACTTATAGTCGTTTTAGAAAAGAACAGAAAATATAAGAGGAAATGAAGAATTATCTGAGAATTAAAAACTAAATGTATTAAATGTGAATAAATACATTAATATGGTAATTTGAGAAGAGGACTACAAATGGTGAAATCAAAAATAAAGAAGAAAATTTTGGATGCAGAAAATTATGATGAAGTATATACAGAATACCAAACTGGAAAAAACAAAACAAAACAAAACACTGCCATCAAATTGATTCCAACTCATAATGACCCCCATTGGGTTTCCAAAGCTGTAAATCTTTATGGAAGTAGATTGCATTTCCCGTGGAGCAGCTCGTGGGTTTGAACTCCTGACCTTCTTGTTAGCAGCCAAATGCCTTACCCACTACACAGCCAGAGCTCCTTGTATATGGAATAGTTCTTGTCAATTATAAAAATAGTGTTTAGAAATTTTAGAAAAGCTACCTTATATTGAACTAAAGGACCTATGGTGCAGTATTGGGTAAGACATTTGGCTGCTAACCAGAAGGTCAGCAGTTCAAACCCACCAGCTTCTCCGTGGGAGGAAAATGAGGCCGTCTACTTCCTTAAAGATTTAACTCTTAGAAATCCAATGAGGGTTGCTATGTGTCAGGATCAACTCGATGGCAGTGGTTTGCTTTGGTTTATATTGAACTAGGTGGAAAGGGTTATATCCATTCATATAGTAATCAAACTAAAAAAAAAAAAAAAAAAAACACAAACTTACTGCCATCGAGTTGGATCCAACTCACAGCAACCCCTCCTTGGGTTTCTAGGCGATATCACTACAAAAGTAGATTGCCCAATCTTCCTTCCGAGAAGTGGCTGGTGGGTTTGAACTGCCAGCCTTCTGATTAACAATCAAATGGCTTAGGTACTACACCACCAGAGCTCCTAGTATACTAATAAGATAATTTAAAATTCCCTTTGGTTCTTACAAAACTTATAAATAACAAATACAATTGGTGCTTTCTACCATCAGCACTCCAACTGAACAAAAGCCTAAGAATAGAATTATTGTTATTTTCAAATAGTAATAATCAGTATTTTATAGTAAAACAAATGAATGAGAGCCTGTAGGTAATGTTTAAGATATATTGAAAACACAATGCCTGCCATTCTGAAGTTTGTATACCAAATAAATGAAAACACCTAATAACTCTCAATGAAATAAGGAAAAGTTACAAATCACTCGGGATGTTGGAAGATTATGTCGTGTAGAAGTCCAACTACAAAAGTTTTAATTAACTGATGACTCCAGCTGGTGTGCTCACAAATCCATCACCATGTTTGCACTCAGGCCTCCCATCTCATGGCCTGTTGCCAGACAGTGACTGAGCTTGGCACAAAGACTAAGGCAGACACATTCTGGGAAGATACACAAATCCCCTGATGGCTGACATTGACTCAAGGACTCCCAAAGAGCTTGCAATCTTTTTTGAGACTTCATGTAGTCAAGGACGTGTCTTCTTCCCAACCTTCCTCCCTTCCTTTACTCTGAGTAGACTTGCATGGTAGTTTGTTGGCACCCCTAACCTTTTCTAACGTCCTCACTCTTTTCTCTCCTAAGTTTTTGCTTACTCATTGCATGTTTATTCCCACCTTGGTATCAGCCTCATGGAGAATCTCAACTAATAAAAGCACATTTCTCTTTTATTTGTTTGAATTAGTCAATATTTATTTATTTTAATTCTGCCTGCTAAGTCATCTAAAAAAAATATTGATTCAAGAATTTTCCATACTTATTAAATTCTGGCCTAAAACAAGAGCAGAAAGTTTGAGCACAGATAACAAGAGCATATGGGACAACTTGACTCCTGACATAAATGTATATATACTAAGTTAGTTACTATTAAAAAAGAGAATGCTCCTCCCCTTCACCCCCTAAACAGGTACAAGCAACTGTTCCTGTTTTTTGTTGAGGATATACACAGCAAAACATACATCAATTCAACAGTTTCTACATGTACAATTTAGTGACATTGATTACATTCTTTAAGTTGTATAATCATTGTCACCCTACTTCTCTATGTTTTTCTTCACCCAGGAGCATAAACCCACTGCCCACTAAGTTTTCTCTTTAATCTTTTGAGTTGATGTTTTCAGTCTGATCTCAAATAGGTAGATCTTGAACAAGCACAATACTCAAGGCAGCAATCTTTACTAGTTAAGCTGAACTCTCATTTGGTTTTTAAAATGTTACTGTCATATTGAAAAACAGCAGATCAATAATCAAATCAAAAAACCTTCACAGATTTAGTCTTGATGAGTTTGGAATTTGTGGTATTCAAATAGTGCTTCAGCTGAAGTTTGTGTTTGTTTATAAAATCCTTTTTTTTTTTTTTTTTTAAGATAGCTAACCAGAGTGTGCTGTGATTACAATATATAATGGGGCTTCTTAAAAAATTCAAGGATATTAACTTCAAGAATATTAATCTTCAAATATCATAATCTTCAAGAATCCACAACCAAAACCAAACCCACTGCCATGGAGTCTATTCCAACTCATACCAACTCTACAGGACAGAGTAGAATTGTCCCATAGGGTTTCCAAAGCTGTAAATCTTTTTTTTTTTTTTGGCATATGTGCTGTAGCAAATTACCTGGTATGGCTTTTCTAGCCATAAGTCTTTGTAAACTCAGTGGTGGAATGAGCAACTGAGGAGCTTCTGACTGTAAAAGTTATCCACCTGGGGTATTTCTGTTGGGAGTGACACTGGAGCAATGTTCTGGGAAGTTCGCTCTCTCTCAGGTTCGTAGAATTCTGATGTTGTGACTGGCTAGTTTGGCCACTCTGCGGGCCTCAAAAGGGGCCTTCTAGAGGAAGAACTCTTTCTGACTGCTGGTTGAGTAAGACTTGCTGCTGAAATAGACACTCATTCCTGAGAGACGTGCTGCTGGGAAAGAGACGCAAGAGACACACATTGCTGGGAGAGAGACTGTGAGAGATGGCGGACTGGGAGAGAGACTGAGCATTTTTCCTGAACTTGAATTATAACCTGGTGCTTCCCTAATAAACGCCATAATCTGTGAGTTCTGTGTGCCCACTGCACCGAATTATCAAACCCAGGAGAAAGGTGGTGGGTGCTTTGGGTGGAACGGTTGGTGAAAGGGCTGGGGGGAGGCAGCATGTCAGGCCTTGTCAGAATGGGCCTTGGGCTACTGATAGTGATTCTGTCTTCCTCTTGTGCGGTTAGAGGAGGTCAGAAGAAGTGGCCTCCTTGCCTTTTTAGCAGCATATTATTGTTTTTAAAGTTTCTTATTGTGATTTGGGTGCAATTTTACGAAGATTCATTTTACACTCAACAGTTCATGCACATTTTGTTTCATGACACCAATTACAATTCCTACAAGGTAACAAACAGGTCTCCTCCCATCTCTTCTCTGTGGTTACCCCTTCCCTGCGTCTTTCTGACCTATGTATTCCTTCCTGCCTAGCTTTCTCTATGTGTAAAAATAAGAACAAAAACAAGCACATTTCTTAATTCTACCCCTTGAGGTTGGTATAATTAGAGCTTCCAGTGGTGGATAGTTGATATTTCTAATTATCCTTATTGCATTCAAAACGTCTTTGCAAATTAAGAGAGATTAGATTATGGTGGTCACCTAAGCACAGAGACACCCAAAATAGAACAAATCTATAATAATTATGGAAAACATAAGACATCAGAAATTATAAGGAATTTGTTAAGGAGAGAAATTAGGTAAAGCTAAATTGACAAGTATTGAGAAAAAGTGAAAATATTATGAGAAAGAAAAGTATTTGATGTATGAACAAATTGAAGAAGAACTTGGAATTAAAACTGTTTTAAAAAGATAAAGCAAAATCTGTTTATATAAGTGTGATAGAAATTAAGTGTGTCCCCTAGACGAGTAGTGATGAAAGAATATTCAAGAACAACAAAAAAACACAATTGAAAATATTTCATTTTGAGAACATATATAAGAAGATATAAACAATCTTCTGTAAAACAAAGATAAAAGATAAAATGCTGTGAGAGAAAATATATATGAAGGATTAATGTTGATAATATATAAAGAACTTTTATAAACCAATTAGGGATATTAAGTAGATGAAACTTATGAATAGTCCATAGATGAAATATAATTGAAAAATAAGCATATTAAAAATGCTTAAATTCTTCAGAGAGTGAAAATACAATCCCCAGACTAGAAGAAAATATTATCAAAAAACACATATCAGATTTAAAAAAAAAAGACTTGTACCTAAAATATCCAAAATATATAAAGAACTCTTATAATTCAAGAATAAGAAAACAAAACAAAACAAAAAAGTTAAAAAAAAAGTGGGCAAAAGATCAAAACAAATATCTCACCAAAAACGATATTCACATGGCAAAAAGTATATTAAATAATCCTCAAGAATCATGTGTAATTAGGGAATTAGAAATTATAACAACAATGATGTACCACTACAGACTAAAACTCAAAACATGTACAACACTAAATGCTGGTGAATATGTGGAGTAACTCTCTTTCATTGCTGTTGGGAATGCAGAATGGTACAAGCACTTTGGAAGACAATTTGGTAGTTTCTTACAAAGTAAAGTATGTTATTATTGTTGTTAGGTGCCATGGAGTTGGCTTCAGTTCATGA
>NW_006921767.1:1386657-1387664 GCF_000298275.1 Orycteropus afer afer | reverse complement strand
TGGAAACCACAGGTGTGGGTTCAATTCCAGACCTGAAGGGCAGTTAGGGGCCATAGTCTCAGTGGTTCCACCAGGCTCTATTGGACCAGCAAAACTGGTCCCCGCCCCCAGTCCATAGTATTTTCAGTATTCCTTACCAAGACCACAATTCAAAGGCATCAACTCTTCTTCATTCTTCCCTACTCATTGTCCAGATTTCACATGCATATAATGCTGTCGAAAATACCATGGTTTGAGTCAGGCACACCTTAGTCTACAAAGTGAAATCTTTGTTCGTTAACACTTTAAAGTTTACTTTAAAGTAAAACAGTTTTGTCTTATGATTCAGCAATTGCACTCATAGGTGTTGATTCTTTTGAATTGAAAGCTTATCCCCACACAAAAACCAACATAGAGGTATTTATAGGACCTCTACTCATAATTGTCAAAAATAGGAAGCAATCTATCCTAATAAGTGGATGGATAAATAACTGTGGTACATTCATTCATACTATGGAATAAAATTCAGCAATGGAAAGAAATGACCATCATGAACCTCTACTGCATATTTTTAAGTGAAAGAAGTCATTTTGAAAGGTTACGTGCTGTATGTCTTGAAGTATATAACATTCTGGAAAAGACAAAACTGTAGAGACAGTAAAAATATCAGAGGCTCCCAGGGGTTCAAGGGGAGGGCTAGAGAAACACTTGTCTATGAGCACAAGACAGGACTGATGTCATCATTTCACACTGTTATAATGTTCTTTTAAAAATAGCTAACCAGTTATGAGAGTTAGGGCATCTATTCTCACTGGTCAGTGACCAAATAATCTAGAATGTTAAATATTTTGAATATCACTCTCAGAATGAAAGTTATTCACAAAGTTGGTCATTATAGAATAGTTTGTAAAAGCAAAACAAGAACCAGGAAACAGGGGGGCGGGGCAAGATGGCGGACTAGGCAGAAGGATTGCACAGACCCTCTTCAACAAAGAAAAGGGAAACCAATAAATACAGACACAGAAGAT
>NW_006921767.1:1352595-1379092 GCF_000298275.1 Orycteropus afer afer | reverse complement strand
AGGAAACAACCTAGGTATCCCTTAGTGAGGGAATGAACTAATAGATTATGCATATTCATATGAGAAGATGGTATGCTGAAGTTAAAATAAATTAATTAAGTCAACACTTGCAACATGAATAAACTCAAGCCCAATGCTGTGGCAAAATGGTATGTACAATATGAGTCTCTTTATTTAAATTTGTGAATCATAAATAGCAACTTGCCTTAATAGATTATAATATAAGTAATTGTAATCATGTTAAAAAGCATATATACCAGGTGTAGAATACTGGTCAATTTTGACGAATTTGATTCCCTTGGACTTCTTGTTGTTAGGTGTCATCAGATCAATTCAACTCATAGCACCCCATGTGACACAGTAGAACTTCACCATAGGGTTTTCTAGGTTGTAATCTTTAAAGAACAGTTTGCCAGGTCTTTCTTCTGAAGGGCCCCAAAGTAAGTTCTAACTGCCAGCCTTTTGGTTAGCAGCCATGCACTTTACTGTTGTAAAGCCAGGGCTCCTTGGACTTTCTATTAGCAATTGTAAATATCTAAAGCCTGAAAAACAAAACAAAAACCTAGGCCGAAATGTTTACTAAATATACTTAGAAAAATAATCCTATTTCTCACTTCCAAATGAAGTATGTATACAATAAAATCCACCTTACCCTGGTTCTCTAATTTGGCTATTCAACTTCTGGTTCTGGCTGGAACTAAAAACTTCGTATTTGTGCAAAAATGAATAATGAATTTATCAGTCATCTTTGCTTCAGATTGATTTGGAATAATGAGTTGGTTCTTGTATTATTCAGTACAAATTTGTCTTCCATCACACAGGGTGGTCCCTATATCTCAGTTCAAAAAAAAAAGCTTATGTTTACAAGTTCATCACTATGGTTTTTAGTCTGTTTGTTTGCTTTGCTTTGCTTTGCTTTTGCTTTCTGAGAAATTACTTGCTTTGGAAATAATAACCGTTCAGTTCAGAGACTACAATTGCCAAATGTCATATTCTACTTGTTCTATGTTTTCCTCAATCTTTAGATGGGAGAGCTTGCCAAATTGTCAGATTGCTGCCTTGTTTGTCTGTAATGTAGTTGCCAATTTTAAATATTCATAGCTGAGGAACTGAGATTTTGTGCAATGCCTACCTAGCATTAGCTGACATCCAATTGCTGCTTCAATTTCTGTCCCTTTTTTTATTTTTTAATGTATTTTTCTTATTAAACGATTTGGCACTCTTTGGGAAATCTCACTGTCTCTTGACTAAATATATTTACCATGATATATGTGGAAAGTAATGCATAGAATAGGCTTAAAGTCCCAGTAAATGTTGAGAGCAGCCCTCTTTATCAAGATGTGGCAGGATAGCTCTATTTCCGTCAGTTATTTATCTATTTTTTCTTCGGTCTTCAGTAGCATATTTGCTTTGCCATTTTATATTTACTCACAGAGTGCACCAAGATCAAGGAGATGGGATACTCTAAGATTCTATTCCCCTTGGGTGCTTCCCCTCCCATGAAGGAGTGTTGCTGAGTTTAATGATATTGCTGCCTTTCTTCTCTCCTCCTCCGCTTTCATTCCCCTCCCCTACTGTTCTGCATATTGAACAATAATAAATGTTTTCAGAGCTCCCACTGACCTCTCACCAACTCTCACTCCCAACAAAAAAAAGGAAAAGTTTTTAAAGCCAATTTCTTTTTATAATAAGTTTATCCTAAATTTGCTCAATTGTGTATGGATTTCCAATGATATTTATATATTTTTGCCATGAAAATGTGCATTCAAACAAGAATGATCATTTTAAATTAGCATTTGCTGAAGCATTGCAAAAAGGGTTCAGTGATGCTGTGTTTATCACCTTTCTTTGTATGTACATAAAAATGTTTGGGAATGAATGAATTATGAAAATGACTATAAATACTTCTAAATATGTAACTTCCATTTTTATTTGGATTGAGTAGGAAGGAACACAGGAGATTTTCTGGAGTGAAGAAAAGATTCTGCATCTTGGCTGAGAGAGCAATTATAACCTCACCACCCACCTCTCAGAAGAAAGGTTGGGCAATCTACTTCCGTAGTGATACCACCTCGGAAACCCAAGGAGGGGTCACTATCAGTTGGGTTTGCCTCGACGGCAGTGAGTTTTTATATGTAAAAGTCTATACATAGATCTGCAAATGTAAATTGAGGAACTACAATGTACCAAGTACCGTGTTAAACAATTTTAAAAAGACCTAAGAATACAGACATTAGGTTGTAAACAAATGTTATTAATATTTGGCAAGTGGTTTGAAGGCAAAATAAGGTATAGTGGTAGTTAAAATTATGTGTCAACTTGCAGGGGCCTCATTTTGAGTGGCTGCATAACTGAATGTAGTAATTCCCATGATGGGACTAGAAATCAACTATATGGTGGAATCTACTGAAGCAGCTGCCTAGCAGCCTTAGGGGTATGGTCTGCTTCCAGTATATAAGGAGAAGTTTTGGTAAAGGTCTGAAGCTTTTGGAATGCTTGAATCCTGCATGTAGCCGAGTCATAGTTCAGCAGCCTGCCGTGTTCTCTGCCAATCTTGGGACTGTTGATGGGCTTGAATAAGTGGCCTGCCATGTGGTTTGATAGTTTGGATGGTGCCATTTTCCTTGTCAACCTTAGGTTTGTCAGTCTCAGCAGCCAGCACCTGCCTAAATGGGGAGACGCTTCCAGCTCCAATGGGCTAGGAGCAGGAAGCAGAGCTAAAGCCCAAGGTTGAAGGGCTTTTACCCAGCCCTTGGAGCTTGGCACTTTGAACTCAAAATTTTAGCCTCCAAAACTGTAAGAAAATAAACTTCTGTTTGTTAAAGCCATCCATCTATTTGTGGTATTTTTCTGTTAGATCAGAACTAGAGGTAAGCAAAATAAGTATTATCAAAAAAAAAAAAAAAAAGAACTATATATGCAGATATAGATATAGATGCTATAAACTATGTTTTTATACAATTAACCATGACCCATGCCTAAATAAGAGTGTTGTTCTGGTGGTGTAGTGCAGTTCAAACCCACAAGACACTCTTTGGAAAGAAGGTTGGGCAATCTCCTTCTGTAGAAGACCACCTCAGAAAGCCAAGGAGGGGTCACTATGAGTCAAATCAACTTGACGACAGTGGGTTTTTCTGATTTCATGCCTAAATATGAAGGAATTATGATCCAACTTTTTGTACTAAATGAGTGTGTATATGTTCATTTGTGGGTGTGATGGTTATGTATCAGAGTGACACTAGGTAACCAGAATAGAGGGGGACTGTTGGGTGCTTATAAACCAAACCAAACTTACAGCCATTTTGTCCATTCTGACTCATAGTGACCCCCACTGGGATTCCAAGGCTGTCAATATTTACAGAAGCAGACTGCCTCACCTTTGTTCCAAGGAGCGGATGGTGGGTTTGAACTGCTGATCTTCTGGTTAGCAGCCAAATGCCTTTACCACTACACCACCGGAGTTTCTTGTTGGGTGCTTAGGATTGTGAAAAGTATAAAATATTTTCTTATTACAATTAAGTTCTGCCAAAATTAAATCAATTACGTATGGATTTTCAATGATATTTGTATTTTTTCCTTGAAAATGTAGATTTTAACAGGGAATAAATAAAAAAACGAACTCATTGCCATTGAGTCGATTCTGATTCCTAGCAACCCTATAAGTCAGAGTAGAACTGCCTCATAGTGTTTCCAAGGGTGTAATCTTTATAGAAGCAGAATTCCACATCTTTCTCTCACAAAGCATCTGGTGGTTTTGAGCCACCAATATTTTGATTAGTAGCCTAGTGTTTACCTCTACACCAACCAGGGCTGATTTAGTTGAGAATGAACTATACATACTGAAACAAATATTGAGGATCCTCTGGAGGGAGGGCTTCAGGAGAAACAAAACATTAGAAAAAATGTTTGTCTTTACAGAAATCATTTTGGAGGATACAGCTTGAATACTGCAATAAATATTTACATAAAAATTTCTCTGTGGACATATGTTTTCATTTCTCTTGGGTGTATACATGTCGTTGTTTTCGTTATGTGCCATAGAGCAATAGGAGTGGCATTTCTGGGTCATATGGAGAGAACTTGTTGATGTCCAATCATTTCAGGAGGTTGCATGTGATCAAGAACTGATGGTATTGAAGGAAGAAGCCCAAGCTTCATTGAAGGAATTTGCCAAAAACAAGGCTTCAGGAATTGATGGAAGACCCATTGAGATGCTTCAAAAAAAAAAAAAAAAAAAAGGATACAGTCCTGGAAACACACACTCATTTATAACAAGAAATTTGGAAGACAGTTACCTGGCCAACCAACTGGAAAAGATACATATTTGTGCCCATTTCAAAGAAAGATATTCCAAAAAAAAAGAAGAAGAAATTATCAAGCAATATCATTAATATAATATATAAATAAAGTTTTGCTGAAGATAATTAAAAAAAAAGTTGCAGCAGTATATTGACATGGAACTGCAAGAATTTCAGCTGGATGCAGATGGAAAAAAAAAAAAAAACTTTCTGCCATCGAGTGGGATCAGACTCATAGCGACCCCTCCTTGGGTTTGTGAGGTGGTAGGAGCTCTGGTGGCATAGTATCTAAGGCATTTGACTGCTAACCAGAAGACTGGTAGTTCAAAGCCACCAGCCACTCCTTGGAAGGAAGGTTGGGTAATCTACTTCCATAGTGATAACATCTCAGAAACCTAAGGAGGGGTCGCTATGAGTCGGGTCCAACTCAATGGCAATGAGTTTTGTTTATCACTACGGAAGCAGATTGCCCAACCTTCCTTCTGATGAGTAGCTAGTGGGTTAGAACCACCAGCCTTCTGGTTAGCAGTCAAATGCTTTAGGCACAACGTCACCAAGAGGGTGTGAAATAAGGGATGTCATTGCTGATGTCAAATGGATCTTGCTTGAGGACAAAGAATACCAGAAAGAGGTTTATCTATGTTTTATTGACTATGCAAAAGAACTTGACTGTCTAGATCATAACAAATTTTAGATAAACTGCAAAGAATGGGAATTCTAGAATACTTAACTGCACTCATGAAGAACCTGTACATAGACCAAGAGGCAGTCATTCAAACAGATGCATAATTTAAAGTCAGGAAAGGTATGCATCAGGATTGTATGTTTTTACCATAATTACTCAATTTTATGCTGAGAAAATAATCCAAGAAACTGGACTACATGAAGAAGAACATGTTATTAAGATTGGAGGAATGCTCATTAACAATCTGTGATATGCAGATGACAAACCTTGCTTGCTGAAAGTAAAGAAGACTTGAACAACTACAGCTTTCAGTATGGATTACACCTCAACATCAAAAAATATATATTCATAAGGGGATCAATAAGAAACATAGAATAAATGGAGAAATGATTGAAGTTATCAAGGATTTCATTTTATTTGAATCCACAATCAATGCTCATGGAAACAGAGACTAAGAAATCAAACAACACACTGCATTGGGTAAGTCTGCTGCAAAAGACCTCTTTAAAATATTTAAGACTGAAGATGTCAATCTGAAGACTATTGTGTACCTGACTCAAGCCATGCTATTTTCAGTAGCTTCATATGTGTATGAGAGCTGGTCAATGAGTAAAGAACACTGCAGAAGAATTGATGCATTTGAATTGTGGTGTTGACAAAGAATATGAATGTACCATGGACTGCTAGAAGAACAAATAAATCTTCTTGGAGAAAAATAGCATATGTAGTTCCTTTTATGGATGCTCTGGTGGCATAGTGCCTAAGGCATTTGACTGCTAACCAGAAGGCTGGAGGTTCAAACCTACCAGCCACTTCTCAGAAGGAAGGTTGGACAATCTACTTCTGTAGTGATAGTGCCTCAGAAACCCAAGGAGGGCTTGCTATGAGTTGGATCTGACTCAACGGCAGTGAGGGTTTTTTTTTTTTTTGGTTCCTTTATAATTTTACTTGTATTATTTTTGTGGTGCAGTGCCAAAGGCATTTGAGTGGTAACCAGAAGGTTGGTGGTTCAAACCCACCAGCCACTCCATGGAAGGAAGGTCAGGCAACCTACTTCCTTAAAGATTTACCACCTTAGAAACCCAATGGGGGTCGCTATAAGTCAGAATCAACTCCATGGTAGTGGGTCTGGTTTGGGTTTGGGTTTGTTTTTATTGTTCTTCATGTGTATTTGAATTACCATCTATGGGCACTTATTTTCATCCTATAGAAATTTCTTAAGTATTTCTTTTAAGGCAGCTTTTCTAGTAATAAATTTCCTCAATCTTTATTTTACTCTAATTTTTGATAGATGTACTGGATATAGGACTCTTGGTTTAGAGAATTTTTTCATTGAACATTGAATATATTATCCCACAAGCTTCTGGCAATCATTGCTTTTGCTGGGAAGCCAGTTGCTAATCTTATCAGGGTGCCCTCCTAAGTGGCACATCATTTTTCTCTTACTGATTTCAAGATTTGCTCCTTGTTTTCAACTTTTAACATTTTTTGCTATACTCTGTTCTTCAGCTTTTTAATTTCTATCAATTTATCTTCAAATTCTCTAATTCTCTGTCATTTGACTTTACTGCTGAGTACTGTGGTAAATATTTTATTTCAGTTATTGTAATTTTCAACTCCAGAATTTCTATTTGGTTATTTTGTAGCATTTTTATGTCTTTATTTTCTCTGTTTAGTGTGACATTGCCATTATATATTCCTGAATTTCTTAAATCATGCCTTCCTTTAGTTCTATGAACATATTTATAAAAACTACATTGAAATATATATATTTTTTCTGTTAAGTCCAATATCTAATTGTTCTCAAGGGTAGTTTCTGTTGGCTGATTTTCTTTTTCTTTTTCTAGTGTGTGTGTCATATTTTCCTATGTCCTTCTTTGCCTTATAAGTTTGTTGGGAATTGTACCTTTTAGATAATATATTGTAGCAACTCTGAGTACTGGTCCTTACTTTCTGGGGCTTGCTATTATTATTTGTTTAATGGCTGGCTGAATTATGTTAGTGAAATCTATTTTTTCTCACTGTTAAGCATCTAGGAGCTCTGGTGGCATAGTGCCTAAGGCATTTGACTATTAACCAGAAGGCTGGTGGTTCAAACCCACCAGCCACTCCTCAGAAGGAAGGTTGGGCAATCTACTTCTATAGAGTGATATCGCCTCAGAAACCCAAGGAGGGGTCACTATGAGTTGGATCTGACTCAACAGCAGTGAGTTTTGTTTGGTTTTGGTTAAGCAATTGCCATTCTTCTTTAGGGAGGTGCAGCATTGATGGGTAGAAGGAAAATGGTACTGGTAAGCCAACTTCCACTCTTTTTCTGACCAAACCCAGCTATTGTTGCTGCTATTAGGTACCACGTGGTCAGCTCTGACTCACGGCCACCCTATATGCAACAGAATGAAACATTTTGCTCTCCTCACAAAACTTGCTTTGTTTGAATTCATCACTGATGCCGTTCAATGAGATGTCAATCCATCTCATTAAGGCTCTTCTCCTTTTTTGCTAACCCTCTACTTTATCAAGCATGATATCCTCCTCCAGGGACTGGCCCCTTCTGACAACATGACCAAAGTACGTGAGAATTCCAGCGATTCTTGCTTCTAAGGAGCCTTCCGGCTACACTTCTTTCAGGACAGATTTATTTGTTCTTCTGGCAGTCCATGATATTTTCAGTATTCTTTGCCAACACCACAATTTCAAAGCATCAACTCCTCATCTTGGGTCTTCCTTATTCATTGTCCAGCTTTCACATGCATATGAGGCTATTGAAAATACCATGGGTTGGGTTAGGAGCACTTTAGTCTTCAAAGTGACACCCTTGCTCCTTAACAATTTAAAGAGGTCTTTTGCAGCAGATTTTCCCAATGCAATATGACATTTGATTTCTTGACTGTGGCTTCCATAGTTGTTGATTGTGGATCCAAGTAAAATGTAATCCTTGTCAATTTCAATATATATATATATATATTTTTTTTTTCCCATTAATCGTGATGTTCTTACTGGTCCAGTTGTGAAGATTTTTATTTTCTTTGTATTGAGGTGTCATCTATACCAAAGACTGTAGTATCTGATCTTCAGCAGTAAATGCTTCAAGTCCTCTTGGCTTCTTCACAAGCACAATTAAGTATTCTGGAACTCTCATTCTTTGCAATGTTATCCATAATTTGTTATGATCCACAGTCGAATGACTTTGCACAGTCAATAAAACACAGGTAAACATCTTTGTGGCGTTCTTTGCTTTCAGCCAAGATTCATCTGACATCAGCAATGGTATCCCTCACTCCACACCTTCTTCCGAATCCGGCTTGAATTTCTGGCAGCTCTCTGTCCAAGTAAGGCTGCAATCATTTTAAAAATTCTCTTCAGAAAAATTTTACTTGCATGTGATATTAATGATATGGTTCAACTAGCAACCTTTCCAGCAACCAATCACAAACTTCTGGTGCCAGTTTTCACCAATTTTATTGTGGAGTGGATTAGGGGAGCTATTCATGATAAAAGTTGATCTTTAGTTAGATTTATTTTTACCAACCTGTTTTGGAGTTACATAACCATTGACATCTGTATATTCCACCTCAGACTCCAAGTACTACTGTCACTTGTCATTTGTATTCACCTTACAATCTAGCTCTATTTCTGATGTCTGTCAAATGCACTCTGCTTTTCTGTCTAGGAGAGCAACTCCTCTCACAGACTCCTGAGCCTTTGCTGTCATTAAACACAGTCATTGCAGAAAAAAAAAAAAAAAAAAAAAAATGGCGTTCAGTTTTATAGAAGGTGTCTGGTATTTTTTCGTATTTTACAGTTCTCTTATATTTATAATGTCTATTTTCAATCACCTCAAATGCACATAAGAGATGAACAATGAATAAGGAAGACCGAAGAAGAGTTGATGCTTTTGCGTTGTGTTGGAGAAAAATGTTGAGAGTACCATGGACTGCTAAAAGAACTAACAAATTTATTCTGGAAGAAATGCAGCTGGAATGCTCCCTGGAAGCGAGAATGGCCAGAGTTTGTCTCACCTACTTTGGTCATGTTGTCAGGTGGGACCATTCTCTGGAGAAGGATATCATGCTTGATAAAATGGAGGGTCAGTGAAAAGGAGGAAGGCACTCAATGATCTGGATTGACACGGTGGCTACAATTGTGGGCTCAGGTATAGCAGGGATCGTGAGGATGGCACAGGACCAGGCTGTGTTTTCTTCTGTTTGTACATAAGGTCACTATGAGTCAGAAACGACTCAATAGCACCTAGCAACATCAACATTAATGGTGATGGTGTTTTATTAAAATAAACAAACAAAATACTTCTGAAAGTGTGTCTTTTAATACATGTTTTAGGCATTTGACTTTGTGATAAATTGAACTGTGAGCTTGAACTTTCTGCTGCCACTCTCTTTGGCAATTCATTGCTTTGACAAGTTTTTCCGTTTATGTTCTAAGCAAATGGCATTGTTTCCCTATAGGACCTAATATTCAGGCTGAAAATGTGACTTACTTGAATATACTTTGATTCGGTTTAATACGAGATTGTGATATTCCACAAATATTAGCATCATCTAAGAAACAAACTGGTAAAAATTCCACTTGTCTCATATGGATGTAAAATACTAATTTGATCTCAGAATAAAAGCAGGATGTAATTTTCTGCTTAGGTACACTTATAGTTTTGTGTTTTTAATTAGCTTCCATTAAAAATGCTGGTGCAAATTCTTACATTTGCACCCAATGGCACATTTAACATATAGAATGATGATTGGAAATTATATACTGAAACATATTATGCAATTTGCAAATTCTATACTTCCAATAATCTTTACCAATTTTGTGAAACAGACGTTGACAAAATAAAAATGTTTTCCAATGATTGTTATTCCAAAATTATTTTTCCCTTTCCTCACTTTATTTTTTCTTAGTTTGGTGCTAATATGAACCATAATAATTAAGATTTTTCCAGCTTCCACTAACAGCTAGAAAAAGAGTGACATTTCCAACTCACTTGAACCAGCTATCCCGATCTGCACTTGCATTACAAAGCAATCATTTTGACAGCCATATTTATTTATGAGCAGGTGGTTCTAGATTTTTTGTTTTCTCTCTCTTTGTAGCAGCAGCTATGGGTGAAGGAATGTCTGTTTAGCGTGCAGACTCCTGGAAAGACTGCCTTTTGAACTAACTTTTCATAATTCCTAACACTATGCCAAATTTTTATGGTAGCTGAATAATTTTTAATAATAAAGTAACCTATTAAAAACAAAAGACCCGTTTCTTCTCTAGGGTCTATGAGGTAAAGGAGAGATAGATTAAATTTTGCACTATAAATTGTAATCTGTAGAGAGAAAAAGAAAAAGAAAGAAGTTTCTTTGTTACACAGAGTGAATCACATTTAAACCAAGTGAAACAGCTCTATTAAATATCTCTGGAATGTATCCATACCACTCTTCCTCCTCAGCTTTTCTCCCAATTGGAGATTCCACAGCCCCTATTCAGCACGAATCCAAAGATTATTTGAGGATCAATCTTTCAATTGAAAATATGGTGAGTGCTATGAATCACCTTGCCAACAATATGGGAATATGCACCCAAAACAAATTTTTGCCCATAATTTTATTATGGTAGAGGCCTGTCATAGATGACCTTGCCTCCAAGTTAGCCAAAAATATGTAGTTAATTATGTCTACTAATTTTCTATTTTTTCTGTAATATCTTCCTCTGTCAATCTTTGGGAGCACTAATCCTATCCCTTGTGATCTATAGGTGGCTACCTCACCAGGCTTGGGCTAGATGTATTCCTCCTATTGCCTATGGTTAGTTACAGATAATCAGGCAACTTAAACCAAGTAAATGAGACCTAATTTACAGAGTGATGGGAAACCACTGGTAAAGAGAAGGTTTTAAAAATGTTTTTACTTATTAGTAGAATGAATAAAGTACTGTTGGGGATGCTAGCAAATGTTATGTAGAAGATAGAATTAAGCCAAAAGAGAGAAAACAGAGCAGAGGCAAGAAGGTGATAGAAGGGTTCTAGAATGCAATCATTTGTACCCCTGAAGCCAGCAATGCCTACAGCATTCAGTAATAAGAACCAAGACTCCTTTTTCATGCTTAAGCCAATTTTATTTGGATTTCTGTCACTTGCAACCAAGAGTCCTGACCAACGTACTTATTTGCTGGCAAAGAGGTACATTCCACTGGGAATGAAGCAGACCTCTTGGCAAAAAAAAAAAAAAAAAAAAAACAGTCTTGGCAAATGGATAAATTTTCCTTTCTAAGTAGAAATGCTATTCTAAGTGGAAAAGAAATGCCTAAATAGAATATGACTTTTGATCATGTAAGCTTGACGAAGAACATGAAACTCAATGTATATTAATTGATTTGTAGAACCATATTTAAGGTCATTAATCTTCAGATTTCAGAATATATTTAATAACTAAAAATGAAAAATGAGGGTCATTTCATAATTTTATGCTATTTTTCATTTTTAAAATATGGATGTAATGATTAAATTTCTATCTATCTGTTTAAAATGTAGATAAAAATGTCTTAAAATCAGTATGAATTCAATCTAATTCTGCACATACCTTCGAAAATTCAAATGGTCACACAATGCATTTAACTTTCATGCCTTATCATGGGAAGAAGTATTAAGGAAAAGACATTCCTAATTATCCTATAAAACTGTTAGATAATGTCAAAACCAAGTTGAGGTAAAATGTAGGATCACAGACAGAAACAACAAAATGGCAAAAAAAAAAAAAAAAAAGGAGTAACCTATAATCAGATTTCAAACACAAGGTGCAAATAATCATCTAAGATGACAAATGCTTCAGACAGAAGGGACTCAGCAGTAAGGTGGAGAACAATTAGTGGGAGACTTTATACATAGTAGATAAGAATGCATACTTTAGTTCAGATCAGTTTGGATTCGATCTCCAGCTTTGTCATTTAAAGTTACTTAACGTTTCTAGGGAAGTCTGGTATCATACTGCCTAAGGCATTTGACTGCTACCCAGAAGGCTGGCGGTTCAAACCCACCAGTCACTCCTGGGAAGGAAGATTGGGCAATCTACTTCCATAGTGATACTGCCTCAGAAACCCAAGGGAGGGGCCGCTATGAGTTGGATTCCACTCAATGGCAGTGAGTTTGGTTTTAGGGTTTTTTTCTTTTTAACTGTTTCTGAGCCTCAGTTTCCTCTTCTGTACCTACTTAATAAAGTTCCTTTGTGCTTATTAGTTGAATTATGCCAAGCATGGTCTTCCTATAATTTAGCTTTAAACTTGGAGATAATACACATAAAGTGTTTCGTAAAGTAGTTGACCCAAAGTTAGCACTTAGTGAACAGTAGTTGTACTTTTTATGAAAAGTATCATTCATTATAACCATTATAATTAACCCAATCTATTAGATACTGGTTTGCACGATAACTCATTTATGATCACCACAATTCTTGCTATAAAAGTTATTATGTTTTTAGCATATCCAGGAATAATATATTAGTTTTCATTCATATATTTGCAATCCAGACACACAGGGTATGAATACAACAGCAAGGTATTCAGAACTTAAAATAATGCTTGTAAGCAAGTCTTCATAGTAAACCCCTGTGTATTTATGTTGCCTTTCACATTGTAAGTGTTATGAATGTTATTTAAAGTTCCTTTAAATGAGGACAATTTCTTTTACTCAACTACTCAGTATTCTCACTATATTTTAGGAGTCTCTTTCTTTGAGTAAGCTTTGGAAAGACAAAGTAAAATAATTTAGTCAGACATGGAGCTGAGAAAGAGAAAATTTATGTTCAAAACTGGTATGGATTGAATTATGTCCCAGATAGTATGTGTTGGAAACCTAACCTATGCACTTTTGAGATATAAAAGGAGCAGATTCGGCATAGAAACAAGTGAGCATAAAGGAGGGAAGAGAGACTCCACGTGGAAGAATACCTCAAAGAAGGCCAGGGAAGCTGAGACAAGAAATTCCCCTCAGAGTGGACAGAGAGAGCCTTGTCTCAGAGCCAGCACCCTGAATTTGTCCTTCTAAACTATAAAAAAGTGTTGTGCACCGGTTAGAATGCTCAGCTGGCATCTGAAAGGTGGACAGATGGAACCTACAAGTCGCTCCACCGGTGAAATACGTGGCAGTTCTATTCTGTTCTGTAGGGTCAGTCGGATCCGTCAAGATGGCAATAGAGTTTTTTTTTTTTTTTTAAAGGTGATAAAACAAATTTCTATTTGTTAAAACTACCCAGTTGTAGTTTTGTTATAGCAACGCAAAAACACAACTCACTGCCATCCAACCTGAGACGGCTCATAGTGACTCCTCCTCGGGTTTCCGAGGCAGTATCACGACTGAAGTCGATTGCACAACCTTCCTTCTGAGGAATGGCTGGTGGGTTTGAACCGCCAATCTTCTGGTTAGCAGTCAAATGCCTTTGGCACTAAGTCACTGAGAAAACTAATAGAGACTACCCAGTTTGAACTATAATTCTTAGAATAACAATTTGATTTCAGATTCTTTGGAGTTGCCTTTTAAATATACCATATAACAATTCATTCTTAACAGCCATAAGAACACATTAGGTAGAGCAGTCGTGATTCCAAAATAGAGGGAGCTTATATAATATTTAAAAATTAAGAATTATCGTTCATGGTTATTTACCACAGTTCCAACCTTAAAATTGAATGAATGAAAGCTTTCAGCAGAAAGTGGGAATTCCATTTTGACAAAGTTAAATAGAATGAGCCTCAGGTGGACAAAACTGTTGTTCTTGTTGTTATTTGCCATGGAGTCAGACCTGACCCATAGTGACCCCTTCTTGGGTTTCCGAGGCGGTATCACTACGGAAGTAGATTGCCCAACCTTCCTTCCGAGGAGTGACTGGTGGGTTTGAACCGCCAGCCTTCTGGTTAGCAGTCAAGTGCCTTAGGCACTAGTCTGCATATATATTTCTTTCTTTTTTCTTTCTTTCTTTTTAATTGTGGTTTGGTTTAAAGTTTGCAGAGCAGATTTGTTTTCCCTACAATAGTTCAAACACATTTTGTTTCACAACAATGATTGCAATACCCTCAATGTAACAGCTCTCTTCCCACTTTCTCCCTGTGGTTACCTCTTCCTTGTGTCCTTTTTTATGCATTTCTCTCCTCTGTGCTATCTCCCTGTGCAAATACTGCCCTTCTGATCTCTCATGGTTGATTGTTCTAAGGGGTGTTGTTGTTGTTGTTATGTGCGGTCGAGTCGGACCCGACTCATAGCGACCCCTTCTTGGGTTTCCAAGGCAGTATCACTGCGGAAGTAGATTGCCCCATCTTCCTTCCAGGGAGTGGCTGGTGGGTTTGAACCGCCAGCCTTCTGGTTAGCAGTCAAGTGCCTTAGCCACTACGCTACCAAAGCTCCCAAGGGGTGTACTTACCTAGTATAATTTTTCATCATGTAGGCCTGTCCACTGTTTGAATAGAAGCCATGGGAGTGAGTTTAATTCCAGGCCTGAAGGGTTACTAAGGGCTATAGTCTTGGTGGTTTTATCAGACCAGTAAGCCTGGTGCTTTTATAAATCTGACTTTTGTTCTACATTTTTCTCCTATTCTATTCAGGATCTCCTACATTGATCCTTTTCCTAGTGATGGACAGTGGTAGCTAGGCACCATCGAGTTTTGGTCTCAGCAAGATGTAGGCTGAGATTCACATAGTCCACTAGTCTCTTAGACTAATTGTTCCCATGTGGCTTTGGTTTTCTTCATTTTTCTTTGTTCCAGACAAGGAAAGACCAATTGATGCATCTCAGATGGCCACTCAAAATCTTTTAAAACCCTAGTACTACTCATCAAAGTAAAATGTAGAACAATGCTTTTGTGTAGTATGTTATGACAATTGAGCTGGATGTCCCCTATGACCATGATCCTGAGGCCCTAGGTGTAACAACTCTCTCCCTCAGGGTGGTTGGCTGTGGCCAAGAATTTACCATAACTTTGCCCCCTATGAGCTCTATTATATATATGGACATTCTTATAGCATACACAAATATGTATGTAGAAATACCTTCTGCCAAACTTACATATGATCATGAGGTATAATCCCTTTTGCCTAGACATACTTGATCAGTCAGCCTATCTACCTATATATGTATCCACTCGTAGATTAATGTTTGTTATTGCTGGTAATGCAGTATTGTGTATGTAAAGGTATTTATCTTTGCTGTCCATGCCTGCATATATATTTCTTCACTATAAATGATAAATAATAATAAATAAGGGACTTTAATTTTTATATTAAAAAGAACTCTTAATGGTTAAGGAAAATGCACAATGGAATATTATTACTTAACCATAAAGAGTAATGAAGTCCTCATACATGCTAAAATACGGATATACCTTGTAAACATTATAAAGGTGAAATAACTTAGACACAAAAGGACAAATAGTTTATTATATTACTTATATGAAATAAGCAAATGTATAGAGACCAAAGCTTATTTGTGGATACCAACAACAACAACAGAGATGGGAAGGAGGGTGAGTAGAGAAGTCATTCCTTAGGATGTTGCTTAATTGTACGGGTCAAAACTTTTGTATTGGTGAATGCTTTGTTTTATATATTTTTATTGCAATAATAAAAAAGATCTCTCAAATCCAGAAACACCTGTTCTAAGAAGTTTAATACTTAATTGCCACCAAACCAAACCAAACTCACTGCTGTCGAGTTGGATCTGACTCATAGTGACCCCTCCTTGGGTTTCTAAGGTGGTATCACTACAGAGGTAGATCACCCAAATGTGCCAGATATGGACTAATATTTGGCTTTGATCAACACACAAGACTTAATAGTTAAAGTTTGTGCATAGTTCCATCGTAGATGGCCACTTGAAATCTTTTAAGACCACAGTCACTACTCACCACAAGATTTTTATGTACTATGTTGTGTCAATTGAGCATGATGTCCCCCAAGACTATGGTTCTGAGGCCACAGGCCTGATAATTCTTTCTCTCATTGTGTTTGTCTCTGAGAAGTCATTCCTACTCTATTTTCTGTTGCTTCTATAATGTATTTGGCTAATTTTGTAGCACAAATACATATGTAAGATGATCTTCAGCCAAATCTATCTTTGATCTAGGGTATAGTCCTGTTCACCTACCCCTACCTGATCTTCTTGCCTGTACATACATGGTCTCCTCTCATCTGAATCAAGGAATAGTGAAGAAAATCAAAGTCATCTGGAAACAATTAGTCCAAGGATAAGATGAACCACGAGGATCTCAGCCTTCACGACCCTGAGACCAGAAGAACTAGATAGTGCCTCCCTAACAATGCCAACCACTCAGAAAGGGATCAAAACTGGAGAGCATGGATAAAGTGGGAGGAAAAAATGTGAAATAAAATTCAAAAACACAAAAATAACCAGAATTACTGGTTGGATAGAGACTGGTGGAACCCCTGAGGCTATGGCCCTGGGTTACCATTTGGCCTAGAAATGGACTCACTCCCGTGAATTGGCTCTCAGCCCAACAATAGAAAGACCTAGAGGCAGAACACTTACCCCAGGGTGATGCACCCACCTACCCTAGGGAGATATGCCTCTTAGAGCAATCAGCAACGAGACACCAGAGAGGCAGCATTCACATAGAGGGAGAGCTGGACAGACAGGACTACATAGTTTAGAAGGGCACGAGGAGGGGGTAGGCACAGGGATGGGAAGGGACGACAGTGCGTTATGGTTGGGGATGGTAATTGGGGTGCATAATCAAATGTGCGGGAGCTCTGGTAGCATAGTGGATAAGACATTTGCCTGCTAACCAGACGGCTGGCGGTTCAAACCCACCAGCCACTCCTCGGAAGGAAGGTTTGGCAATCCTACTTCCGTAGTGATACTGCCTCGGAAACCCAAGGAGGGGTTGCTATGAGTTGGGGCCGACTCGACAGCACATAACAACAACAACAACAACAATCAAATGTGCATGAACTGTTGAATGGAAAACAAATTTGCTTTGTAATTTTGCACCCAAAGCACAATAAAATTCAAATAAATAAATAAAATAAAATCTGTGCATAGAATTATTATATCCTTAAATTCTTAATTCTTAGATTAGTCTCTTGGAACAAACCAATGTGCTTTGACACTACAAGAATTTCTTGTATGGTATTTGTAAAGAATCTACTAACATTCTACTCTAGGGAAGATGCTGAAATTTATATATATGCAATGAAATTTTAGATGCCGATGAAAATTTAGATACTGCTTGTCTTGAGGCAAATTACATTATTCTAATGCCATATTTCTAGAATCAAGATTTGAAGATGATTTTTTTTCTCTTAAGTGATTGTATGAAGCACACGTTTTTATAAAAATATATACTTTTAACAAAAATATTAGAAAGCTTAAAATATTTAAGGTGAGGAATAAAATTTTAAATATACTTCAGAAAACATCTTCTTGAGGAAGCACACAAAACTTGGAATTGCTTTAAAAAATTGCATTTTTCCAATGATCTTGAAGTATAGTAGATAAAGTGGAGTTGGCTCTATCTTAATTACTGTTATTGAGGAAGGCAAAAAAATATACCACATTACCAATATCCTTTCCTGGCAGAACTATTTGTAAATGCCTTTTTCCTGTACTAATTTCAGTTGCAAACAAGGAACTACTTAGTTTTGCCACTAAGTTTTGCAGGAACTGTAGGAGTGATCTAGCAGCAAATAGAACTAAGAGACAGTGCTTTCAATATAATGCCATATGTTTGACATTTTAAATAACATAAATGATAATGCTCAATGATTAAAAAAAAAGTTTATTCTTAATTACTAGACATTCTTCTTATGTTAACAATATTTGGTTTTGTGTTATCTGAATCTCAATTTATATATTTTACCCTAAAGAATTTTCCCAAAATTGGCATTTGGTGCATTTTCAGTACATGAAAAATTTTAGCTATTGAAATCACATACTTTGTTTTAGAGCTATCATTAAACCAGAAAGTTGCCTTCAACAGACCATGTGTTTTTAAGCCTTTGACAGGTAACAATTTTTCAGCTTAGCTTTCTAAAAAGAAGAAAACCAAAACCCAAAGTAAAAACTGTATATTCTCTTTAAAAACATTTCTGGAAATGAGCTATCAATTTAAAGGGAAACTGTAAGAAGTTAAAAGAACTTCTTTGATATGAAAGTATGTTCTTATACCCCTTCCCCCATATTTATTTTATTGTTAAGACTTTACCACATTATGGGGTTGGGTGACCTATATCTATTCTCCTTTTTTCCAGTTTGAACACATTTATACAACTTTCTGCTTCTGGGGGATTTGCCTCACTCTGGATCACCTACCCTAGTATTGAAGTCCTTCTAGAAGAATGTCGAACAATTGCTATTCTTCGTCTCTTTATACATTGGCTGTTGAGACTGATTAGAGGTAAACTCCTGCACTGTGATTTCTCTCAGTTAAATCTCAGAGCCATGAATAATGCTCTTATCCAGCCTCTTCAGTTCTTATAATGATCTCCTAATCAGATAAGAAACAGCATGTGTCTACCTTATGAAAGAAAGAAAGCTTACCCTCCTCTTTTTGACATTATGCTTCACTCATTTCTCCTTGGTAATATCATTTTGGTGTCCAACTATGACAATTTGAGAAGATCCATTATTGCAAATAAATCCACTCAAAATGTAAAAGATCTTGTTATAAAGTGACTATGTAAGAGATGCCCTTGTGCTCTATTATCTTCATCACATATGGTTTATGTTTTATCTAGTTCTCTATATGTAGATTGATAGATAGTAAGATAGATAGACAGATAGACTATGGATAATGATGTTGAATATCTTCTCAATGTGCTTCTTGGCCACTTTATCTTTTTTGGTCAAATGTCTGTTCAAATTCTTTGTCCATTTATTGATGGAGTTGTCTTTTTGTTTTAAAGTTATAGTTCTTTATGTATTCTGGATATTAAACTTTTATCCGATATATGGCTCACAAAATTTTTCTCCCAATCTTTAGGTAATTTCTACACTTATTTTAGTAACTATTAAGCAAAATATTGCTTTATAATTTAAGTGCCCGTTGTCTCCAGTCGTGTCTTGTTGCAGATCTGTCCAGGGGCTGTGGTAACAGCATCTCTGCAGTTCAGCTGAGGCTTTTCATAAATTTTAAGATACCATGTGGGACACTATGTAGGGGAGTAACTGGGAGGTGCCTGTTGAGGGGGTCTCATGCCAAGAGTGCTCCCAGGCCCAGCACTGAGTCTGTCTAACAAAAGGCCCAAATCTCTAAGGCTGTTGAGGGGAAGGCTGGCAGGGGTTGTGGAAGCCAGCAGGGCACACTGGTCTCACCTTCTCTTCTCCCTGCAGCCCTTCTGCCACCTTCAGGCTGAAGCTCACATCAGATATAGTTCAGCTTGATCATTTTTCATTTGTTTTCTTGCTATACCTCCATTTGTCCTTCAATGCCAGTATCTTTTCCTATAATATCCAATGACCAGCTAGTAGAATGCAGAGTAGACTAAAAACAACAGCTCCAGAAGCCTAGGAAATGAGGCCAATCTATTGTGAAAATTTAGAAAAGGAGAAAAGTAGTTCAACTGTATTTAAACTTTGCAACTCTTTCATTTTTCCTGGTGTTTCCTAGAATCTGAGGACATCTTCCAACTTTCACTGTTATTTTGGTTTTTTTCATTGTTTTTTCATGGTTTTGCTGGGATTTGCATATATCCAAGAATTTCTAAAATTTTAAGAAAAAAATGAACACATGTACTCTTTAATCTCCTTCTTTTGATCTCCATCTCCACTGAGCATTCTTCTGTGTGTCCACTCAATCTTCGTTTCTTGTTTTCCATCTTAATCTTAATCTATCCCTCTCATAATCTTTATCTTCACTATGGGCTATTCTGAATGTTCAATGTATGAATTAATAATAATGGAGATGACATCACAGGACCATGATTTTTAGTGGGTTGGTGTCTTAGTTCTCTAGTGCTACTATAACACAAATAACACAAATGGATGGTTTTAACCAACAGGAATTTATTGTTTTACAGTTTAGGAGGCTAGAAGTCCAAATTCAGAATGCTGGCTCTAGGGGCTGGGTGGAGGCTCCTTGACACTGGGCTTCAACTCTGCCTCTTGTTCCAGGCCCACTGGAGTTGGAGGCATCTCCTAACTCAGGCAGCTGCTGCCTGCTGAGGCTGATGAACCCAAGGTCAGCAGGTAAATGGGGACAATCCCAAGATCAGTAGGTAACAAAGCAGGCCATTTTTTTTAAGTCCAGGAACTGGAGATGAAGACTTGGCCAAGCGCAGGTTCCAAAATGTGTGAAGAAGCTAGAGACTTTTCTCAAAATGTCCATATATACTGGATGCAGGCCATACCCCAAAGACAACTAATTAGCCTCTCACAGCAGATTGCACTACAGACTTGATTACACCACATTCAATCTCCTAATGGGGAATAATTACATCCTGCTGCCAACCCACTCAAAACCATGGCCCAGCTAAGCTGATGCACAGCTTTATCTACCATAGTTTGTCAGAGGTGAGCTTGCCAGTGCCACTGTATGTTGGATGACAACAATTTTTATCCTTAAACTGGGTCCCACCTCACGCTAATCCATGAGAATTTATTCAACTTGGACAACAAAGCATTCTCTAGGATAAACCTGTGGAAATTAGGATTTGATATAATTTATCTTACAATGTATCTATTTCTTTAGAATTTTTAATTGAACAATGTGTGACTTAAATATGATATATAAATCATATTTTGCCCATTAGTAGAAACTCAAATTTTATTAAAGAACAATATTTCTCCTGTAAAAAGTCTTAGCTAACTCTTCTGAATTTTCCACCTTTACACTTTTTAAATAAATGTAAACATTTCAACAGCTCTAAACAACAACAACAAATAAAGATACTTCAAATATAAAAATTACATAATACAAATTACGTAAAACTGGTTGTATATGCGGTTGTTGTTTTTATTAGGTGTCGTGGAGTTGGCACTGACTCATAGTGACCCTGTGTGCTACAGAACAAAGCACTGCCATCCTCACAATCCTTGCTATGCCTGAGTCCATCGTTGCAGCCACTATGACAATCCATCATGCTGAGGGTCTTCCCCTTTTTCTCTGACCCTCCATTTTACCAAGCATGATACCCTTCTTCATGGTCTGTTCCCTTCTGACCACATGACCAAAGTAGGTGAGACGAAGTCTGGTGATTCTTGCTTCCAAGAACATTCTGGTTGCTCTTCTTTCAGAATAGATTTGTTTATTCTTCTGGCAGCCCATGGTATTTCCAGTATTTTTCATCAACACCACAATTCAAAGGCATCACTTCTTCTTTGGTCTTCCTTATTCATTGTCCAGCTTTCACATGCATATGAGGCTATTGAACATACCATGGCTTGGGTCAAGAGCACTTTAGTCTTCAAAGTGACGTCTTTGCTCCTTAACACTTTAAATTGGTCTCTTGCAGCAGATTTGCCTAGTGCAATACGATATCTGATTTCTTGACTGCTGCTTCCATGAGTGTAAATTGTGGATCCAACTTAAAATAAAATCCTTGATAACTTCAATATTTTCTCCATTTTTCATGATGTTGCTTACTAGTCCAGTTGTGAGGATTTTTGTTTTCTTTATGTTGAGGTGTAATCCATACTGAAGACTGTATGTAATCTCTGATCTTTATCAGTAAGTTCTTCACGTTCAGAAAGCAAGGTTGTGTAGCCTGCATATCACAGGTTGTTAATGAGTCTTCCTCCAATCCTGATGCTGAGTTCCTCTTTATGTAGTCCAGCTTCTCCGATTATTTGCTCAGCATACAGATTGAATAAGTATGGTGAAAGGATACAACCCTGACACACACCTTTGCTGACTTTAACCCACATAATATCCTCTTGTTCTGTTTGGATGATGTTCTTTGGTCTATGTATAGGTTCCTCATGAGAACAATTAAGTGTTCAAGAATTCCCATTCTTTGCAATATTATTCATAGTTTTTTATGATCCACACAGTCGAATACCTTTGTGTACTCAGTAAAACACAGGTAAACATCTTTCTGGTATTCTTTGCTTTCAGCTGAGATCCATCTGACATCAGCAATGGCATCTCTCATTCCACATCCTCTTCTGAATTCAGCTTGTGTTTGTGCAATTTCCCTGTCAATATACTGTTGCAACCATTTTTGACTTATCTTCAGCAAAATATTACTTGGTGTGATGTTTATGATGTTTGATAATTTCCACATTCTGTTAGATCAACTTTCTTTGGATTGGGTACAAATATGGATTTCTTCCAGTCAATTGGCCAGGGATCTGTCTTCTAAATTTCTGGGCATAGATGAGTGAGTGCCTCCAGTGTGGCATCCAGTTGTTGAAACATCTCAATGGGTATTCCATCAATTACTGGAGCGTTTTTTTTTTTTTTTTTTTAATCAATTCCTTCAGTGTAGCTTCAATTTCTTCCTTCATTGGTTCTTGATCATATGCCATCTCTGATATAATTGAACATTGACCAAATGTTTTTGGTAGAGTGACTCTGTGTATTCCTTCCATCTTCTTTCGATGCTTCCTGCATCTTTCAGTATTTTGCTCATAAAATCCTTCAATATTGCAACTTGAGGCTTGAATTTTTTCTTCAGTTCTTTCAGCTTGAGAAATACCCAACATGTTCGTTGCTTTTGATTTTCTAACTCCAAGTCTTTGCACATTTCATTGTAATACTTTTACTTTGACTTCTCGAGCTGCCTTTTAAAATCTTCTGTTTAGCAATTTTATTTCAACATTTCTTCTTTCATTTTGGCTACTCTCTGTTGAAGAACAAGTTTCACTGCCTTCTGGCATCCATTTTTGTCTTTTCTTCCTTTCCTGTCTTAATGATCATACATTTTCTTCATGTATAAGGTTCTTGATGTCATTCCACAACTTGTCTGGTCTTTAGTCACTGGAATTCAATGTGACAAATCTATTCTTTAGATGGTATGTAAATTCAAGTGGGATATAATCTCATGAACTTGTCTTAATTTTCTTCAGCTTCAACTTGAACTTGCATATGAGTGATTGATGGTCTGTTCCAGTCAGATCCTAGCCTTGTTTTGACGGATGATTTTGAGCTTCTCCATTGTGTCTCTCAATAGATGTAGTCAATTTGATTTTTGTATATTCCATCCGGTGAGGTCCACATGTATAGTCACCATTCATGTTGTTGAAAAAAGGTATTTGCAATGAGTAAGTAGTTGGTTTTGCAAAATTCTATCACTCAATCTCCAGCATCATTTCTATCACCTAGGCCATAATTTCCAACTACTAGTGATTTTTCTTTGTTTCCAACTTTTGCACTACAATCACCAATAATAATCAATACATCTTGATTGTATGTTTGGTGAATTTCAGACTGCAGAAGTTGATAAAACTCTTCAATTTCTTCATCTTTTGTTTTGCTGGTTGGTGTGTAAATTTGAATAATGGTCATATTAACTGGTCTTCTTCATAGGTGTATAGGTATTATCCTACCACTGACAACATTGTACTTCAGGATAGATTTGGAATGTTCTTTTTGATGATGAATGTGATATCATTCCTCTTCAATCTGTCATTCCTGGCATAGTAGACCATATGATTATCTGATTATTCAAAATGGTTAATACCAGTCCATTTCAGCTCACTTATGCCCAGGATATTGATATTTATGTGTCCCATGTTATTTTTTGACAACTTCCAATTTTGCTAGATCCAAATCTTGATTATTAATGGATGTTTGCAGCTGTTTTTTTCCCATTTTGGGTCATACCCCATCAGCAAATGAAGAGCCTAAAAATTTTACTCCATCAGTGTCATTAAGGTCAACTCTAGTTTGAGGAGGAAGCTCTTCCCCAGTCATGTTTGCAGTCCCTTCTGACTTGAGGGGCTTATGTTGTAGCAATTTATCAGATGATGTCATGGTTCTTCATAAAGTTTTCCAGTAATATATCATACAGTGCTTCACTGCTATTCATAAGGTTTTGGGTGCCCAATTCTTATAGAAGTGTTTGGTGTCCTTCTTCCCAGTCTGTCTTAGTCTGGAAGCTCCACTGAAATTTTCCACCATGGATGACCCTGCTGGTATTCAAAATATTGGTGGCATAGTCTCCAGCTTCACAGCAACAGACAAGCCACTACAGTAGGAAAAACTGACAGATGAATGGTGCAAGTTTTATAAGTGATCCAGCAATTCTATTCCTATTGGATATCAAAGAAAAATGAAAATATATGTCCACACAAAAATGTTGTATGTATTTCATAGCATTATTCATACTTGCCAAAATGTAAAAAGAAATTATATCATATAACTCAACAAAACTATTATCTTTTAAAAAATAGATTTTAAATCTTATTTTTTTTTTTTTTTTGGTTTTTTAAAAATTATCAAATATTTTTAATACTTGAATTTGGGTAATTATCATTTTATCAATTTGCAAATATTCTTTTCCCATTAAAGGCTGTTGTTGGCAATCATACTCTGTTTGTTCATTTATCCCATTAGAAAGTGGTGTTGAAATTTGGTATAGCCTATTCAGAAATAAAGAATAAAGTGTAATTGTATTTGAACCAAACCAGCAATATATATCCAGTACCATTTTCATAATTTAGAAAAAAACATTCAGATCTTATGTTCATGCTCCAATTCTCAAGTTGTTGTTGTTGTTGTTGTTGTCTCAAGTTAGGAGAAAATAAAAATAAAAAAGGTCTTATTGTTCCTGATCTAGATTAATGAGCAGGTTAAAAAATAGGTAAATACCACGTTGAAGTCCAGACCCCATTATATCAATTCCATCTAAAATAAGACCTACTCCAATATTTAGTCCAGCATGCTCATATTTCCTGCCAATGGCTTGGGACTTCAGTGATAAAGAAAAACATAGAAGAATGTACATAAACAATATGTCACCATTTATTCAGATATTTACTGAGAAACTATAACATTTGCCTTAAAAAATCAGAAAGAATTAAAAAAAAAAAAGGGCGGGGGGCACAGATTCTCCCCTTAGGGTTTTGGGGATAATTTTGTTGTTAGTTGCCATGGAGTCAGTTCTGACTCGTGGTGACCGCTTGTGTTCAGAGTAGAATTGCTCCATTGGCTTTTCAAGGCTGACAACTTTTACAAGAAAATTGCCAGGGCTTTCTCCCAAGGCCCACTGCCATCAAATTGATGCTGGCTCACAGTGATACTTTCAGACAGAGTAGAACTCTCCCATAGGGTTTCCAGAGCTCTGGTAGTGTAGTGGTTAGAGCATTTGACTGATAACCAAAAGGTTGAGAGTTTGAATCCACCAGCTGTTCTGTTGGAGGAAAATGAGGAACTGCCCTTCAGTAAAGATTTACAGTCTTAGAAACCCTATGGGAGCAGTTCTACTCTGTCCTAAAATGGGTTGTGAGGAGTCAGAATCTACTTGATGACATTGGGAGCCTCTGAGTGGGTTGGAACTGCCAACCTTTCTGCTAGTAATTAAGTGCTTCACCGTTTTCATCTCTCAGTACTTATGTTGGGATAATAGCAAATACAAAACTAACTCACTGCCATTGAATTGATTCTGTCTGATAGCAACCCCCAGTGAGTTTCCAAGGTTGAAAATTTTTACAGAAGTGGACTGTCCCATCTTTCTTCAGCAGAGAGGCTTGTGGGCTTGAACCACCAACCTTTTGATTAGAGCTGACTGCCTTAACCATGACACCACTGGAGCTCCTTGTTGGGATAATATGGAAAGAAAATACACACACACACACACACACATAAAACATACCCACACAAACTTACAGGCAAATATATACTCACAAACATATAGATATATTCTATATCAAGGATATCAACTTCATATATGTGCACACATACATGCACACAAATATTGCAAAACAAAAAGAGAGAGATTGAGACCATTTCACTCAAAAAAAGGTGAGGACGTATTTTGGAGATACACTGTTACATTTTGGAGGATGTATCTAATAACTAGAAGTTGTTGTTATTGTTAGGTGCCAGTAAGTTGGTTCCAACTCATAGAGAACCTACATACAGTAGAAGGAAACAGTGCCATCCTCATAATCATTGCTATGCTTGAGCCCACTGTTGTAGCCACTGCATCTATCCAGAGTTTATTTTCTGGATAAACCATTGCTGAGAAATCAAAAGAAGTTTATGTTGAACTTAAAAAACAAACAAACCTGTGTATATTCAGGATTGGTGGAATTCTTAAGTGTTAACGACAGCTCCATATTTTCAACAGGTCTGAGAATAGATTTGATTTATCAAGCAACTATTTCCATGATGAAATAGTTTAAGCCAACTAACATGATTATCCAGGGTTTGAAATTTACAAGACGGTGAAAATGTTAAACTGAGGGTGCTAAATTATCTTATCATGTGAAATCTGGGCTGAGCTTATTGTTAGTTGTTGTTGTTAAGTGCCGTTGAGTTGTTTCCGACTCATAGCGACCCCATGCACAGCAGAACGAAACACTGCCCAATCCTGCGCCAGCCCCACAATCCCTGCTATACTTGAGCCCATCAT
>NW_006921767.1:1338239-1349483 GCF_000298275.1 Orycteropus afer afer | reverse complement strand
TCCCTGAGTTGTCCCTGAGGATGACTGCTCCTCTGTCTGAGTTTCTGGCTTTTATCCCCTTTCTCCTGCTCTCCGGTCCTGCTGCTTTGGGCGGGCCTGAGTTTCCTCTCCTCACCTAATCCCTTTGGCTGATTGCTCTTCTTTCTAGCTTCCTGGTTTTTAATTCCCTTTCTCCTGCTCTCCCAGCCTGTTGCTTTGGACGTCCCTGAGTTGTCTCTCCTCACCTGTAACCCTGGGGCTGATTGCTCTTCTGTCTGGGTTCCTGGCTTATATCCCCTTTCTCCTGCTCTTCTGGCCTGCTACTCTGGGTGGGCCTGAGTTTGTCTCCTCACCTATTCCCTTTGGCTGATTGCTCTTCTGTCTGGCTTTCTGGCTTTTAATCCTCTTTCTCCTGTTCTTCCCTCTTGCTACTTTGGGTGTCCCTGTGTTGTCTTTCCTCACCTGTATCCCTGGGGCTGAGCAGTGAGTTTAAAAAGTGACAAGTGGAAATAAGATGAAACCTGTTAAATATCTGTGAAGAGAGATTGGAGGCTCTTAACACACTCTGCTGCTAACTGAAAGGTTCAAAGTTTGATTCCACACAGAGCACGTTGGAGGAAATGCCTGGAAACTGACTTCTTAAAAATCAGTTATTAAAAACCTTATAGAGTAGTCCCCAAAGACATTGTTCTACATCCTATTTTGGTGACTAGTGATTGAGGTCTTAAAAACTTGCAAGTGGACATCCAAGGTTAATTATTGGTCTCTCTGTCTGGAGCAAAGAAGAGTGTAGAAAATCAAAGATCCATGGAAACAATTTGTCTAATAGACTAATGGACCATGTGAAGCTCAATGTTCATGACCCTGGGACCAGAAGAACTAGAGGGTGGCTGGCTACCACTGCCAACCACTCTGAAAAGGCTCACAATAAGAGATGCTAGATAAAGTGAGAGAAAAATGTGGGGCAAATCTCAAAATAATAAAAAGACCAGGCTTATTGTTATGAGATAGATTGATAGAACCCCAAAACTATGGCCTTTAGTCAACCTTCACCTAGAACTGAATTCATTCCTGTGGCTCAACTTTTAGCCAAACAATAGCCTGGCCTGTAAGGTGACAAATAACACCAGGAAGGTATGCACTTTTTAGAACAATCAGACATAATTGATCAAAAAGGCAGTATTTTCCAGGGTAAACTCAGGGAGAGAAGCAGCATGGCCAGACTCCATCTCACATACCTTAGTCATGTTGTTAGAATGGAGAAGGATATTATGCTTGATAAAGTAGAGAGTCAGCAAAAAAGTGGAAGATCCTCAATGAGGTGGATTGACACAGTGGCTACAACGATGGGATCAAGTATAGAAAAGATTGTGAGGATGGCACAGGACCAGGCAGTATTTCGTTCTGTTGTATATAGGGTAGGTATGAGTCAGAGCTGACTTGATTGGCACATGACAACAACAACAAAGCTCAGAAGGCAGGAATGGATAAGAAAAAAGGGAAATGATAACCACAAGGAGGAAGTGGAAAGAATACTGTTACATTGTTGGGATGGTAATCAATGCCACAAAACAAAATGTGTATGGATTGCTGAATGGAAAATCAATTTATTCTGTAAACTTCCACCTAAATCACAATAAAAAGTTAATTTTAAAAAAAGAAAAAGCACCTATAGAGTGCAGTTATATTCTGACAAACATGAATATGAGAGTCTGAATCAACTCAATGGCAACTTTTTTTTTTTCCTTTCCCTTCCTGATGCTGTGTTTCAATGTGTCTTTAAGGTTTCCCTGTACTGGGTACTGTGCAAGGAATCTTGAGAACATGATCTTTCCCAACAATATATGGTAGGAATTAGTAGATGAGACAACTGAAGTCCAGAAGTAGGCTAAGAATCTACTCATTGGTAACCACTAGAAGAGCAGCTGATCTTAAAATGTGTCCTATCTATTAAACACCATGGTGTGGCCCTTGTTACAGTATGTGGACAAACAAGCAAAAATCACTTTACCTGATTTCATAATATATTAATATTGATTTCAATTCTATTCCAATTCTTTGCTACCGCTTGAAATTCTTAATGTAAGATCTTTTATATCCATGATTCCATAATATTCATATCATTCTCAATTTTCACATTTCAGTCTATAAGGATATTTACTTTTTCTAGGTGAGACTTTAACTTCTCTTAGTGAGAGTGTTGTGAAATTAAGTCAATGCAAGTTCATTTTTTTTTGAACTAAAAAAAAAAAAAGATCTTCCCTTGATAATGTATATTCTTTATATATGAACAATAAAATTTAGCTAATTAAAGCTCTTGCCTCCAACTTTATCGAAAGTTGCTGATCTAGGAGGAAAAAAAATATAAAGCACCAGGAAGCACACTAAGAATGATAATAACTATCTTGATACAATAATTTCACATCTGATAGTGTAGTGCCTAATGCACTTGACTGTTAACCAGAAGGCTGGCAGTTCAAACCCGCCAGCCACTCCTCAGAAGGAAGTGATACTGCCTCAGAAACCCAAAGAGGGGTCGCTATGAGTTGGGTCTGACTCGACGGCACAATACAACAACAACAACAATGTTTTCATACTTTGAATAAGTGGTATTATCATTTTATCAGATCTCATATTACAGACAGGAAAAGTGAAACACAAAGAAGTTATATAACTTTTTTTCAGGTTCACACAGTAGAGATTTCAGAGCTAGCTCTCTGACTCCAAGATTTCTACATATTTTGGGATAACAAATTGCTGGCTTGCCATTATGTAACCATTTTTTTAAAAAAAATTAACACTGTGGACCAATGGATCTAATAAATGACAAGAGTTTAGAGATCTACAAGGAAGATGATTTTCTTATCATGTGATTTTGATAGTTATTTCCTCCATCTGTCAAATATGATTAATCGTAATGGTAATGGAACTGCTAAATTACAAAACCTAAGAAGTCACGGAAAGCAAGGCACTTATGTAAGGTTTACTTTTGTCAAATACTTGTAAACAAACAATACTTGATGAAATAACATTATGTGTGGAGCTGGTGAGTTATCAATACCAGAGACTGTCATCTAAGTTTGCATTTTCCTCATTGCGAAAAAAGAAAAGTATTACATTTATTCTTTTTGATTCTGTATGGCACAGCTAAGGTGAAATGTTGCAGGTTAGCATAAAATTATGAGTTTAAAAGCTGTCATTAAATGTAAATATAAAGTATCTATCTCAACATAATTTAATCAATATTTTTATATTTTAGGAACTGCATTAGACATATATGAGTGCTTTAGACTGGGTTATCTAGAGAAGCAAAACCAGTGAAACTTATATAGAGAAAGAGAGAGAGAAAAAAAAATATATGTATCAAAAGGAAATGGCCCACACAGTTGCAAAGGCTGGCAAGTCTGAAGTCCATGGGTCAGAAGTCAAGCTGGAGAAGAAGACGTTGTCTAGAGAAGCCAAACCAGATCTCATCATGGGTAATAAATACATCATAATTGATAAACCACTTAGAATCATGAGCCAGCTAACTTGACATGTAACTTTAACTATCAGAATGAGTAAAGATCAAGTTTTTTAAAAAAACATAATGATGATAGATATATAATTATTTAATCACTATCACAAAAATTGACTCCGGGTTTACTGAATCCATTTCCTCTTCTTCCTGGGCATACAGATAGACTACATTTCCCAGATTCCCTGGCAGTTATGAGTGATTATGTGACTGAGTACTGGCCAGTGAAGTGTAGCTAGTTGTGCTATGCACCACTCATATTCCATTTTTCTTGCTCTTTCTGCTTGTTGGTGTGGCTTTGTATGCCAAGTATTAAAGATGGCAATGTCACAAGATGGAAGAAACTTGAGTTCCTAAAACCCACTTGACCTATAACTACCCACTAATCAGTACATCCACATAGACTTTACAAGGGCAAGAAATAAATTTCTATGTGTTAAGTTACTGAGATTCTGAGACAGCATTACTTTCCCTACTACAATCTTCTATTATAGCAAATGTTATATAGATATGTGTTGCTGAAAATCCAAGATACATTCTGTGAAATAGGATGTTTTGTGATTTAGATATTATGAAAACTCCATATTAAAATATTATGGGAACCTACTTATTGTCATGTTCATCACTGCTACTGCTACTGCTTCTGCTGCTGTTGCTACTGCTGGATCCACTAGTGAAGTTTTGAGGAATGAGCAGTGGTGGCTGAGAGGGTAGAGGCAGTAGCAGAGCAAGAGGAAGCAAGTGAGGAGACAGTGGAGCACGCTGAACTGCACACTCTGTACCACCTACCTGAGCGTGAGCACCCTGGGTCCCACAACCGCTGCTGCCACTGCCTGCTTGCCTGCTGAACAAAGCCTGAGAGCCTGTGCCCATAGTCATGCCCACTGCCTCACATGTTTATATCTCACCAAAGGCCTGTGCTGCAAAAGTCTGGGTTCAAGTCCTTATAGCCATTCAACAGCTCAACTCAGTTCAACTCTGCCGTTGCATTGATTCTGACTCATAGCAACCTCCATCGGGTCTCCAAAGCTATAAATCTTAATGGAAACAGACTGCCTAATCTTTCTTCTGTGGAGAAGCTGGTGGGTTTGAACCTGCAACCTTCTGGTTAGCAGCCAAATGCCTTAACCAGCAGAGCTCCTTTTATAATCACTAGGGGGAAATAATAAACGAAATGAGAGCTTCTTTCCTTTAAAATAAATAAATAAAGCTATGGGTACACACTGAGGTTGGATGTTGACCGAATGGATGTTAAGTGATATATACCTGCACATAAAAATTGACTTGGTTCTTTTATATCACAGAATTGCCTAGGTTCCTTCAGATTTTAGAAGAGTAGAATATGAGTCCACAAATATATAAAATTTGTGACCTTTTTTTCCTTTACTTATTTAACTAATATACTTTAAGATCATACCACATGATAGACATTGTTCTAAATGCTGGGAATAGATTGAAGAATCCCATAAATAAAATCACCTAACTCATGGAACTTATACCATCTTGTGGGAGACAAATATTAAAGAAGTAGATAAATGAATAAGAAAATTGCTGATTGTTATAAAAACTTTGAAGGAATAATATGATAGGAAATGGCAGAGTGGTCAAGGACATCTCATTGAGAAGCTGATAGTGACTCTGAGGATAGGAAGAAGCCAACATTGGAACTGGAGCAGGAGACTTTCTAGAAATATCAAACAACAAAGCTAAGATCCCGGAGTGGGAAGCAGCTCTACCAGTTGAGCTAATTGGCCCTGGATAATCTCTCCAAAAGTTCATCTAGTTATCAAAATTTTTAAATCATCAGTAGTCTGAAACCATTGCCTTTTCCCAAACTATCATGTCAAATTGAAAAGTTTCTATTCATATATAAATACCCACAGGACCCAAAGATGTTTGACACTTAAAATTATTTTTTTTCAAATTAACATAGTTTACTATTTTAAAACTCCTTATATTTACCATGTTCAATGTATTCAACTGAGCTGAGATTGACAGCAAGGTAAATCTTTTTAGTTATTCATGATTAACTTGAATATCATTGTAGCTAATATTCCTTAAAGCTGATTTAACTCCAGTGAGACTGAATTAAACAGAATTCTGGAAGGCACTTTCTTATGAAGGTGATAGAAGGATAACTTTAAATTATCATATGTGTGTTTCATTACTAAAGTCATTTCTAAAGTAATTAGAAAAACTAAAGAAGTTTGCAGTCTTTCTTAGAGGCATGTTTAGGAGGGTATCTATCACTCCTTTCTAAGGTTGATTTTTAAACTGCAACATAGAGAAGTTGATGAAGAAGAAAATACTGCAAATATATATGTACACCCACTCAATGCCATCCAGTTAATTCTGACTCATAGTAGATGACCTCATCTTCTTCCCCAGAACAGCTGGTGGGTTTGAACTACCAAGCTTCTGGTTAGCATCCAAATGCTTTATCCACTATGCCACCAGAGGGCTCTCTCTCTCTCTAAAGAAAGCTCACATAGAATTATACCAGATGAAACTTTACAATATAAAAATAGATTTATAAATTTCACACTTTATTCAAGATGCTATAAAATAAAACTTTTAATTTATGGACACCTGATTCTAGAATCTATAGGTTGTTGGGACATTTGAACATAATTGAAAAAGGAAGAGACAAAGCTCAGATCTGTGATTGTCAAAGAGGGACCTGGAGCAGGCCTGGGAGAGGGGGATTCAGGCCTACAACTTTGGACATGCTCTTCTGACTTTTTTCCATGACACCATGTTTCTTCATGACCAATAAGGGGAGTTTATGATTGTATACAAAATGAAGCATCTAGCTTTCCCAGGTTTTTTTTTTTTTTTTTCCTGTATCCTCTCATTAAGTACTTTTAATGCTGGTTTATTTCTTTTTACTGATATTTTATAAAGCATAGCATCTCCAGGTATTTTGAAGATGTATTAAAGTTGCCAAGGATAACAACTGGATCCACAATTGACGCACATTGAAGCAGCAGTCAATAAACCAAGAGACATATTGCATTGGGCAAATATGCTACAAATGACACCTGATTCAAGCCATGATATTTTCAATCACCTCACCTCATATGTTTGCAAAAGCTGGACAATTAATAAGGAAGACCAAAAAAGAATTGATGTATTTGAAATATAGTGTTGGCAAAGAATACTGAATTTACCATGGACCACCAGAACAACAACAACAAAATAATCTGTCTTGGAAAAAGTACAGTCAGAATGTTCCTTAGAAGTGAGGATGGAAAGTCTTTGTCTCATGTACTTTGGACATTTTATTAGGAGGGACTGGTCACTGGAGAAGGACATCAGGCTTAGTAAAGTAGAGGGTCAGCAAAAAAGATGAAGATCCTCAATGAGATGGATTCACACAGTGGTTCCAAGAATAGACTTAAATCAATGATTGTGAGGATAGCACAGGTCTGAGTTGTGTTTCATTCTGTGGTACACAGAGTCACTATGTAAATCTAATTGACAGCACCTAACAATGAATGATTCTCATAGAAAAATTTCTACTAAAACAATGAAATGAAAGATATGATAAGGAGTTTTGATGTAATGAAAAGTTGTAATGTTAAGGTCTACTTAAAAAAAAATACCAAAAATATTATAATTTCAGTAACTTTTTTCCATTTGATGGTTTAGATTATGTGTTGACTTCCTAGGTCATGATTCTCAGGGCTATGGCAGACATTATGTGATCATATCCCATTTTGCAGTCTGATGTGAGCAACCAATAAATTGAAAGAGGAGTTTCCTTGGGGAGGTAGCCGGTATTCAATATATGTGAATGTTCTGGCAAAGTTTGCATCCTCTTAATCCTGCATCCAACTTGTCATCATCTGACCTCTGGTTCTTGGTGTATGAGCCAGAAGCCTGATGTCTGACCTGCAGATTTTGAGATTTGCCAGCTCCCACAACCCTGTGAGCCACCAACCTTCCTCTGGACTTGCTGATTTGTGGTTCGTCACCAATGCAACCAAGTGAGTCATGAGAAGCCTCCAGAATGATACCTGATATGAACAGATTTGAGAATTGCCAGCCTCCACAACTGTGTGAGCCGTTTGTTTGACATAAATCTCTCTATTTATATTTATATATATGCTTCATTGGTTTTGCTCCTCTAGGGAGGGAACCCAACCTAAGACAGTCCATAACATTTATTTCTTCCTACTTAAAACTTAATATGAATGCAATTGGACTTTCAGGGTCATACAAACAATAAATGTGCTCAAAATCTAACTGAATGGTTGCAGCTTCAGTTTACTCAAAGGTACTTCGGAAGAAAGATCTGGTAATCTACTTCCAAAAACTCTGGTTTTGAAAATTTTATACACCACAGTTTTTTCCTGATGAACATGGGGTCATTATGAGTTAGGGTCACCATGAGTTTTCATTGACTTGTAGGCAACTAATGGTGGTGGTGCTGGATACAGGCACTTGATTAGAAATCATTTACCTCTGAAAATCATTATCACTTTTTGTTGTTTTATCTCCATAGAATCTGTAGACTTTTGTTCAGAATATTTTCCCATAATGACAAGTTAAATGTGTGATCCAGTCTTCCTCTCGCTATTTAACTTACATATTTTAAGTTCACATTATGTGTTAAACAGTAGGTGACACATTTAAGATATCAAAATAGATTTCCAATTTGCATATTTTATGCAAGATGCTATAAAATTCTTAAATATGAGCAAAGAAAAACAAAGAGCAGTTACAACACTAAAAGATTTAAGAAATAAAGTAGAAAACCTAAGTAAGTAAAACAGAGATAATTCAAGGGAAAAATAAACATAAACACAACAAGAAAACAGAATCATTGTTAATTACCAATACTGTAGATTTCATTCCCAAAAATGAACAAACAATGAAAAAATGAAAAAAAAAAGAACAATGAAATGGGAATAATAATCAAAGGAAAAAAAAACAAAACCCCTAAACTCACTGCCATCAAGTCGACTCCAACTCATAGCAGCCCTATAGGAAAGAGTAGAATTGCCCTCACAGAGTTCCCAAGGCTATAAATCTTTACAGAAGCAGACTGCCTTATGTTTCTCCCATGGAGCATCTGGTAGGTTTGAACTGCTGACCTTTTGGTTAGCAGCCGAATGTTATAAGCATTAATGAAAAATTGAAATATGATTCCAAAGCAAATCTAATATGGACTGAAATATTAAATTAAGGCAATTACCTGAGAAGTAGAAGAAAGGAAATAGACAAATACAAAAAGTATTGAACTTATAATACTACATCTGATTATTTATAGTTCTAGAGGAAGAACAGAATAATAACAGTTTGAAAATATAAGAAAGGATAATAGAAAGTTAAGGAAAAGATTTCAAATTGAATTGAAATGGCCTGCCACGTGCCCATCACGCTAGATAAAGACCTTGACTTGAACATGTAATTGTGAACATTGAGAAGTCAGAGAGAGAGAGAGAGGGAGGAAAGAAAGAGAAAGTCTAAAAAGTCCAGAGACAATAATGAGATCACAATCAAAAGGATAAATATCAAAAGAGCACAAGACTTTCAATTTCACCAGAAGGACTACATGCCAGAAGTCAACAGACCCATATGTTCAAAACATTTTTGGAATATAATTTTCAAACTTGAATTCTATACCTAGGCAAACCATCATCAAATATGAGCAACAACATGGCACTTCAGGCATACAAAGATTCAGAAAATACATTGCTCACAAACTCCTTCTTTGAATTTTTTTTATAGATATGCTCCAGCAAGATAAATAATTAAGGAAAGAAATAGTAAAACATGGAATCCAGAAAACCAGGAAACAGCAAGAGAAATTTTCATAAAGAAATTTCTATCATTTTATAGAAACAGTTGAGATTAGAGCAGAAGCAGGAAGGCATTGAAGACAGTGGTCTCCATGAAAATAGAGAATCAGAATAATTGCTAGTATGTTAGAGAGCTTGGAAAAGCTTGAGGAGGTAACTAGTAACAGATAAAGTGTGAAACACTGAATAAATCTGAAGCCTACTTTATTTTTTTAAAATTAGGATGTTATAACAACAGACAGGGAAACATCCTAATTGGTTGTCTATGCATATTATATCCTTATTCATAGTGATGTAAACAGTGTTAATGATTTTTGGCTTCTGGAGTTAATAGTTAAGGCCAAACATAGAACACATGAAAACAGTAGAAGAAAAGAATATGAAAAATTAAATTAAGATGTAAGACTATAGATGCAAATAACAAAAAATAAGAACTGGAAGATGGTATGGAGCAAAGTTTGGGAGTAGGGCAAGAGTACTTATGCCCTCATCTTACAAAATAATAGAGACAAATTGTGTTCTATTTAGGTAGATGGAATGGAAAATAGAGTTTGAAGTATGTTGTCTAAAGTTCCAAGAAGAAAGTAAAATGGTGATGCAAATATATTGGGAGAAAAGACAATGATGATGTTGGGATAGTGAGCTAAATGTTCAACTTTGTAGCACAAAGAGAATAAATGATATCTGTGTATAAGCATAGGTCCCTGGGTGGAAAAAACTGTTGAGCACTTGACTACTAATTCAAAAGTTTGTGGTTCGAGCCCAGCCAAATATGCCTGGGAAGATGGGCCTGGTGATCTACTTCTAAAGGTCACAGTGGTGAAAACTTTACAGAGAGCAGTTCTAGTTCACACACATGGAGTCACCATGAGTTGGAATCTACTAGTCAGCAATTGGTAACTGTATAAGCATACTCGCTCGACATTTACAAGCAACCACAGAAAAATACAAAACCATTTTTTTTTTTTTAGTTGCTTCTAGTGGAGAAGATTTTAGATGGGGAGAACAATGACAGGAGACTATCTGTTTTCATTAAAAGCCCTTCTGCAACGTTGGAAAATTTTATCTATAGGCAAACATAACTTTGTTAGAGAGAAAAGCAAAATACAATACTAGCAACTCAAAACAAAAGGCAATCTTTTTTTTTCATATATATTTTAAACCAAGAAAATTCAAACCCTTACTTTAATAAGTTTGAAAAAGATTCACTATGAACTAATTTTGGTAAAATATGCTTTTATGATTTTTTTAAATTTTTGGGGTAAATATCATCATATTCTTATAAAATATTTCTGTTAGAAAAATAGTCATTCAAAATTCCCATACATCATTTAATTTACTGTGTTTTAAAAGAAAATATTTGATGTTTTCTTTGTCTTACAGTTTACTTTAATGTATGTAAGTTATTTTAATATGCACATGGTACAGACACTATATGCAAAGATGAAAAACAGGGCTACTGCTCTCTCTAGGGGAGCTCTGGTAGCATAGTGCCTAAGGCACTTGACTGCTAACCAGAAGGCTGGTGGTTCAAACACACCTACCATTCCTTGGAAGGAAGGTTGGGCAGTCTACTTCAGTAGTTTTAATGCCTCAGAAACCCAAGAAGGGGTCGCTATGAGTCGGGTCCGACTCGATGGCACACAACAAAAACAACAACAACAGCTGTCTCTAGATATGTAGGCATTATGTTGTGATATCATTCTGGGAATATTGTACTTTAAAGCATTCAAAGAGTATTCAAAGTCCTGTGGTTTCATAGATACCTTGTTTTTGTTTAAGTAGCAGTGAGACTGAAGGGGTAAGAAAGATAAAAAGGGAGGCGGGGCAAGATGGCGGACTACGCAGAAGGATTGCACAGACCCTCTTCAACAAAGAAAAGGGAAACCAATTAACACAGACACAGAAGATAATCTTGGACCCCTGAGCCCTGAAGGAAAG
>NW_006921767.1:1319521-1329898 GCF_000298275.1 Orycteropus afer afer | reverse complement strand
ATTGCTGAATACAGATATTTGCAATCAGGAAAGAAGAGTTTATCTCAGTTCTTCTTCCAGAAAGAAAGGGACATCTTAGAGGCAAAATAAAAATAAAGTAAAACAGACTATTTGATGAAGCACAATTTGATGTCATCTCTTCATGTATTCCCTACCAGATTATTACACAGAAACAATAAATGATTAAATTCTCTAACAGTACCAGTTGCTACCAAAAAACAAATCAAGAAAAGAAGTAGCAGGTTTTCTAACAGTGATGTCTCAGGCATAGCAAGATATCCTTGAAATGAGCAGTGAATCAAATATGCAGAAGTATCCTCTGAATATCTTCCTATCACTAAATATGATGCTAAAATATATGGTAATTGTCTTGCCAAACTATAGTTTGATGTCTGATGTTTGGCAATCTTTGGCCTGCAGAAGTTGCAGTTTTGTGTGGTTCAACCTAGTTTTGGGTGTCAAAATTAATTATTACTTGAAATGGTATAATGTTAACCATCGTTTGCTTTTAAACATATCTTTTTTTTTTTTGAAAAGTTCATTTTATTCCAAGGGAAATATAATTAGTAAGAATTCCAGATGGAGAATTATAAAAAATTTCAACTTATGTATTAATTTTTTCAGTGTGATTTATTTTATACTCCTTATTTTCATTGCAAGGAGCTATAGTGGCATAGTGCTTAAGCACTCGGCTGCTAACTGAGAAGTTGGCAGCTTAAACCCACCAGCCACTCCCCAGGAGAAAAATGTGGCAATTTTCTTCCTAAGGATTATAACTTTGGAAGCCCTATGGAGCAGTCCTATTTTGTTCTATATGATAACTATGAGTCAGATTTGACTCAACAGCAATAGGTTGGTATCTTCATTGCATTTCCTTAATAAGCATGTTTACAGACATAAGTTTCAAAAGATTTAAAAAATTGTAATCATATTCAGATTTGGTGAAACCTGTTTTGTTTTAAAGTTGTAATTTAGTAGAATTTATAATTTAGCAGAAACCTACCTTTTTAAAAAGGATGTTATTTGAAAAGTGAAAATGCAGACTCTAGGCTGAAAAAGAATCACATGAAACTTTTGCTAACATAATACTTGGAACAAAGGCCTTCAAGATGAACAATTCAATATAATGCAAAATGCACCAGGAGAAACATAATTACACAGGAAGTTGGCCGACATTGCTTTCATTTTTTAAATTCTTCTAGTTTACATTTGTGTAGAGTAAATATCTTCTGACAAGCGCCCTTACCATTATGCTGCTAGAGATGATACTTTAAAAACCAAACTCTTTGGATCTGTAATAACCCAAAGGATTGTGTGATGTTAATTTTGAAAGCCATCTCTGAAATATGTTGTTGTTGTTGTTATAGTTACTGTCAAAAATACAAGTATGATTGCAATAGCACATAAATTGTGTGTGTGAGGTTGGGGTGGTAAGTGTAGGGAGGTTAGTGAATGTCTGCCCAGAATCCATTATTTCTTCCTATTTACTTTGGGGAAATATACCTCTACCACACTTATTCCAAGTTCTGACCAGTTTAAACCAGTGGCTGTGGAGTCAGTTCTGAGTCATGGAGACCCTATGTATGAGTCCAAGTAGAACTGTGCTCCATAAGGTTTTCAATGGTTGATTTACTGTAAGCAGATCACTAGGTGTTTCTTCCAAGGCACCTCTCTTGGAATTGAATCACCCACCTTTCAGTTAACAACCAAGTGAGTTAACCATTTGCACTACCTAGGATTTCCCTGACCAGTTTAAATGGGATTAAATCTATTCTAACTTGAATCTTTATCCCTAGTAGTGAATGACTAAACCATGTCTGGCCAATCAGCACAGTCAACCTTATGGTCCACAAGTATTGATTAAGGTATGTGCAGAAACCCAGGGTTTCTGGTAGTAATAGTTAAAGAGAAGAGGTCTGCACAGTGGAATCACTGGCTATAAAGATAAGGTAAGCCTGAAGTTGTCAGGGGTCAACACATGAAGAAAAACAGCCTAACAATAAAGCCAATAATTGAGCCAGGAGAGATTGAATCCTTTTAACATTATTTGAGTTCTTTGATACAGCTGTGCCTGAAGCTAATACTTCTCTGGACTTTTCCTTCCAACACCAGTAAATTTCCTTTTTACTTTTGCCAGTTTGATTTAGTTCATTTATGAGAATCAGCAGTCATGCATTTTGATTAACTGTCAATTCAAACCTACTTATTATGGTCCTGGTCTACAGATAAATAAGACATGACTCTAAACTTTCCTGAAACTCACAGTCTGCTAAGAAGAAAACATGCAAATAACAGATTTCATAAAGCTATACCAACTAGAGTATAAAATCAATCACATTCTGTGTTTAAAATCTCTCAGGCTCAAAGACTTTAAAATGCTGTGCATGGCAAGTGATAGAACTTTCACATCCTGTCACGGAATCTGTCTTATTTCCTTCAAAAACCTATGTGTATCTTGTTAGCACAAACTGACTTGTGGTTGTTCTCCCAAAACATTGTTTAGCACAGGGCTCTCTTTTCCAATTTTCACCAATATCTTTACTGAGCAAAGCAAAGGAGTAATATTGTGTTTTTGTGCTCTAGAAATTTGTGTGGGGAAGTTGAGAGGATGAAGGGATAATTAGGAAATGAAAATTGGTATCCTGAGTAACATGACTTCAGATTTTGAGAGTCACATAAAGTTCAAGAAGTCAGTGGTATTTTTTAAAAAAGTAATTTGCACATTTACCAAATATTAGACTATTTGGATGCAATTTAATCTTTTCTCCATGATGTTATTACATAATGTATTCACTTATCAAAATTTTATTGACTACTATTTCCTAGGAACTATGGAAAGGCATTTAGTGTGTTGGTGGTAAAACATCTAGTGTAATGGGAGACCATAGAAAAGGACAAATCACAATTATATAAAGAATCACATGATCTTAGATTTGGAGGGTGTATTTCCAACAAAACAAGCTCTTGAAACCATCTTCTTATGGATAATCCTCCATGATTGTTGCTTGAACATGCCTAGTACAGAATGCACAATACCTCTCACATGGTACATGCATCAGGTATTGAGCTAAATAAATGATGAAAATTCACAGCTTCACAAGGAATCTGTATTCCTTTATTGACCCCTAAAGGAAGTTCCATTTCAAAAGCACAGGCCTCAATATATGGATTCCTTTTTAGTATTTGATTATTTCCCTCCTTTCCAGAACTTGTGGTCATCTCTCTCTCTCTCTTGGGTTTTGCCTAAAACAAAAATAACCATACCAACCACTGGTCTCTTAAACAGAAAGACAATGGCCAGCTACATTAGAGTCAGGTTCTTGGAGATCCCATGTGTGTCAGAGCAGAACCATGTTCTACAAGGTTTTCAATGGCTGATTTTTTTGAAAATAGATGACCAGTTCTTTCTTCCAATACTAAAACTTCCAACCTTTTGTGTACCATCAGAGTGCATTGACCTTTCACATCATCAGTAATGTTAATTAATCAGCATACTAATCTTACCAAGCAAAGAGTTTGATACATTATCAGGGTCTCACAGAGAACTTCCACATCACTTGTCATCATATTGTGTGTTGACATACAGGGAAAAAAAAGTCCTCTGGGAAGCAAACTCAGCAGATTTTGCTGGTAAGATATTCCACCCAGTTTCTTTTGGGTGATCTGTTTTAGTTTCTGCAGAACTGGAAAATCACCATTTCTAAGAGTCCTGCCCAGTGTTCACTTTACACTCCCAGCAAATACTGCAAAACCTACAAAAACCAGAACCTGTGTGAGGCACAAACCTGTCAGAGAAGGAAAACTGAAATATTTCCCACTAAAACTAGTGATAGAAAAGTGGTAAGACTGCACCCTGTCAAAAGTGGAAAACTTATGACAGCTTTAAAAACAAGGCAGTCCTGTTGTGTTCTGGCTCTTACAGGTTTCACTATAATTCTATTGCCCCTCTTATTCCATGTAAGCATAGCAAAGATGGAGAAATTGGCTGCTGATTGGTTTAAGCAGCCTGAAATTCTGGTCTTGGCTCTGCTCCCAAGGGCAAAATTGCTTGTCATTAGAAACAGAAAAAAGAAAATATGTGATAAAGGGAATTGAAATTAAAATATAACGTTTGCAGAGATTAGAGAAATAAAAATGTCTTCTGCCTATTCTATATTTATTGCTAAAATGTCACCACAGTATCTATTTTGCCTAAGAGTCAGGATCAGTTAAAATGTGCCAACTCCACCCCATGCAATAGTCAGAAAGATGTTTCATGCCCAAATGCTTTGATGTTGGGTTGAATTCTGACTCACAGTGGCCCTGTAAGGACAGAGTAGGACTGCCCCATAGGACTTACAAGGCTGTAAATCTTTACAGAAGCAGACTGCCACATTTTTATCCTGGAAAACAGTTGGTGGGCTTGGTGCCTGCCAACCTTTCAGTTTGCAGTTGAGTGCTTTAACCACGGCACCACCATGTTAAATGGTAAAATAAGCTTTTTTTAGGGTGTGGAAACACTGTATGTTTTTCTTTTCAAATCTGCCTTGATGACTGCTACATTAACGTGTTTTTTAATGGAAGTTCTATTTTATTTGTTTTTAGTTCTTTATATTGAGCTATTATCTGTCTCTCATATCTTCCACCCTTAGGGCTCAGTTTAACTTTCTGAAACCACTCAAATCCCATGGAAACAATTTCACAAGACTGACTTTCTCTATTTGAAGATAGCTATCACTTTCACACACATTTCAATGTCTACTTGGGTCATGCACAGAATGTCACTTTTAGAATATTCAGAAGTTTTGTACAATGATTCTTCTTCACGATATTTTACTCATATTGAGAAAGTTGTTTTTACTTTTAACACATACACATCTAGTACTCAAATACTACATGCTCTCATTTATTCAAGAGTCTGATAATATTAATGTTAGCAAAGGAGTAGGACATTCAACTCCTAGTTGGCGTAGAACTGAGGGAGTTTCCGTGATGCAGGAGCTCCGGTTTTAGGAGCAGGAGGGTCCTAGAGAAACATTCCCAGTTTGCCTGAACACTGGAGGCTCCTGGGATATAGGTTCCTTAGTGTTAAAAGCAGGAAAGTCTTGGACAACCAGGGAAGAGTTGGCCTCCCTGATTGACAGGGATACCATTTATGGATTACTCACAGTATAGCATATGCTAGACTAGGTATCTGCAGATATGATCTCTGAACTGTTCATCAGTTATTTAAGACAGGGATTGAAAAATGGCTACCTGTCTGCCACTACCCAGGTGCTCAGTTCCATAGTAGAGGGGTGTGGCTGGGAAGTGACTTCTTTTTCCCACTCTCTTGCTTCTAGCATGTGACAACTTGCCCCAAAGAAGACATGAGTAGAAATGGCAAATGTCACTTCTCGGCCAATTTAAGAATTGAGTATGTCTTCTGCCTGTTTTCTTTTCCTCTCACTGACTAGTTACTGTAACTTTGAGTATTAGTAGAACTAAGAGATCACAGAAGCCTAGATACACAGTAACCACACGGAGGAACACTGGGAGGAACGTGGTCTGCCCACCTGAAGCACATGCCTGAATAGTTAGATGAGAGAGAAATAAACTTCTGTTACATTAAGATATCGAACTGCTACAGTTTGTTATAGCTGCTAACATCACACTGACAAATTTAGTACAGTAATTCACATTGTGTAACGGAACTGCCAGTCATAAAGGTTGAATTATGGGTCCAAGGCCACTCATTGAATAAATGGTGGAACTAAGATATGAACCCAGTGAGCCCATGCTTATATCAGACCCACTACCTTGCTGAAAGTGATGAAGTAATATACAAGGACAGTGACAAAAGTCAGTTATAATTTCCATCCCCAAATTTCTCTGACTCTAAATTCTACTTTTTTCTATTACAAATAAAGATCGCTTGAATAAATTATCCAATTCATTTTTAGTTTTCCTCTTTTAAACAATAGCTCAAGTAGACACTGGAACAACATGGGTTTGAATTGGACAGGTCCCCTTCTATGTGGATGTTTTTCAGCACACTAGATAAATTACCAGAAGACAACTTGATGGAGATGAGTGCTTCAGAACCAGTGCCAGACGATAAGGAGAAGATAAAGAGGAAGAGTCCTAGAAAACAAATTGACATTAGACAATCGAGCAGAAGGGTTCTGATGTTTTAAGATAGTTTTTGATTTGTTTTATGGCATGGCTCCTTCTCTGATATGAGCACTGAAGCTAAAGCAAATAGTGGAAGAGGATTTAAAAACATTTTGAGAAAAATGTAAAAAGCAAAAAGTCAGTGAGAATTATGACACGTTTCTATAAAGTGCCACAGAATGTGGCTGCCTCTGCTGCCTCCTCTTTCACCTCCTCCACATCTTCTGCTTCTGCCAGCCCTGAGACACCATGAGCAATCCCTCCTTTTTTCTCTTCCTCAGCCTACTCAACATGAAGACTACAAAAATGAAGACCTTTATAATGATCCACTTCCACTTAATGAATAGCAAATAATCACCATGCTGTACCATTAATTAACTTATCTGTTGTGTATGTGTGTGCATGTCTTCATGTGAAAAATCTAATAACTGTATGACAAGATCTCTGTTAATAGACTTCTTATGTTATTGATAACAGTCAAAATAAATTATTAGTAGTTAAGTTTTGGAGTAGTCAAAAGTTATCCACCTATTTTCAACTGCACAGCAGTGGGTGGGTGGGTGTGTCAGTGCCCTAAGTCTCATGTTGTTCAAAGATCAGCTGTAATTTAAATAAGAAATCTTAAGAATAAATCTTCACTTATTCACATAGACTGTAACTTATATAGTATCCTAGGCATAGTCAGATGAAATGGACTGGTATTGGTCATTTTGAATCATACGGTCTACTGTGCTGGAAATGACAAATTGAAGAGGAATAATATCACATTCATTGTCAAAAAGAACATTTCAAGATCTCTCATAAAGTACAGTGCTGTAAATAGTAAAGATGATTATTATTCACATTTGCTCTCCAAACGCTAATGCTAAAGATGAAGAAATTGAAGATTTTGCCAACTTATGCAGTCTGAAATTGATCTAACATTCAACAAAGATGCTTTGATAATAACTGGTGATTGAAATGCAAAAATAGGAAACAAAGAAGAAGGATTAGTAATAGGAAAATATCTCCTGGGTGATAGAAATGATGCTGGAGATAACATGATAGAATTTTGCAAGACCAGCAACCCAGTCTTTGGAATATCACTACTAGGTAATAAAAATGTGTTATTGGATTCCCATGTATTTGAGTTTTTTACCTTGTTCTTCCTATTATTGATTTCTAATTTTATATTATTGTTACCTAAGAATATGCTAGGCACTAATTTCATGTTTTTAAATTTATTGAGGCTTGCTTTGTGGCCTGATTTTTGGTCTGTTCTGAAGAATGACCTGTGTGTGTTGGAAAAGAATGTATATATCACCGTTGTTAGGTAGAGTGCTCTGTATATGTCTATGAGCTCTGGTTGGTGGATTGTGTTGTCTAGGTCGTCTGTATCTTTGTTGAGTTATTTCTAGTTGTTCTGTCTTTCATCAAAAGTGGTGTATTAAAATTTCCTAGTATCATTGTAGAGTATATCTAGTCTTATTTTCAATTCTGCTATAGTTTGACTTGTGTTTTGTGGGGCTTTTTGCTTGGGTACGTAGATAGTTTAGATAGTTATTATGGTCATGTCCTCTTCTTGGAATGATCTTTTAATCACTATATAATGTCCTTCATTGTATTTTATGCTGATGTTTGTCTTAAAATTTGTTTTATCAGAAATTAATATAGTTACTCCTGTCCTTTTATGCTTACTGTTTGATTGATTTTTTTAGGCAGCATATTAATGGGTCATGCTTTCTTTTCCATTCTGTAACTCTCTGTCTCTTGACCAATGTGTATTTAATCTATTTATATTCAGTGTAATTTTCAGTAGGTATGAATTTAGTAATGTCATTTTGTTTTGTGGATTTTTTGTTTTTGTTTGACATTGATAATTTCTTTGTTCCATATAGTTTTCTGTGCTGAGTTCATTTTGTTTTTGGGTTTTCTTATCATTTCCTTCATTGCTGTTTATTATTATTATTATTATTAATGTTTACTAATTCTTTATGATTTCCATTTCTTTTCTTTTTGCCAGAGGTTTTATTAATTTTCTTTGAGGTACCCTGTAATTTGTTACTATCTTCCCATGTTTAAAACATTCTGTTCTATCTTGTTATCATCTTGACTTACTCTCCATTTGGAAGTTCTGTAACTATACCATTTAGTTCCGTAACTATACCTCTTTTTGCTTAGTAGTTGTCTTCATTTACAAATTCACCTCTGGTTCTCTATTTTCAGTCTTGTAGTTTTATTTTATTTTATTTTTGATACTTGTATATCCAGGTTGATTGCCAGGTAAAGGTTGTGTGTCTTAGTCTCAGAGTGTCATCCACACTTGTTGGTTCTCTGTTTAAAGAGCTCCTTTTAGTATCTCTTCTAAAGTTTGTCAGATTTTTACAAATCCTCTTAATTTCTGTTTATCTTGAAACGTTCTATTTCATCATAATATTTGAGGGACAATTTTGCTGGAGATATCAAACCAAAACAAAACTCACTGCCAACAAGTTGGATCTGACTCTAAGCAACCTTCCGTGGGTTTCTGAGGCAGTATCACTATGGAAATAGATTGCCCAATCTTCCTTCCGAGGAGTGCCTGGTGGGTTTGAACTGCCAGCATTCTGGTTAGCAGTCAAATGCCTTAGGTACTATGCCACCAGAGCTACTGGAGATACACACACACACATATAAACACAGCAAAAAATTGCCAACCAAGAATTTCATACTTATATGTATTTGAGCTCTGGTGGTACAGTGCCTAAGGAATTTAGCTGCTAACCAGAAGACTGGCAATTAAAACCCACTAGTCACTCCATGGATATATAATTCAGTTCTTGGTTGGTAATTTTTTCGTTCAGGGTTTTAAATATGCCATCCCATTGCCTTCTCTCCTACAGTGTTTCTGCTAAGAAATCAGAGCTTTGTATTATTGGTTTTCCTGTGTAGGTAACTTTTCATTTGTCCCGAGTTGTTTTTGGAATTGTTTCTTTGTTTTTTGTTTTTGAAATTTTGATTAAGATATATATCAGTGATTTTCTTTTAGAGTCTATCCTGTTTGGGGTTTGTTGAGTTTCTGCAATGTATATTTTCTCATCTTCCATGATACTAGGGAAGCTTCCTTCCAATAGTCTTCAACAGTTTTTTATGACTTAGCTAATTTTGTCTTTCATTGATTCAATGCTGCTTCTTTGTCCTTCCAATGTGTTGTTTATGTCTGAAAACTTAGTGTTAATATTCTGTATTTCTATTTGCTGTTTTTGTGTGATTTCTAATTGTCTTTTATTTATTTTTTTTTTTTGATCAATTTGTTCTTTTAGTGTGTTCCTGAATTCTTCTGAAGTTTGTTTGTGTTTTCCTTGATTTTGTATATGTTTTCCTTGTGTTTATCTTTGTTTTCCTTGATTTCTTTTTGTTGAAGAGTCTTAAATATAATACCTTTAAATTCTGTATCAGGTAATTCCATTACCATTTCTTTCCCTGGAAGATTTTCTGGCCTTGTGTGTTGGCCGCTTGCTTGAGTGATCTAGTCTCTTTTTTTTTTTTTTACATCATTTGATGTTGTCTGTTGTCTTTGAGATATTGAGGTGTTCTTGTATTTATTTTTTGATTGTATATTGATTTTTCTTCACCCTAAATATTTTGTTTTGTTTTGTTATATGAAGCTTACAGAGCAGATGTGGTACTCTGCTCTCTAGTTTGACAGCACTGTCTCCATGTGGATTTGGTAGCAGGTGGGAGTGTGGGTGCAAGTTTGCTTTCTGGTCATAAACAGCATGAGCTGGGCAAGGTTTGGCCCCTGTCTGTCACCCAGTGAGTGGGTGGCAGGTGTGGTGGGTATGGTTGGGTAGTGTGGACATGGTCACTGTGTTACCTTACTTCACTTCAGACTACACTGTGTCTCTGATTGGAGATTCCAAGAAGCTGCCTTCCTATGACTCAAAATGGCAACTCTGTTGGGCCAGCTGGGAAGGCATTTCCTTCCTTACATCTCCTCATTCATTTCTTTCATTCTAATTTCTTATTCCACTTGATGTTTGATCTACTTTATCCTTTTGTTTGAAGCTCAAGTTTACAAGATTATCATCTGTATCTGTTTTATCTGGTCTCTTGGTTTTTTTTTTTTTTTTTTTTTTTTGCTGTGGCTTGAAGTCATGGAGTGTCTAGCTGATTTATTATCTTAACTCCTTCCCCAAGGCCTCCAATCTGGATGTATGTATTTTACACCAGCCAATTTCATAATATAATATAAATTACAGTAATCAAGATAATATGACATTGCTG
>NW_006921767.1:1307736-1319421 GCF_000298275.1 Orycteropus afer afer | reverse complement strand
ATTATCATCTGTATCTGTTTTATCTGGTCTCTTGTTTTTTTTTTTTTTTTTTTTTTTTTGCTGTAGCATGAAGTCATGGAGTGTCTAGCTGATTCATTATCTTAACTCCATCCCCAAGGCCTCCAATCTGGATGTATGTATTTTACACCAGCCAATTTCATAATATAATATAAATTACAGTAATCAAGATAATATGACATTGCTGAAAAGGCAGGCATACAGATCAGTGAAACAGAATACAGAGCCCAGTACCACACTCATGCAAATATAATAATCAGATTTTTGGCAAAGATACAAATGTAATTCAAATGAATAAAAACATTTTAGCAAAAATATTAAATGAACTAAAAAAAAAAAAAACCTTTCACATGTTGGATTTATCTCAGCTTCAGACAGTCTTAATTATAGCCTGGGTCTTGCTTGAGGAATTGGTGGTTCATTGGTAGAAGTATAGGTAGGAGACCTGGGTTTGATTTCTGACTGAAACATCTCGTTAGCAAACCACTACTAGTCTGTCAGTGGAAGCTTAGGATGCTGAACAGGTTTCAGGGAGCTGGATCACTAGCCAATCATGAAGATGATGCAGGATTCGGCAGTGCTGTAGATAATTGTGGTGTTAGAAGCTAGTAAAAGAAAAAAAGAGGCGCTTTTTTACTTGATTTCTGTACCTTGGGGTACCCCCAAGAGAGGACATGTAAAATTCAAAAGTGATGGACACAGGAATCTATTTGCCTGCTTCAATCAAAGAGAGCACCAATCTTCTCTGTTTTATGTCTTAGAACTCTTTGTAGGATTCTATATTATAAAAAATAATAACAAAATTAGGAAAGGTAATACTGTGTTGCTAAAGAGTTTTGAAAATTACTGGCCTTGGTAATTATGAAGTTTTATATATACAATTTAATAACATACATCAAGATTTAAGACCTATAAACTCCCATTAGACACTAATTCTGTGTGTAACTGTGAAAATAGTCTTGACTTGGCATTACTCTCATTATGCTGAATTAAGAGAAATTGCAAAAAGATATTTCCAAGTGAAGGCAGTCAGCAGCAGTAGAATTGAATCTTCAATTTAACAGTGAGTTACTGATTGACTTATTACAACATTAACTCATAGATGATAGACATTTGGTGTGAATAAATAATCATAGCTAAACATATTAACAGCTATATTTTTGCCATGGGATTATTTAAACAATGCATAACAACAAATTATTTCAAACTTCAAGGTAAAATTACCTAATAGGCAGGGACATTAACTAAAACTTACTCAGCATGCACATGTGCATTATTTAAAAAACAGTTAGAACAAAATTTCCCTCAGGATATTGCAAAAGTTCACTATTAAGGTGCATGGAATATGGAAAGTTAAGAGTTTTATATGGTGGGGACTTCCGGTAAGATGGAGTAATACACAGACAAGTGACACAGACCTTCTTCGACAAAGAAAAGAAAAACCAATTGACAGAGATACCAAAGATAATCCTGGAACTCTGAACTTTGAAAGGAACTATATAGGAGCTCTGCTGGCATAGTGCCTAAGGCCTTTGCTAACCCACCAGCCACTTCTCGGAAGGAAGGTTAGGCAATCTACTTCTGTAGTGATACTGCCTCGGAAACCCAAGGAGGGGTCACTATGAGTCAAGTCTGACTCGAAAGCATATAACAACAACAACATATAAAAGTGGATTAGGCACCAACTAGTGGAAAAACCTGAATGAAAACAGTGAGCACAGAGATGGTCTGAGCTGTGGACTGTCAGCTACTCTGACAGGACCAACAGCCTGAATATTTCCAAGTAGTGTTGGTACCTGAGAATTGACCTAAAGATCAGCTCTGGTCATCAAGGCCTGCAGGGACAATTGCATTGGTGGCCTATGACTAGGAAGGGAAACAGGAAGGAGGGAGACAACCTGAGCTGTTGACTTTCTGCTGTCCAGAGGGTGCAGTCATTTTGATTGTTTATACATGGCAGCCTTTTTGGATATTTAAAGTGATGGAGAGCACAGCCATTTTGAATCTTTACAAGTGGCAGCCATTTTGGATTTTAAAGTGGTAGCATTCTCCTTTGGATTCCAGGGACCTAAGAATAGGCTCTGTTCACCAAGGGTGACAGGAACATATGAGTGGCTGGAAAGGAGACAGGTGGTGAGTGTATAAGTGCTATCAACTAGTGAATAGAGGAGCACAGTACCCTGCTTGTGTAGATAACATACAAACAAAACCAAAGAAAACAGAAATCATGGATAAGTCACTCCAACATACAATCACCAGTCCAATATAAACATAAAAACATCACAATGCCTCAAAGACCACAGAACATCACAGTCCACACAAAGAAGCAAGATAAAGCAGGAGAAACAAGGGACCATGATATAGAGCCAAACACATCCCTGAGGAAGACGCAGAATTGCAACTCCCTGATAAAGAATTCAAAAGAATTATATTTAGGTATCTTCAATGAATTGAAAGACAGATCAAGGAAAACACAGAGAAAGCCCTAGAACAATTTCAAAAGATAATATAAGAACAAAAGGACAAAATAAATGAAAAATTACAAAAGATACAAAATCTACACACAGAAATCCAGAAAATTAATACTAAATTTTCAGAAATACATAAGACATTGAATGGGCAAAGGAGCAGAATTAATCAATGGAAGACAGAATTAGAGAGATATAAGGCAAATACCTGAACACTTCTTTGGAAAAGGATAAATCAGAAAAAATATCAAAACAAAATGAAGAAAGCCTAAGGTTCATGTGGGATACCATCAAAAGGAATAACCTACATGTCATTGAAATTCTAGAACAGGAAGAGACAAATAAAACCACAGAGAAAATTGTCAAAGATTTGTTGGAAGAGAATTTTCCTGGTATGATAAAAAATGAGAATATATCCATTCAGGAAGTCCAATGAACACCAAAAGAAAATCAACAAGACATATCATCATTAAACTCACCAAAACCAAAGACAAAGAAGGAATCATGAGAGCAGCATGGGAAAAGTGAAAAGTTACCTACAAGGGGCAACCAATAAGACTAAGCTCAGATTTCTCAACAGAAACCATGCAGGTAAGAAGACAATGGGATGGTATATATAAAACCCTGAAAGAGAAAATTTCCAACCAAGTATTAGGTTCCCAGCAAAATTGTCCCTCAAATATGATGGTGAAATTAGGACATTTCCAGATAAGCAGAAATTAAGGGAATTTGTTAAAACCAGACCAACCTTACAAAAGATGCTAAAGGGAATCCTTTGGACAGAGAAGCAATAACAGCTAACAACAACTGAGCATTAACACACATGATGATATAACCCAGAAAACAACCCAGCTATGGAAGTATCCAAAGTAAAGAAGCCTACAAGATTGTAAGCAGGGAACCAGAGACATCAATTGACAAATGAGGACAAGTACAAACCAGAAAGAGGGAAAAAACTGTGTCATTATAGAACTTCTAGATGGTAGGGAAGTCAAGACAACTACAAGATTGTTGTTGTTGTTGTTGTTATGTGCTGTCGAGTCGGCCCCGACTCATAGCAACTACAAGATAGAAGGGACTATTCTAAACTTGGGAAGAAAACTATAACTCACAGGGTAACTTCAAAGAAAAATGATAAACCTTCACATCAAAAAAGAAGACCAGCACAAATACTCAGCAAATACTAAAACAATAGCAAAGAAAGAAGTGATAACACAATTCATAAACAAAAAAAGCTCAGTGTAGAAAATTATATGGAATGAAGAAATCGACATCATGAGAAAGCATATAACAAAAATGACAGCAACAAATTCATATTTGCCGATAATTACATTTCTGGCAAGCGACTTATCTCCAAGATTTATAACGGAAGAGTGAATGACCCAACTATGGTACATACACATAAGGGAATGTTATGCAGCAATAAAGAATAATATAGAGTCTGCAAAACATCGCATAATATGGATGAACTTGGAGGACATTATGCTGAGTGAAATAAGTCAATCAAAGAAGGACACATATATTATTAGCTCATTGTTGTGGAGGGTCAAGGATAGGTTTATATATGAAGGGAAACTTTCTTTGTTGGTTGCCAGGGGTGGGAGGGGAGGGGAGAAAACCTCCAAAAAAAATGCATTGACCCATGCTACTTTAGTTTTGTGTATTTCACTGTACATAAATTATATTTCAATAAAATGCTTAAAAAACAAAAAGAGTTCTATATGGTGAGGACAGAACTTTAAGTAGTGAATACATTAATGAAGGGATGACAAAGAACATTATTTTTCAGAGAAGTAATTTAGAAGACTGCTTCCTCTTATTGACTTTTTCTAGAATGAATTTAAAATTATATAAATGGGGAGAAATCAACTGAGTTAAAATATTATTTAAATAAAATAAGTGATATTTACTGTATGAGGCATTTGATACAGAAGATCAGGGGTTTTATCAGAATGTACTTGATTCCTCTATCCTCTTCTCAAGTTTGGCTTACTACATTTGGGAGGAACTGAGTACCATTTGTGCATTTTTTCAAGTTTTCCTTCAATTATTGTTATCTTTTGAACATTGAGGAACTGCCCTGAATTTTGCTGGGCTGTGACTCCAACAAAGTGAATGTTATATTTGAACCCTGTGACAATTATTTGGACTTAAAGCAGCACAGAACCACAAAAAGGATACTCACTATTTAAAATTCTATCCTTACCTACTCAAAGAACTATGGAAGGGATACATCCTCCTGGGTCATTTCCCATACCTCTTCCTTTATTATCTTACATAGTTTTATATACTGAAGAGGTTTTGTCCATGAGATCATTCAAATAGTTATTAGACACTCACTTTTTTCTAGGAATTGGGCTAAAGATTTTTCTTGGACATACTTGGACATGATTTTTGTTTGAATATTTTTGATATTGTGTGTCCTGTCAACTGAGAGCTCTGGTAGCATAGTGCCTAAAGCACTTGACTGCTAACCAGAAAGCTGGCTGCTCAAACCCACCAGCCACTCCTCAGAAGGAAGGTTGGGCAATTTACTTCTGTAGTGATCCCGCCTTGGAAACCCAAGGAGGGGTCGCTATGAGTTGGGGCTGACTCAATGGCACATAACAACAACAACATCAACTTTCAACCAGAGTACTCAGCAAAGCTGACAGTATACTACTCTTACTATCCTTAGTGGAGCCCCTAGGTGGTGCAAATGCTTAAGGACTGGGCTATTTACTGAAATTTTGCTTCTTGGAACCCATCCAAGAGACCCTCAGAAGAAAAGCTTAGAAATATGGTTCTGCAAAGTCACAGCTTTGAAGCGTATGGAACAGTTCTAAGCCACAAGACATGGGGCTGTCATGAGTTAAAATTGACTTGGCAACTGGTTTGGTTTTTTGATTTACTACCGTTAGTATTTGTATTTTTAACTAACATTTATTGAGGACTGATTTTGTGCCCTGCATTGTGATAAGCAGGTCTCTGAGTGCTGCAGTTTTCACTGGACTACTAATCTAAAGATTAGTGGTTTGAACCCAATTAGTGGCTCCATGGAAGAAAAGTCTGGCTATCTGCTTCCGTAAAGATTACAGCCAAGAAAATCCCTAAATCAGTTCTACTCTGTAACACATGGGGTTGCCGTTAGTCGGAATCAACTCAACGGGACTGGTTTTTGGTTTCCTGTGGTAAGCACTTTCTGTTCATTATTGTTGTCATCTTGTTTGCTGTCTTTTCTTAGGAGAATGACATTTGTACTAGTGAACATTTGGATTATTAATGGGAAGAACCTAAACAGAATAAGATGCCATTGATCTCTTGTGCAACTTCCCAGGTACTGTAATTAGCTAGTATCGACTTTGAGTCACAGTCGCTGGCCATGACCACCTTGTTCACTGCTTTTGTTCTCTGAATTATGTTTTTATTCTTACCACTGTCAGAGATTTGTACTGGAAAAATAACACCATTTCATCACTGAGTAAAACCGTGAGACACAATTTGATTCTAATGAAGAAACAATGCAATTTGTTTGGAAAAAGAGTGAATCATTTAATGTCAAATTCTTTGAAACTAATAGCCCTCACCCCTGCCTTGAACATGGTAGCTGTTATAATTAATGGAATAATACAAGATCTAATAATTGTGCAATAACAGGATAGAGTTTATATGCTTGTCATTCAATTTATTTCTACTACTGTGGTAAAATACTGTGAATTAAATAAAATAATTAGTGGTGCAATAAGCTAGGGAGAAAAATTAATGTCCAGATGATTGTTTAAAAATAATTAGAAAACAAAACAATTTTAAATAACTGTCCATCTATTTAGTAATTGAAAGAATGAAGTGGAAGAGAGTAATTAACATGGCAAAGGTCAAATTATTTTATAATAAGAGAGGGGAAATTATTAATTAATTATTAATATATATATAAAACCAAACTCACTGCCATGGAGTTGGATCTGACTCATAGCTACCCTCCTTGGGTTTCTGAGGCAGTATCACTATTGAAGTAGATTGTCTAATCTTCCTTCCCAGGTGTGGCTGGTGGGTTTGAACTGCCAGCCTTCTGGTTAGCAGTCAAATGCCTTAGGCCAGAGCTCCCATAATAATATAGAATATTCATTTTTCAACAGCACTTTTATTATTTTCCCAATTATTTCATTCCATCTCTATTATACCAAAACCAAAAGTTCACTGACACAGATTTGGTTCCAACTCACAGCCACCCCTCCTTGGTTTGTGAAGTGTTATCTCTTCAGAAGTAGCTTGTCTAGTCTTCCTTCCATGCAGTAGCTGGTGAGTTTGAACTGCCAGTCTTCTGGTTAGCGGTCAAATGCCTTAGGCACTATGCCACCAAAGCTCCTATCTCTATTATAATTCTTCAAAAATCTTTTTTACTGTAGGATATTAGATTGCCCAATCTTTCTTTCTAGAAGTGGAAGGAAGATTGGGCAATATACTGTCGCAGTGATACTGCCCCCAGAAACCTAAGAAGGGTTCGCTATGAGTTGTATCCAACTCTATGGCAGTGAGTTTTGTTTGGATATTAAAATATACATTATTGTTCCCATAATTTGAAGTAACTCCTGACTATAAAACAAAATTTTTGTAACCAATGTGTCGACTCTGGGCAATAATGTCCTTTGAAAGGGCTATCTGATAAAAACAAAGTTTTAAAGTTTTAAGAATAATGAAATTCAATCAAAATAAATGTCCACTACAAAATATTTCTGCAACAATTCGTTAGAAACTATACATGTGTATATGTAAATATCTTGATAATACATTTAGTAGAGTAGTTCAGATATATTTCAATTGATTTTCTCATTCTTTCTCACAGGAAATTCTAAAATGTGAGAGGTAGGTAGACGAATATTTTTCAGAATGCCAAAAGTTCTAATTAGGAGCTGTTTGTGAGAGATGCATGTGGTGACTTTACTTGTGGGTGGTACCCAGTATGAGATGAACCATAGATAAGGTAGATAAGGCAGTGGACACATACTGATTTTGACATGGAATTCTTTAGCACCTTCATGGAACCCATTTCCTGCTTCCTGCTCATTTTCCATTGAGTTCAGACTGTGAGTTTTCTATTATAGTCTTCCACAGACTTTACCATAGGTATTAGCTTGCAACATTTTCCAGCACCTTCTTCCTGTACCAGTGATGAACACTTCTTATGTGAATCAGTTGAAAATGTCTGAATTTCACATTCACACTCTTGGCTTGCAAGTCATACAAAGGTTCTCCCTTTTGAATCCCAATTGTTTGTTTGTTTCTTTTTGTTTTGTTTTATTTATTTTTTTTTTAAACACATTGCTTACTGTCTTCTGATACATTTGGATTTTTTTATGAATATCTTGAAGTTCTTATGTCTATGGTCAAACACATGAAACAAATACATGAATAACAAAATAATGTTGCTGTTATTGTTGGGTGCCATCAAATCAATTCCAACTCATAGTAAACCTATGTGTTACAGTGTAGAACTGCCTTATAGGATTTTCTTGGCTACAATCCTTATGGCAGCAGATAATCAAGTGTTTCTTTTTTGGAGCTGCTGTGTGGATTGGAACCACCAACTCTTCTGTTAAGTAGTGGTCCACTAACTATTGTGCCACCAGGGTTCCTTAACAGTCATAATGAAAGCATCAAATACTTTTTGTTTACCAAGCACAAAGGAATTCTCCAGTATAATACATAGAGATGTATTGACTCATTTCATATATATAATATAACCACAGGCACAGTCTTTCACCAAAGGCATTAGTTATTATTTCATTTATGTTCTTATTATATTTTATGCATTCCTCTATTATAGCATTTTTATAGCTAATTATATTTCCCTCTTCTACTTTGTGTTCTTCCCTGAATGTTTTATAACTATAAAGGTATAGCTTCTCCTATGCAAAATGCTACATAATTCCTGCAAGAAACCACTTTATTCATCAAATTTTCTGTCACTATCTCTCTCTGTTTTTGATGAAGTAATATGTAAGGTATATGTATATTTAGGAGCTCTACTAGTATAGTGATTAAAGCATTGGTTTGCAAACCAAAAAAAAAAAAAAAGAAGTGAGAAGTTCAAACCCACCAGCTGCTCCATGGGAGAAAGGATGAGACAGTCTACTTCTGTAAAGATTTACTGCCTTGGAAACCCTATGGGAGTCATTATAAGTTGGAATCAACTTGATGGCAGTAGGTTCACATGTATGTTCATATGCATAACTACATACCCATATCTATCTATCTGTATTCATATATATAATTTTTTTAATAATTTTAATTTGATATGTAATACATGGATAAATTTTCATTTTTAAACTTGAAAATAACCAGCAAAACTGTACATCTTTATGACCATCTTCCTCAATTCAGGTATTTTACCCAGAAAGATTCACTCTTCTCATTTCATTATATGTATTTTCAGGCCTTTTCCCTACACATTCCTATACATATTACATGGCCATATTTATATAATATTTATATGGCTATATTTGTTCAGCAATGTGCTTTATTCATTCAAACTCTGGGTATTGAAGTTATTTCTTGAGCTACTTAATGCTGCAATGCTATTCCATACCATAAATAATTCATATTTTAGCCATTTCTCTTTTGCTGGACACCTATGTTGCCTCTAAATTTATATTTTTTATAAACAATGTATCAATGAACATTCTTGTTACTCAACTTGTGGAAAATGCATGGGATTTTCTTTTTCATATCTGATCCTCTTTACCAGGATGTGGCTTACTTAGTAGAATGCTCTGTAATCTTATCTTCCACAGTTTTGAGTTTGGTTCTTCATATATGGCTGGTACAGAATGATATTTCAATGAATGAATGATAAATTAATTTGACAATGAACAATATATTGTGAAAATCTTTCAGCTGACTTTCCATGTTCTTTAAGATTATTTAAGATCTTGAAAAACATTTGTGTTAGACTGGGTTCTCTAGAGAAACAAAGACCAGCAAAGCTTATATATATATATAAAGAGAGAAAGAAATTTATCTTAGGAAAATGGCTCACAAACGTATAGAAGCCAGCAAGTCCAAAGTCCCTGGAGCAAATGTCAGGCTGGAGGCTTTTCCTAGATCCCACAAATGCAGGGGCTGAGAAGCTCAAGGCTGGCAGGCAGTACACTGGCTGTTGACTCCAATGAATGACGAATCCAAGATCTTCAGGCCGAACAGTGGACTGCTCACTCACGGACAGTTGTAGGCAGTACAACAGAATCCCGATCCACAGAAGAATGTCTCTCTTCCCAGGATGTCCCTGGATATTCTGGAAGCAGGCCACACCCCAGGGAAACTCCCCTTGAACAGACTGGCACTCAGAACACAGTCATCCAATCCCATCATGGGAACAATCACACAGAACTGGGGTCCAGACAAGTTGACACACAGCTCCAACTATCACAGTCCACCCCTTGTCAACTTGGCAATTGTACATATCTTCTTAATATATATAATCTCTAAATAAGGACAATTATAGAGTCATATTTGTGCCTAACATGATACGCTAACACACATACAACCAAAATGCATTAACCTTATTTACATTTCACAGTTCATAACAGACAGAAACAAAAATATTTGATGCACATATACAATGAAGAACTATACCAATCACAGTCCTCATTTCTGCAGCTGATCACATGGTCATAGCTCATATTCAGAACTATCTTCTTCAACCACCCATTCTGTATTTCCCTTGCCCTCGGCAAGCACCTCAGCTGGTTGTGGTTCTTTGCCTGGTGGGGTGACCCAAACCTTCATTCCTGAAGGTTCTGGGCTGTTAGCAGTCATATTAGAATTGGGTTGCTGTAATTTTGCATTGATTTTAATCACAAGACATGGGAGTAGTAAGAGACATCCTAAAGAATCTCCTGTATTACAGACATATTCTTTTTTTACCACCATTATGTAAAGCCAACACAATTTCCCCTTGGTAATCAAGATCTGTCACCCTAGATAGCACAGTAATGCCCTTCTTTGTCTGTTGATCCAGAGGTATGAGGAAGCCAAAATGGCCAAGTGGCATTCCTAATTTCCAGTTCAATGCAATCAGTATTGTGTCTCCAGGTGTGAGTGTTTCTCCCTTTGGCACTAACATCTCCAGACCCACAGAGCATAGGGTTGCAAGGACAGGAAGCAAAAATTTTTTGAGTGGCTCACTAGGGGTAATAGTGAGTGGTACCACTCGTTTCTACCCCTTGGTTTCTGGACTCCTGAATCCTGGCTATTGGAGAATAAGAACCATATATTGGACACTGGTTTAGAGCACATATAGCCTCCTGGAGAACATTGCCCCAACCCTTCAAGGTATTGCCACCTAGCTGGCACCGTATTTGTGTTTTTAAGAGGCCATTCCATTGTTCTATAAGGCAGCTGCTTCAGCATGATGGGGAACATGGTAAGACTAGTGAATTCCATGAGCATAAGCCCATTGCCGCACTACACGTGCTGTGAAATGAGTCCCTTGATCTGAAGCAATGCTGTGTGGGATACTATGATGGTGGATAAGGCATTCTGTAAGTCTATGGATGGTAGTTTTAGCAGAAGCATTGTGTGCAGGGAAGGTGAATCCATATCCAGAATAAGTATCTATTCCAGTAAGAACAAAACACTGTCCTTTCCATGATGGGAGTGGTCTGACGTAATCAACCTGCCACCAGGTTGCTGGCTGATCACCCCAAGGATTGGCTCCATATAGTAGACTCAGTGTTGGTCTCTGCTGTTGGCAGATTGAGCACTCAGCAGTGGCAGTAGCCAAATCAGCCTTGGTAAGTGGGAGTTCATGTTGCTAAGACCATGCATAACTTCCATCACTGCCACCATGGCCACTTTGTTCATGAGCCCATTGAGTAATGAAAAGAGTAGGTAGGGAAAAAGGATGGCTGGTTTCCACTGAACATGTCATCCTATCCACCTGATTGTTAAAGTCCTCGTCTGCCGAGGTCGCTTTTTGGTGGGCATTCACATGAGACACAAATACCTTTACACCTTTGGCCCATTCAGAGAGATATATCCACATACCTCTTCCCCATACATCCTTATCACCAATCTTTCAATGCTCCTTCCAAGTCCCAGACCATCCAGCTAAGCCGTTAGCCACAGCCCATGAATCTGTATATAATCACACATCTGGCCATTTCTTGTTCCATGCAAAGTGAACAGCCATATGCATGGCTCGAAGTTCTGCCCACTGGGA
>NW_006921767.1:1306918-1307353 GCF_000298275.1 Orycteropus afer afer | reverse complement strand
CAAAAGCTGTTTCTCAAAAGGAGAGTAGTTATCTGCAGAGGATGGCAGGGCTTTGCTCCAAAACCCCAAGGGTCTGTGTTGTTATTCACCAACAGAAACCTGCTAAAGGCTCCAAATAGCATCTCTATCTACTGCAGACACTTCGAGCACCATTGGATCAGCCGGATCATATGGCCCAAGTGGCAGAGTAGCCTGCATGACAGCCTGAACTTGTTGCAGAGTCTTCTGTTGTTCTGGGCCCCACTCAAAACTACAGCTTTCTGAGTCACTTGATAAATAGGCCACAGCAACACACCCAAATGAGGGATATGTTGCCTCCAAAATCCAAAGAGACCCATCAGACGTTGTGCCTCCTTTTTAGTTGTGGGTGAAGCCAGATGCAATAACTTATCCTTCACTTCTGTAGGAATATCTCGACATGCCTACACCATTGGA
>NW_006921767.1:1303679-1304821 GCF_000298275.1 Orycteropus afer afer | reverse complement strand
GACCTAGAATTCTTCTGTCTATATGGATCAAGTAAATATTTAGTAGGCTTGCCATGTATTTCACTACTAGGAACACCATGAGCAAGTAGCCAATGCCATAATTCCACACAAGTCAGACTATTCTGATTAGTGTTCCCACTCTGCTGTCCATTATGGTAACCATGCCCACCTTGCCTTTGTCGATTAACTGCTGCCCCTTGGCCCCTACTACCACAGGGTCCAGTCAGCCCCATTGTATTTAAGTATCTGAGTTCAATTAGGGCAGTTCCCACTGTCAAATCAGGTTTACATAAAATAGTAATCAAAGCAGTCTTCAAGGGTGCTGGAGCTCCCTTCACAAATTTATTCCTCACGGTACTGGTGAAAGGCGTGTCTTCTGGACTCTCAATTTCTGGGGTCTAATCTGATAAACCCATTCTAACAGGCCAGTTTCCCTAAGCCTCTGGATACCTTCTTCTACATTAAACCAAGGCCGGTCTGGTACTTCAGCTTGACTTAAAATAGGCCACCACATAATCCATGCCTCAGTGAGCCAACCAAATAAACTATTAGATCCTTTCCTAACCTCTTGGTTATACTGATTAGACCTATTAAAGAAGAAGTATCAATGATCCTAGATTTATTGGTGAGACATATGCATGCTAGAGGTTGGGAAATTAACCCAAAGAAAATTCAGGCACCTTCCACCTCAGTGAAATTACTAGGGATCCAATGGTGTAGGCATGTCGAGATATTCCTACACCATTCCTAAACTCAGACTGATTCAATCTTACATTCTTTGCACCATTATCCCACACCCTAAGTAGCCATTCCCATACATATTCTCAAGGTTTCTGTCTGTACATGTTAGCAAAATCAAGTAGGTCTCTTCGGGTATAGTGCATCACCTCCTCAGTCACACTTTCTATTTCACCTCTTGAGGCTTGCTTGGACTTGACTTTAGTTATGGGTCTCATAGCAACAATGGGTGCTTGAGGCAGTTCCTGAGAGCATTCAGGAATGCCTTCCATGGCCTCTGCCTCAAACAATGATTCAGCAGGAACAGTTGAGTTAATCCCATTAAACTGAGGGGGAGGGGATAAGGGTTTTACAGTAATTCGTTCAGATGGGAGGAATTCAACAGAATTTACAGGCTCCATATC
>NW_006921767.1:1286461-1303579 GCF_000298275.1 Orycteropus afer afer | reverse complement strand
GAGGGGATAAGGGTTTTACAGTAATTCGTTCAGATGGGAGGAATTCAACAGAATTTACAGGCTCCATATCTTGATCTTCCTGATTATCTGTCCATATGTCCCCATTCCTGGTTTCAGGATCCCATTTTTTCCAAACAATGCCCTCACTTTAATGTCAGACACCATTCTGGTTTGGCAATTTAGCTGATGTTATAATTCAGCCACTCTTACAATAAGACTCTGGGTTTGGTTTTCAGCAATATCAGTTCTCTTACTAGAAGATATAAAGCTTGCTTTCAGAGCACAGCTGGAACCACTGAGGTCTTTTATGCGGCGCTTAAGCCAAGACTCAGCAACTTTGAATTCATCTTGCTCTTTCACCAGTTTGTCCAGTGTAAGTAGAACCAACCAGCTTCCTTATACTCCTCATTCTGACAAAATTTCAGAAAAGTATCAAATATCCAATCACCCAGAGTATCACTTCTCACAAGTACTTGATCTATTGGTGGTGCTTTTTTGCATATTAATTTTGCCACCTCATGCCACTGATTAGTAGGGCCCTCTTTGCTAGCAGACATAGAGTCGCTAGTATCATTAAAATTAATCAAACTGGAGAACCAATCTAGGAAACCCATCCTTATGATTTTATCTCTCTAGAACCACTCCCAGTACCAAATGTGTTAGACTGGGTTCTCTAGAGAAACAAAAAACAGCAAAGCTTATATATATATATATATAGAGAGAGAGAGAGAGAGAGAGAGAGAGAGAGAAAGAGAAATTTTTCTTAGGAAAATGGCTCACAAATGTATAGAAGCCAGCAAGTCCAAAGTCCCTGGAGCAAACGTCAGGCTGGAGGCTTTTCCTAGCTCCCACAACCACAGAGGCCGAGAAGCTCAAGGCTGGCAGGCAGTACACTGGCTGTTGACTTCAATGAATGATGAATCCAAGATCTCCAGGCTGAACGGTGGACTGTTCACTCATGGACAGTTGTAGGCAGCACAACAGAATCCTGATCCACAGAAGAATGTCTCTCTTCCCAGGATGTCCCCAGATATCCTGCAAGAAGGCCACACCCCTAGGGAAACTCCCCTTGAACAGATTGGCCACTCAGAACACAGTCATCTGATCCCATCATGGGAACAACCACACAGAACTGGGGTCCAGCCTAGTCGACACACAGCTCCAACTATCACAACATTTGACTAAGGTGGTGCAAGAAACACATCATTTCTAGGACTAGAAATGAGTTAATAAGATGCCACTTTTATCTGCTTTTCATTATAAAGTCCTTTTAAATTTGTCTAATTTTAAATTGGTGGAATATTCTACTGGTAAGCATTCCTGACTGGTAAAAACTTGTCCACTGAATTAATCTCTCTGAGCTCATTTTTAGAGGAAATGACAAGTGTCCTCAGTAAGCTAATCTACTAGATAATAGCACATGTTTGAGAATTAATTACTAGAGGTGAACCTCCTTCTCTTATTTGTTTGGTGAGTTCTTCTCAGTTTGGTTTTTGAGAATTATGATTAAACATTAAGTTGACTAGAATCCATGACTATAAGACATAACAAAAATAAAATGGAAGTGAAACTGCTGAAGTGTTTAATTCCAGCTAGTTTAACTGGATAGTAATGAAAAGTTCATTGCTCATCATCATGTCACTTCTTGTAGTTCCACTGAGAAATTCTCCTATGCAAAATCACTGGCCTTTTGCATAAAACCAAATAAATATGAGTTAATATGCTGAAGTCTAAAGTGAGTTCAGCCTGTTTTCACACATTGCCTGTTCTGGAATGCAGAAAGTAAGAGAAAAAGATTACTTCAATTTCCCTTCACTTATTCTGTAGTGTAAGACAGTTTTCTAAATACTGTATTATGTTTGCTTTCCTTTCCCATCTTTGCTTTATTTTTTGATGTTGCTGCAACTTCTCACCAATACAATGAGATATATGGGTCAGAAATAAATAGCACAGTGACTTCAGTGTAATAGATATATATATGTTTAAAGTGTATACCTCTACCTTCAAATTAACCTCTCTCTGCTTCATATCTCTTAAAAGAAGGGATTTGTTAATTCAGCATATATTGAATGGATCTAATGTGACAGACTGTTTTCAGATTTGAGGTAATGAAATCCTTAACTTCTTGGTGAATGCCTGGGTGGTCCAAATGAGTAAGCCCTCAGCTACTAACTGAAAGTTTGTTCATCTAAATACATGCATGGATGTATTGGAAGAAATTCCTGGAAATCTGCTTCTGAAAGATCGCAACCATGAAAACCCTAAGGAGTAGTTCTGCTTGACAACACTGGCAACATGGGGTTGCCATGATTCAGAGTCACCTTGACAGTAAGTGGCTAACTTGTTAATTCTAGTAGTTTAGGTTATGTTCAATAGGTGATGATAGTGGTAATGATAGTAAAAGTGATGCTAAAAATGATGATAAAGAAAAAAGAGAAGAGCAGAAGTGGTAACTATATGAGTTGTGAGGATTAAAAATGATAGTGAATTTGAGAATGTTTTATACATAGCTCTGTGTACTCCAAGTACCTACTACTTGCTGTCAGTTTGTTACACTGTGGTGGTTTACATGTTGCTGTGATGCTGGAGGCTATGCCACCAGTATTTCAAATACTAGCAGGTGGTATTCAAACATCCATGATGGTCAGTTTCAGTGGAGCTTCCTGAGGAAGACAGATGAAGGAAGCACAGGGCTATCTACTATATATATATATATATTTTTTTTTTTTGAAAAAAAAATGGCTACTGGCTACCTTATGAATAGCAGTGAAACATTGTCTGATATATTGCTGGACAATTTTAAGAATAGCAATGAAACATTGTCTTATGTAGTGTCAGAAGATGAGACCCTCAGTTTGGAAGGCACTCAAAATGTGACTGGAGAAGAGCTACCTCCTCAAAGTAGAGTCAAGCTTAATGACCTGGATGGAGTAAAGCTTTCAAGACTTCATTTCCTGATGTGGTACAACTCAAAATGAGAAGAAACAGCTACAAGTATCCATTAATAATTGGAATGTAGATTTTTACAAAATATGAATCTAGGAAAATTGGAAGTTGTCAAAAATGAAATGGAACACATAAACATTGATATCCTAGGAATTAGTCAGCTGAAACAGACTAGTATTGGCCATTTTAAATCAGATAATCATATGATCTACTATGCTGGGAATGACAAATTGAAGAGGAATAACATTGCATTCATCCTCAAAAAGAACATTTCAAGATCTATCCTGAAGTACAATGTGATAGTATAATATCCATACACCTACAAGAAAGACCAGTTAATACGACTGCTATTTAAATTTATACCCCAATCATTAAAGCCGAAGATGAAGAAATTGAGGATTTTTACCAACCTCTGCAATTTGAAATTGACCAAACAAGCAAACAAAATGTATTGATGATTACTGGTGATTGGAATGCAAAAGTTGGAAACAAAGAATTGGTAGTTGGAAAATATGGTCTTGGTGATAAAAATGACACTGGAGCCCACAAGATAGAATTTTGCACAACCAAGTACTTTTTCACTACAAATACTTCTTTTCAACAACATAAATGGTGACTATACACGTAGACCTCACCAAATGGAATACATAGGAATCAGATTGACTACATCTGTGGAAAGAGGCAATGGAGAAGCTAAATATCATTAGTCAGAAGAAGGCCAGAAGCAGACTGTGGAACAGACCATCAATTGCTCATATGTAAGTTCAAGCTGAAACTGAAGACAGTTAAGTCAAGTCCACGGAGCCAAAATATGACTTTGATTACATCTCATCTGATTTCAGAGACCATCTGAAGATTTGATTTGACTCACTGAATACCAATGCCCTAAGACCAGATAATTTGTAGACTGATATTAAGGACATCATACATGAAGAGAGCAAATGGTTATCAAAAAAACAGAAAAGGAAGAAAAGACAAAAATAGATGTCAGAATAGGCTCTGAAACTTCCAAGGACCCTTCAGGTGGATTCAAATTTCCGGTCTTTCAGTTAGCATAGCAGCTGAGCACATTAACCACTGTTATCAGACAGGAACACCTCAAAATATATAGTAAGATATATATTCATAAATATTGCCAACACAGATATATGATAGCTTATTATTTACCATGCATTCAAATGCTTATTGTCTAGCAGGAAATGTAATTTGTATCCTAAATTTTGATAAAGAAGAAAAATGATTTATGGTAATGTTAGGTTTATTTGAAATGCTTAGTATCAGGATTCTCAACCTCAGCCCTTCTAGATAATTTTTTTTTGGGGGGGGGCTGTCATGGGCATTATAGGATGCTTAGCAGCATTACTGCCTTCTACTCACTAGATGGGAACCAAAAGCCCAACGAGTTATCATCAACTAGCATCTGATTAATGGCAACCTCACGTGTTGAAGAGTAGAACTCAACTCCATAGAGTTTTCATTGATGTGACCTGTCAGAAGCAGATCACCAGGCCTTCCTTCCAAGACACCTCTGGGTAGGTATGAACTGCCAGCCTTTCAGTTAGTAGTCAAATGCTTGTTGTTGTTGTTGTTGTTATGTGCCATCGAGTCAGCCCCGACTCATAGCTACCCCTCCTTGGGTTTCCGAGGCAGTATCACTACAGAAGTAGGATTGCCCAACCTTCCTTCCGAGGAGTGGCTGGTGGGTTTGAACCGCCAGCCTTCTGGTTAGCAGTCAAGTGCCTTAGGCACTATGCTACCAGAGCTCCCTCAATTTCAACAATTAAAAATGTCTCCAGACATTGTCAAATGTCTCCTTGAAAACAAAATCACCCCTAGTTAAGAATCACCATGTTGGAATTACCAATGTAATAAAACAATATCCAGTAGAAGATGAGGCATTCTATTTCAGAATTCAGCCTCAGTTGGTAACTAAATTCCCCAGAGGGCAATCTGCTGTGGGAATTTTTGCTTCATGGTGGCATTAATGACTGCTTTGCCACCTGTGTATTCTTGCTTGAAGTTGTGCTTCTGTTGTTAAGCCATGGCATTGGCATTATTGCCAATTGGATTTAATAGGAAATGAAAAGCAGCTGCAATATTTCAAAGCAGTGGGCAGATTGGGCAGAAGGTATATGGACAAATCCTGTTAACAAATAACAAGATTTGTGCACACACAGAACCTCCTACACTGTGCCTTGGAAATCTATGCCAGGCTGTTTCCATCACTGTTGTGCCTATGTCACAGAAATTATATAAATTGAGAAAAATGTTCTCACACACATGGAGATTCAACCTACATTCTGATGATGACTAAAGCCATCTTGGCATCATTTGTCAAAGAGGATATCTAATAAGGCAAGCCTCAATCCAGCTTAGCTTTAAAATAGCCAGAAGATATTAAATGCATCTGCTCTCAATTTCTAATCTCAATATTTAAAATAATGATAACAAAATCTTTAGTGGGAGCTTTCATGGGGAAGAATAAAAATAACTTAAAATAATAAAGTCTCTTGAATGGGCCAGATGCCATTGAGAGATTTGAATGGGATGACCTTTAATTTTCCTTCCAAATCTGAGCGACTGTGAATTACCTATCTGGATTCCAGGACATGAAATTGTTTCACATGATTAGTATTTTTTCCTTTCCATTCTTGAGATGCTTCATGCTTCCAGTTATGTTTAAAGTGGTGCATTTACTATGTGAGACTGCTGCCTTCCTCCAGCGCTTTGATATTTCTTTGTACACAGTTGGTCGGGCAGCAGGTCTGATACCATAACCACCTCTGCTAAACAGTGCATGGGCTATGTGGTGTGTGACTCATGATAGCTACATTTTCTGAGCATCTTTGTTCTGAATATTTGAGAAGGGCAACTCTATATAGTGAATCTTTACAATCTGGTATAATTAGTCAACAAATTAGATAAAGAGAAATGAGTGATAACTGACATATGACAAAAGAGATTGGTTAAGCAAAGCATCAGAAATTAGGTATCATTTATTGCGAGAATCTCAAAAGTTCCTGCCTACATCATATACAGCATGCGTTTGTACATATGGATGTGTTCTCTCACTCTCCTTCCTTCCTCTGTCATCCTCCCTTCCCTCTTTGCACTTCTTCTATCCTTTATCCATTTCATCATTCATTTGAGAGGTAGTATAGGAGCTCTAGTGCCGTAGTGCCTAAGGCATTTGACTGCTAACCAGAAGGCTGGAGGTTCAAACCTACCAGCCATTCCTCGGAAGGAAGTTTGGGCAATCTACTTCCGTGGAGATACTGCCTAGGAAACCCAAGGAAAGGTCACTATGAGTAGGATCCGACTAGATGGCAAAACACAACAACAACAACAACATAGTGTAGTATGAAGCATTGATTGTTCAGCTGTAAAATTCTTGCCTTCTGTGCAAGAGACCTGGGTTTGATTCCTGTCTAAGTTACCTTATGTGCAGCCACCATCCAACATCTGTCAGTAGAGGGTTGCATGCTGCTGTGATACTGAGCAAGTTTCAATGGAACATTCAGACTAAGATGGACTAGGAAGAAAGGTCTGCTATCTACTTCTGAAAACCAGCCAATGAGATGGCAATGGTCTATTCCACAATGGATGATGGGGATAGCACAGGTCTAGGAAGCTTTTCCTTCTGTTGCACATCAGGTCACTCTGAGTTGGTGGCTGACTCACTGGTAGCTTGCAACAAGAGTGTACGAGAGAAGAGCAGAGACTCTGAAATCCAACCCTAATATGCTGGATGCCCCTTTGATGAACCCTGAGAAATTAGGCAAATTCCTAACCTCTCACACATATAATGGGGATAATCATAGTATCGAGCTCATTGGTTTGCTATAAGGGTTTAGAATAAAACCAAAAGCCAAACCCATTGATATCGAGCCAATTCCAACTCATAGTGACCCATACTGGGTTTCTTCATCTTCCTTCTGCAGAGCTGCTGGTAGATTCGAACCACTGACATTTTGGTTAGCAGCCAAATTCCTTAACCACTACACCACAAGAGCTCCTTGAAGATTTAGAATAGTGCCTGGTATATTGTAGGCTGTCCCAAACTGTGAGGTGTTTTTATTCATTGTTTATTGGAGTGACTTATATGTACCCCTCTTCTAAGTCCTAGAGGTATAGTACTCATGACCAGAATGGTTTGGTCTTTGCTTTCATAGAGCTTGGAGTTTGGTTGAAGAGATAGATATTACACACACACACACACACACACAGAGAGAGAGAGAGAGAGAGAGAGGCTTTCTGAGGCTGTGTAACATGATTCTAGGAGAGCCTATATGAAAGGAAATGAGTTAGCTAGTTAGTGGCAGGTGTTAACTAAGGAGGAGAAAATGTAGTAGATGGAAGGAAAATGGAAAAGTTTTGAAATAATTGCAGTAGATATTTTAAAAAATGAATGCATTGGATAATGTGGTGTTCCTGCCAGTGTACTTATCATCCAGCTACTGTGAGATTTGTCGGAGAACACCTCACAGTTGCAGTCATCTGAGAATTGCCTTCACCAAAGTCAACTACCTGGTCAAGAAATACTTGGGGGTTGACTCCCTCCCTGTAACAAGTTCTAGAGATTCTGGAATTGATCAAGAGAAAGAGATATGGCCAGAAGATAGCACTATACAACAAGCTATTTATTGGGCCCAACAAAATGACAGCCTCATGCAGGCATAGTCCCTCACAGCAAGGAGGTCTTCCAGAGTCAAGTGGGACAGGTAGCCACCAGAAGAGGTAGAGAGGCAGGAAAAATCCTCAGAAAGAGAAGAGAGATGGTACTTGTGTGTGTCTGGGCTACATGCTTCTGAAGCAAGATGGGGTGACTCTGGATCAGAGGACTCAGAAGGCAGCAACACCTTAGGATCTTAATAACTATAGGTTTTTATATCATTAGGGCTAGTAGATGGTGGGCACAGTTTTGCAGGGTATGCAAAGCAGAAAGTTTCTAAGTGACTAAAAATCTGCTTATTTGGCTATTTAAAAAACAACTGGATGTGTACAAATATTAGTCTGACACTAGTGGGCTTTTTGAGCTAGCAGATCTCAGCTTGCTTTGAGAAAGTAAACAACCTGGAGCCAATGCAGAGGGGACAATTTATACTCATTTATACAGCAACCCCCCAGCCCCAGGGGAGTGAGATCTGGTGGACAGGATCCCTTGCCACAGGTGGTCCAACCAACCACGGTGACATTCATGCTCCAGATTCCACGTGGTTACAGATTGAGGCTGGACCTCAGGGGAACACCTCCTTTGCCTCTCTTCTTTAAAGCCCTGGTCTATCCTGCTTCTATTGGTCCCTTAAAAATAACTTGCTCAGAGCTTTTGTCTCAGGAAATGTTTTTAGAGAACTCCACCTAAAATTAAATATACTGGAGAAATCAAGGGGAATAGCTTGACAGGGCTGATGACCCGCTGCAAAGTTGTGATCTTGAGTATATACTTACACCAAGCTAGCCCATTACATATCTCTGTTCAGTCATTCTTGGTTGTTAAAATGCAGACACAGAGAAAACATTAAACAAACAAACAAAAAGCCAAACCCATTGCCATTGACTTTATTTCTACTCTTAGCTCTGGTAGCATAGTGGCTAAAACACTTGACTGCTAACCAGAAGGCTGGCGGTTCAAACCCACCAGCCACTCCTTGGAAGGAAGGTTGGGCAATCCTACTTCCGTAGTTATATTGCCTCGGAAACGCAAGGAGGGGTCACTATGAGTCGGGGCCGACTCGACGGCACATAACAACAACAACAACAAGTGACTCTATATGGCAGAGAAGAACTGCCCCATAGGGTTATGAGGTTATAAATCTTTGTGGAAGCAGATTGCCTCATCTCTAACCTGTGGAGCTTGAACTGCCAACCTTTTGGTTAACAATCAAATGTTTTAGCCACTGTACCACCGTTGGTTGAGGTTTATTTAGGAGTGAGATTTTGCCAGAGGGGTATGATGAAAAGATATATGGATAAAGGAGTTTGGGTACTGGAGTTATTAAGTATTGGAATCGTGGCTTTTGGTATCTAAAGTGACTAAAGAAAGAAAAACAGAAGCCAAAAGGCTTGGACAGAAGGAGAGATCAGAAGCCTCAATGGATGTGAGGTACCATTAGGATCATAGGTTAAGTAACTGTTAGGGAATTACAACCCTCAGGCAGTAGCAAAAAGGTGTTGATGCTAGGTGCCATGGAGATGGTTCTGACTTATAGTGACTTTATAGGACAGGACAAAGCACTGCCTAATCCTCTGCTATCCTCACAATCACCACTATGCCACTCTGTTTGAGCCCATTGTTGCAGCTACTATGTCAATCTGTCTTGTTAAGGGTCTTATCCTTTTTTGATGACCCTCTAGTTTACCAGTGAACTCTGGTAGTGTAGTGCCTAAGGCACGTGACTGCTAACCAGAAGGTTGGCAGTTCAAAGCCACCAGCCACTCCTCAGAAGGAAGGTTGGGAAATCTAGTTCCGTAGCGATATTGCCTCAGCAACCCAAGGAAGGGTCGCTATGAGTCGGGACTGACTCGATGGCACATAATAACAACAATAACAACTAGTTTACCGAGCATAATATCCTTCTCCTTGGTCCCTGATAACATGTCCCAAATACTTGAGATGAAGTCTCATCATCCTTGCTTCTCAGGAGAATTCTGACAGAACTTCTTCCAAGACAGATTTGTGTTCCTTCTGACATGGGATACTCAATATTCTTTGCCAACATTGTAATTCAAAGGCATCAATATTCCTCATTCATTGCCCAGCTTTCACATGCGTATGAGCTGATTGAAAATATCATGGCTTGATTAGGCATACCTTAGTCCATAAAATGACATTTTTGCTTGTTAACACTTTAAAGAGGTCTTTTATGGCAGATTTGCCCAATGGAATATATCATTTGATTTCTTTACTGCTCCTTCCATGAGCATTGATTGTGGATCCAAGTAAAATGAAATCCTTGACAACTTCAATCTTTTCTCTGTTTATCATGATGTTGCTTATTGGTATAGTTGTGAAGACTTTTGTTTTCTTTATGTTGAGCTATAATCCATGCTGAAGACTGAAGTCTTTGATCTTCATCAGTATTTAAGTTCTTTTCACTTTCAGTAAGCAAATTTGTGTTACCAGCATATCACAGGCTGTTAGTGAGTCTTCCTCCAATCCTCATGCCATGTTTTTCTTCATATAGTCCAGCTTCTCTGATTATTTGCTCAGCATACAGATTTAATAAGTATGGTGAAAGGATATAACCCTGATGCATAGCTTTCTAGCTTTTAAACCATGTAATATACCCTATTTTGTTCCCATGACTGTCTCTTATTCTATGTATAGGTTCTGCATAAGAGTAATTAAGTGTTCTGGAATTCATGTTCTTTGCAATGTTATCCATAATTGTTTATAATCCACAGAGCTGATAACATGCATGAATTTATGACTCAGGAAGTAGCTTAGTTCCTGGTAGAGGTGAGTTCCAGGGAATAATCTTTGCACTGTGGGGCTGTGACAATATATGAAATTTAAAGGTGAAGCCATGGGCAATTGAGGAAAGAAATTGAAGGGTTGTCTGTGTAAATGTTAACATCACTGAGATATGAGTAAGGTTTGGACCTGGTTCCAAAGTTTTCGATCATTGAGCAGGAAATAAACTGGAGGTTTAAAGTTAAGAGGAACTAGAATGCAGGAAATTAGTCTGATCAAATGGTTTGATGCTCAACAAAGCAGGAATTGTTTAAAAAGTGGGAGGAGAAAATGATTTGGATGTAATAGTGAGGAACATGGAGTATACCAACAGCTGCTCTATAAGTGGAGGGATGTGGTGAGTGAAAGTAAAAGAAATGTTGACCTCATTAGAGAGAGTTGTAGAGAAATGCTGTCTTTAAGTGAGAGCCAGAGTTCAGTTAAGGCTAAAATACAAATACGCCTAAAAAGTAGTTATGGATAGAGTGGCGTTTACTGATGTTTCTAAAAATTAAGTGATGAGGTATAGGCAGTATAGCATAAAGTTTAAATGTGTGAGAAAGACCAGCTACATAATTATTGATGCTTGGTGCAAAACGGAATGCATGCTACATGTTCAAAAATGAAGAATTTAAAATATGTACGCCAGTGTTCATTTTAGCACTATTTACAACTGTCAATGGTTAAAAGCAACCTAGATGCATGAATGGATAAACAAAATGTGGTATAGATAAAGAGAGACAAAGTCATGGTACATGCTACAACATGGATAAGCCTTAAAAACATCCTGCCAAGTAAAATAATTCAATCACAATAGGACAAATATTGTATGATCAAAGACCAAAGTTTATTAGTGGCTACATAGGGCAGAAGAAGAGGGGAAACCATTGCTTGGAAAGCAGTAAGTTCATGTTTATGGTGGTAAGAAATTTATCATCCATTATGGGTAATGATAAGAAGCCTTGGTGGCATAATGGTTAAAGCATTTGGCTGCTAACCAAAGAGTTGGTAGTTCAAATCTACCAGCCATTCTCTGGGAGAAAGATGAAGCATCTGCTTCCATAAACATTTATAGTCTTGGAAATCATTGGAGGCAGTTCTACTCTGTCCTAATAGGTATTGCTATGAGTCAGAATTGACTTGATGGCAGTGAGATTGATTTTATGGATAATAATGTCACAACATGATTAATATAATTTATGTCACTAAATTATACACTTGAAAAAGATTAAATTGGTAAATGTTATTATACATTTTTTAAAATAAGAATAAAACTATATATATATATATGCACGGTCCTTTCATAGGGGTCTTTGCAGCTGTACAGATTGCAAGGGGCTCTCTCGATCTCAATCCAGACTTCCTGGGCTCCACTCTAGGCTCTGCCCATTACTAGCAGTTGCAGTTGTTTCATCTTTAACATGGGGATTATCTTAACATAGAACTCAGTATTTTTGGGAGAATTAGATGAATTAATATATAAAGTGCTTGGTACATATTAGTCACTTAAAATGTTCTTAATTTTATTATTTTTGGCAAAGAAATCAGTGCCAGCTAAAATAATCATTGCCCAGTAATATTATTTATAAATTTTGAAGGTGTCAGAGGTGTTGTATTTCAGAGCATACCATGAAAATCTATTTATTTGTGTTATCCTTATATTTTTACATAATAGCTTGATCTTTTAAGTAGTCATTTCTTGAAAGAGTCCACAATATTTGATTTGTGCTCAAGTGAAACTTAAAATGTGGTTTGGTCTGTTCTGAATTTTGCATTTGTGAGAATAATTGGGATTCTGCTCCTTTAACAAAAGTCAAAGTTTGGGTATTATGGGATATTTTTATCATTGTCATGGAGCCTATGGCAGAAGGTGACTTAACATCCTGCAAATTGGCAGTCAGCATTGCTCCTGCAGACTGACCCACTAATGTAAAAGAATGAGCTGCAGGCTGACACGTGCCCCTGCCCAGATGCCCCTGAAAACTTGAAGACTTTTTTTTTCCCTAGCTCTAAATCTTCTTCACTGCTCAGGGGACAACACTGCTGAAAATTTTCAGTGTGACTAGAGATTTTTGTGTGTTCCTTAATTGGGAGAGGAACCTGTCAAAAATAATATATTCACAAATACTATGAACCATTATGGGCTTGGAATCACTATATAAACTCACATGGCTCAAGGCATATGGGTTGATTTTTCAGCAACACTAGAAGCCGACAGGTATGTCTCTCAGAAATCTACTACCTTGAAGATTTCTAGTTAAGGTATTTGAAGAGGTAAGGAGGGTCTTAGGGGAGACAGGCAAGGAATTAGATGCCTGGGTAACTGCTGTGAAATATTTGAACCATGACAGTTTATTCTGCTTAATTTGGGGTAGGAACTAATCTGCTTTGAAATCATTAAGTTTTAATAAGTTTGTATCTTTCTTGACTAGAGTTGGACTGTAGATAATTTTAGGAAAACTAATGAGAAGAATAACAGGATAACTTAAGAGGGCATAAAAAGAAAAATAAAGGAATGAGCCCCTTATGTTTTTAAGAAGAGGATGCTACCACATGTACACAGGATAGTGACTGGTTTGTGTGTCATTTTTGGTTCTGTTCCATAGAAATGTCTTACTTCCTGTTTCTTCCTGAACTCAGGCAAACTTTGGCCACATGGATTGCTTACCGCTCCCCAAACAATCACAAGTATTTTGAAGCAAAACAAGGGCAGATATTTGAATGACTAAACATTTGTTGCCATTTTCAATTGCCATTCCCTCTCCCTAATTCAAGGATTCCTAAACTTGTTTTGTGCTGTGGTTCTCTCTGGCAATCTAGAGAAACGTATGGATCACTTCTCACAATAACGTTTCTAAATACATGAAATAAAATGCATAGGGTTAAAAGAAAAAAACAATTACATTGAAATACTGTTCTATCCTTCAAACTCTCAGATAAGCACCCCTGCCCTAGTTCTTGGGCCTTATGCAGATTATGCTAATGAGAGAAGGGAAAACCAGAATAAGGAACTTGAACAGTGTCAAGAGTAACCCCTACAAGGGAGTAAAGAGAAATATAGCAAAGGAAATGGAAGCGGAAAGATCTCTTGGGATGGAGTGTATTTGAATGCTGTGTAGACAAAGGAGGAACAAGAAGAGATGCTTCAGGGGAAGCAGGAGGGGGTACAAAATACAGAATGAGAAGAGTGGAACAAATAGGTTATAAATGGAATACTCTGATGTTCTTTGAGAGATACAATTAAAGACTGAAATTGCTTTTTCATTATTACTGTAGTCTGTTTCTGTTAATGACACTACTTGAAGAGAGGGTCAGATATTTATTTAGGTTACACATGCCTTCTGGGACTTTCTTTTGTGGTCTTTATGGCCTATATTCTTGCTACAGTCTTTTCAAATTTTAGGAACCCTATTCAATTTTAAGGCTGATATTCAATTCCATCTCCTCTGTGATACTTCATCAAACACAGCTTCCTTAGCCTCTGATGGTTAATTAGGAGCCTTGGTGGCACACTGATTAAAATGCTCAGCTTCCATCTAAAAGGTCAGCAGTTTCAACCTACCAGCTACACAACGGGGGAAAGATGTAGCGATCTGCTTCAATAGGGTTTTCAAGGCTGTAAATCTTTACAGAAGCAGACTGCCTCATCTTTCTCCTGTGGAGTGGCTGTTGTTGTTGTTGTTGTTGTTATGTGCCATTGAGTTGGCCCTGACTCGTAGCCACCCTCCTTGGGTTGCTGAGGCAGTATCACTACAGAAGTAGATTGCCCAACCTTCCTTCTGAGGAGTGGCAGGTGGGTTCAAACCATTGATCTTTTAGTTAGCAGCCGAATGCCTTATTACTGTGACACTAGTAACCCTTCTTCCTTCAAAAAATCTAAAACCAAACGCACTGTGTCGAGTTGGATCTGACTCATAGCTATCCCTCCTTGGGTTTCTGATGTGGTATCACTGTGGAAGTAGATTGCCCCAACTTCCTTCCAAGGAGTGGCTGGTGGGTTTGAACTGCCAGCCTTCTGCCAGCCTTCTGGTTAGCAGTCAAGTGTCTTAGGCACTACACCACCAGAGCTCCTCTACATTACCTTTCAAAAAGCGGACCCTAATTCCCCATTCTTCTGCTAGGTGCTACTGGATCTCTATGAGTCAGAATCAAATGGATGGCAATAGTTTTGGGTTGGGTGATTGTCTCTGCTTCAGTGACTGCTCTCTTGCTTTGCATTGTGGTTCTTTGTGCCAATTTCCTTGACTATCTCCCCTGCCTATTATATTATGACAAATGAATGGAAAAATGAATGAAGGATATGTGACAAAGTCTCCACATATATTGTGATAGAGGATGCTTGTAAAAACAGAAGACACTACCATCATAGTCATCATATGCCACAATAAACTTTAGACATATTTTTTCTCACTCTCACAACAACATGGAAAGAGAAATTTCATTAATCCTGTATCAACTGTGTGGAAATTAAGATTCAGGGAATTTATTTTCTAATGATAAGTGAGATTCTATTTGAATAAACTTCTTTCTGATAATAAAACCTGTGTTTTCCATTATATCTAATTGTCTCTCTGATGATAAAATGGGCATATACCTTTCATTATAATTTCATTTTTTTACAATTATTTTCTGTTAGTTACTCCTACTGTGAGCAAGGCACATTGGTATATTACTAAATAGAAACATAATCTCAGAATCAGAACACCATATAATCCTTTGGTGCTCTTTATAAAAGACTGTTAATAACCAGGTACCAGCAAGATGGTAGACTAGGCAAAAAGACTGCACAGATCCTCTTCAACAAAGAAAAGGGAAATCAATTAACAGACACAGAAGATAATCTTGGGCCCCTGAGCCTTGAAGGGTAGGATATAGGAGTGGACTAAACCACAACTAGCAGAAGAATTTGCATGAAAATACCAAAAAAGGAGACATATGGAGCTGCGGTCTGGCAGCGATCCTGAGCCATCCTGATGGCACAGACAGCTTGGAGATTCCCGAGTGGTGGTAGGACCTAAGAATGAATCTAAAAATCACCCCTGCTAGGCAAGGACTCCACGGAGATTGCTCTGGTGGCTGGGGAATAAACGGAGAAGGTGAAGAGAAAGGCGGGCTGAGCTGTGGACTTTTGCCGGTCCAGAGAACACTGCCATTTTGAAGGCTTAAAAGTGGCTTGACTATTTTGGATATTTAAAGAGACAGCATGCTCACAGATTCCTGGGGCTTAAGAACACGTTCTGCTTTCCAGCAACCCCAAGGGCACTATGGACCCACAAGACTGCAAATGGACGACATTCTTCTTGTTACTCTTATACCCCACACCCACTTGGTGAATGGAGGTGCTGCCATCCCCCACTCCCAACTACCTTCTGGGCCACAGGAGCTCCATCACAGTCTGTGTGCTCAGGCGAGCCTAGGTGCCCTGCCCTGTTCTCCACCGATTCTTTTTATTTTTCTCTTTTTTATTTTTATTTTCTCTTTTTTGCTTTCTTTTTTTCTGGTGATTAGTTTGTTGTATTTGTCTGTTTTAAAACAACTATTATTATTAATACTTTTGTCTTTTGCATTCTTATTCTTAATCTTCCCCTCCCCAGTCCTAATTTTCAGCATTTTTCTGTTCCCTGTTCCTGGTTGAAATTTTTTATATTTTTTTTTAATTTAAGGGTTTTTTTTTCCTTGTGGTTAACCCAGTTCCTTGTTTGCTTTTTGCATTTTTCCTATTTTTTTTCTTCATTATTCTCCTTCTCTACTTTTTTTCTTTTAGTTCCCTATCCCCAGATAGTACAGGTTTTCTAGTTTTTTCTTCTTCTTTTTTCCTTTTTTCTTTTTTTGGCTACTATTCTTGTGTGATCACATGGTATGTTTTTTGTCCATGTGCTTTTAGTTTTTTGATGGTTATTCAATTGTAATTTGTGTCTAACTGAGTGGGAGACAGCAACAGTACCCTTAAGACACAACTACACCCACACCTCCTGCAACATCACTTACTGAGCAAGAGCCACTATCTCCTTCTCCACCAATGGGTCAATGATAAAAAACCACCGAGAAAAGCCTGAATCACCCTTGGCTGCTCTTCACACACAGTTAACAGAGATCTAAATACAACAACACCATGATGTCTCGGAGACAACAGACCATCACAGTTCACACAAAGAAGCAGGATTAAGTGGTAGAAACAAGGGAGCAAGATACAGACCCAGAACACATCCCTGAGGAAGAAGCAGCATTGGAACTCTCTGATAAGGAATTCAAAAGAATTATCTTTAGGTATCTTCAAAGGCTTGAGAGACAGACCAAAGAAAGCACAGAAAAAACCTTAGAAGAATTTTGGAAGAAAATACAAGAAAAAACGATAAAATAAATGAAAAATTAGAAATAATTCTGAATCTACAGATAGAAATCCAGAAGATTAATACTAAATTGTCGAAACAGATAACACATTGGAAGGGCAAAGGAGAAGAATTGATGCAATGGAAGACAGAATTAATGAGATTGAAGCCAAATACCTGAATACTTCTTTGGAAAAGGATCAATCAGAAAAAAAAAAAATCAAAACAAAATGAAGGAATCTTAAGGTTCATGTGGGATACCATCAAAAGGAATAACTTACGTGTCATTGAAATTCCAGAACAGGAAGAGAAAAACAAAACCACTGAGAAAATTGTCCAAGATTTGCTGGAGGAGAACTTCCCTGATATGATGAAAGATGAGAATATATC
>NW_006921767.1:1276192-1284643 GCF_000298275.1 Orycteropus afer afer | reverse complement strand
AGGGATGGACACTGGGAAGAGGTAACTATGGGGAGGAAGGGAGAGGGGAGCTGTTGCATTGTGGTAAACTGTGGTCAATGTCATGAGCCAAAGTATATGTGAACTACTGTATGGAAAGTGAATTTGCTCTGTAAATCTTCACCCAAATCACAATTAAAAGAAAAAACTGTTAATAACCACCATGATTTTCCACATTTAGTAAACCTTTAGAGAATTGATCTGTTACTTTGGGCATCAGTGATAGATTATGCAATTGAACAACACTTAATCATGATTTTAAATTTAAGCTGTGCACTATTATCATAAAAAACCACATTATCTTATCTGGAAGAATCATAATATTTAAGATATCTTCTTAACTAGCGACTGTTACTGATGTTTGTGACAGTCATAGGCTTTTGAAAATGACACTCCTAGCATCAAACACATAACAACAACAACATCTAACACTCCTAACATCAAAATGATGAAGATATAATTATTACACTATCACGACAGATCCTTATTTATAAAAGAAATTAAATGTCATTGAAACACGTAAGTTTTTAATATTTAAATAGGTGGTAGAGGATGGGGGAGAAGTAAAGGAAGAATAGTTTAACATAATTAATATTATATTCTTTCATAGCTATGTGTCACTTAATGTCTATTTTATGTTCTATGAAATAGGACGTTACATGATTGAGCATTGTGAATCATACTTAAATATCGAGCAGTAGCATTCACTGATTTTCCACCTTCGTTTTTAATAACTTTTTGTTTCACATCCAAATCAACACTTCTCCTTTGCCTCCTGAAGCTGCCATCACTAGCACTGCATTTGAGAGTCATGATACACTACATGATAATGTTTTTGAAAGAAAATTAATAAGAGAGTTAATGGTACAGCACTCCAGAGATACACAAGATTGAACACTGCTACCTACAAGTCAGGGAGCTCTGGTAGCATAGTGCCTAAGGCATTTGAGTGCTAACCAGAAGGCTGGTGGTTCAAACCCACCAGACACTCCTTGGAAGCAAAGTTGGGCAATCTACTTCCGCAGTGATACTGCCTGGGAAACCCAAAGAGGGTTTGTTATGAGTCGGGTCTGACTCAGCGGCACATAACAACAAAAGTATGTTGCTGAGTATTATTCTAGAAAATAACACTTATTTAATATCTCTCCTTAACACTTAAATGAAAATCTGTGTTATGCTCAGTGGGCATTACTAATTTTTTTAGGTGGACTAAATTTTTTTAAAGGAACTAAATATATATTTTATAGGGATTTTGATTTATTAATACAACTGATTTTCAATTAATAATGATATGCAAAGATCAAAAGATAAGAATAAAATAATTCACAATTAATATGAGCATATAATTTTTCTTAAATATTTAGCTCTTTTCCCACAGAGATTTTATTTTTCCCCTCAAACATAATTAGAATTTTACCTTATAGTCTGCTTCTGAAAACTTGAGGCATGGATAGAAAACCATGTTTAAAAACTTTCAGATCTCTTGATATTAAAACCAGTGTAAAACTGATGGCAGCAGGTAGTACACAGTCAATGTGAAATAGACTAAACTTTGATTTATGGACAAAATTGAGGATTAACATAAACTAGGGAGAAAAATAATGAAGTGTATTCTGGCAAAATTATTTAATATTACTACTCATGCTTGACTGTCTTTGTAAGACTCAAACCAATCACTTCAAACCAAAACAAAAAACAAACTCACTGCCATTAAGTTCCATCTTCCTTCCACAGAGCAGCTGGTGGGTTTGAAAAGGCAACCTTCTGGTTAGTAGTCAAATGCTGTAGACACTGCACCACCAGAGCTCCTTTTTAAAACAAAAAAGAACAGAAATGTGTCCTAAACAAAACAAAATAATAGGCCTGGAATAACAATAAATTTACTGTATATTTAAATTTCATATTACTTTGTTCCACAATCAACACCAACGGAAGCAGCAGTCAAGAAATCAGATGACTTGTTGCACTGGGTAAATCTGCTGCAAAAGACTTCTTTAAAGTGTTGAAGAGCAAAAGACTAAGGTGTATGTGACCCAAGCCATGGTATTTTCAATCACCACATATGCATGTGAAAGCTGGACAATGTATAAGGAAGACTGAGAAAGAGCTGATGCTTTTCAGTTGTGGTGTTGGTGAAGAATATTGAAAGTACAATGGACATGTAGAACTAACAGATCTGTCGTGGAAGAAGTGGCAGCTGGTGTGTTCCTTGGGAGTGAGATTCATCAGACTTCGTCTTACCTACTTTGGTCATATTTTCAGAAAAGACTATTTCCTGAAGAAGGATATCATGCATGGCAAAGTGGAGGGAGGGTCAATGAAAAAGGAGAAGGCCATCAATAAGATGGATTGACACAGTGGTTGCAATGATAGGTTCAGGCATAGCAAGGATTGTGAGGCTGGCTGGCACAGGACTAGGCAGTGTTTCATTCTGTTGTATACAAGGTCACTAAGAGTCAGAGCCAACCCAACGGCATCTAACAACAACAGCATCAAGATATTTAAATTTAGGGAAAGAAAAAAACAAAACAAAACAAAACAGAAAATTCAGTTCAGGTCCTGCAACCACACCCTGATTTATGTGCAAAGACAATTCTAAATCCTCCAATAAAAATTTACAGGTGAGATCATACATGACACTTCTGAAAAGAATAGTGAATCTTGCTTCTCCTGACAGTGATGAGCTTGGAGCTTAATAGAAGCTATGGGAAATAAGAACAAAAGGCCAAGATTTGAAGAGTGAGCTAAGGACTCTGAATACTGGCTTCTGCTAAAATTGGGTTTCCAAGGCGGTACCTCTGTGGAAGTAGATTGGGTTTGAACTGCCAGCCTTCTGGTTAGCAGTCAAATGCCTTAGGCAGTAGGCCACTAGAGCTCCCAAAATCCATATATCTTCTTCAAAATTCCCAAATCTTTGTAATGTATATGAATAATTAATTAACATAACAAAATAATCCATCTTAAAAAGTTCAAGTTTAGGGAGGAGTAGGCTACAAAGGGACAATGTGACAGATTTTGAGGGGATGTATTTATGTGCTATTATGGTGTGGATACAAAATTCTATACATTTATGAAAACTATAGAACCATAAACCACAAGGAGATAATTTTACTGTGTGATAATCTAAATAGAAGCTTTAGCAGTTCAGCATCAGATTGTTAATCAAAAGGTCAGTGGTTTGAACTCACTAGCAGTCCGTGGGAGAAAGACCTGGCATTCTTCTCTCATAAGATTACAGCCTAGAAAACCCTAAGAGGCAATTCTACCTTGTCATATGTGGTTACTATGAGTAGAAAATCAACTTAATGGCACCTAACAAAAACATTCTAAATATACTGATGTCCAGGGAAGCAAAGAGATAAGAACCAAGTTTCTCAATTATTGACAAGGAATTACAAATAAGCAAAGGGGAAATGTAGGTATCAAATCTTTGTTGCTGGATTAGGGTTGGGGTTATTAGAATAAATCCATTGTAATTACAGATAGTTAGAGATACATAGCTTTATAAGTCTACTCTGATTCATGGTGACCCCATGTACAACAGAACAAAAGGTACATGATCTTTCTTCATCCTCACAATCACCAGTATATTTTAGTTTGTTGTTGTGACTTTTATGCCTAGCTATCCCACCAAATCTCTTCCTCAACATTGTTGGCCTTCTATTTCACTAAACATGACATCCTCCTCCAGCAACTGATCGCTCTTGATGACATGTCTAAAGCAAGTAGGTTAGGTGATGCTCTGTTGTGATCCATAAAGGTTTCATTGTCTAATTTTCTTAAGTATTTCTCCAGGCCTTTCTTCCTAGTCTGTATAAATCTGGAAAGTCAGCTAAAGCCTGTCCTCCATGTGTGACCCCGATAAAATTTGATATATTGTTGATGTAACTCATAACATCACAGCAAAATACAAGTCACCACAGCACAACAAATTGACAAACTGGTGATTGTCTTGGATTGCATTGTGTCCCCCTAAAATATGTGTCAACTTAGTTAGGCTATGATTACCAGTATCATGTAGTTGTTCTCCATTTTGTGGTCTGATATAATTGTTCTCCCTTTTGTGATATGTGCAGTAAATCCTAACCTCTATGTATTTAAGAGGCAGGATTAGAGTGTGTTGTATTTTGAGTCACAGTCTTACTAGAAGGTTTGACTCAAGACCCATCTGTGGTAGTTAAGGTTATGTGTCCACTTGGCTGGGCCTGGTTTTGAGTGGCTGGGCAGCTAGATGAGACTGGTAATCAACTCCATGATAGAATCTGCTGTGAACAGCTGAGTAGCTGTTTTAAGAATGTGGTCTGCTTCTAGAATATAAGGAGAAGCTTCAGGAATGGTCTGCAGCTTATGGCACACTTGAATACTGCATGCAGTCGAGTCGTTGTGCAGCAGCCTGCCTGTTGTCTGCTGATCTGGGACTCTTAATGGACTTGAATCAATGGCCTGATGTGGTTTAGTAATATTGAGACTGTGCCTTTTTATGTGTTTTCCTTGAGTTTGTCAACCTGAGCAGCCAACAACTGCCTGAGTGAAGAAAGCCTGTAGCTTCAATGGGCTGGGAGCAAGAGGCATAGCTGAAGCCCAAGGTCAGAGGGTTTCACCTAGCCCCTAGAGGCTGGCACTTTGAACTCAGACTTCTAGCCTTTGAAACTGTGAGACAATAAACTCCTGTTTCTTAAAGACAGCCTATTTGTGGTATTTCTGCTAGAGAGGCACACTGTAACCAAAACACCCATCCTTACTGAATTCACCACTCTTATTCATGTCACACCCTTGCTTCAGTCACATCTATTATCTTACAAGAGATAAAAGGAGAGAGAAGGCAGCAGAGAGAGGAACTTGACTACCACCAAGACAATCCAGGAGCAGAGTGTGTCCTTGCCACCAAGGTCCATTCACTGAGCACTTCTTAGACCCAGCAGATGATTAATGCCAACATACATGGAGATCTCTAAGGAACACTGAGCCAACAGATATTGAAAGGAGAGAACACCTTCCCCTATAGCCAACAGAGAAAGAAAGACTACCCCTAGAACTGGTGCCCTGAATTTGGACTGCTAGACTTCCAAACTGTGAGGAGTATTTTCAATCACCTCATGTGCATGTGAGAGCTAGGCAATGAATAAGGAAGACTTAAGAAGAGTTGATGCTTTTGAGTTGTGGTGTTGGTGAAGAATGCTGAAAGTACCATGGACTGCTAAAAGATCTAAAAAGTCTGTCCTGGAGGATGTGCAGCCGGAATGCTCCTTGGAAGCAAGAATGGCCAGACTTTGTCTCACCTACTTTGGTCATGTAAGAAGGAACGAGTCCCAGAAGAGGGATATCATGCTTGGTAAAGTGGAGAATCAATGAAAAAGAGGAAGGCCCTCAAGAAGATGGATTGACACGGAGGCTGCCACAATGGGCTCAGGTATAGCAAGCATTGTAGGGCTGGTACAGGACCAGGCAGTGTTTTGTTCTGCTATACATAGTATCACTTTGAGTTGGAGATGACTCCATGGCACCTAACAACAACAATAAATTGTGAGAGAATACATTTCTGTTTGTTAAAACCATCCACTTGTGGTATTTCTGTTATAGCATCACTAGATAACTAAAATGGGGGTAGACAAATAGACTCAAAATTACAGTTACATGTGTATACATCTCCTAATAGTCCTAAGAGAGAGCTTAGAAGAAGTAACATCCTAGTAGCAATGGACATACCAGCACCCAGATCTTAGTCTCTAAATATTCTCCAGTAGAAGGAACCATAGCTCCTTTCAGACATGGGTGATTGCTTATCTGTGTTGTTGTTGTTGTTATGTGCTGTTGAGTCAGACCCGACTCATAGCAACCCCTTCTTGGGTTTCCGAAGCAGTATCACTACAGAAGTAGATTGTCCCATCTTCCTTCCCAGGAGTGCCTATCTGTAGAAGGGAATATATAAGAAAAGCATGGTGTACCTTGTGAGGCCGATGGCAAATAACAACAACAACAACAACAACAACAATAAATAAATAGGAGCTCTGGTAGCGTAGTGCCTAAGGCATTTGACTGCTAATCAGAAGGCTGGTGGTTCAAACCCACCAGCCACACCTTGGACGGAAGTTTGGGCAATCTACTTCCATAGTGATACTGCCTTGGAAACCCAAGGAAGGGTCGCTATGAGTTGGGTCTGACTCCATGGCACATAACAACAACAACAACAAAAAAAAAAGTTGGAAGTTGTCCAATGGGGAACGGGGCTTGAAAGCTAGCACTCCCTTGGCCAAAGCTGGAGTAATTTGAACAACCAATTAAAAAATGATAATTTGGATTGTAGCACAAAAATTAAAATAAAATCTATTAGTCCACATTGATACAAATAAGTGATTGAATAAAAAATGTATGGGGTAGAAAGGACAATTCTATCTTGTAAGGAATTCTGATTAGCAAATGTAGAAGGAATGAGGGAAGTAGAAAATTGCCATTAGATTACACAGTAATAATTGTTGCAGGCAATGCCTATTGATATATGATCAAATTAGTTGTTGAAACTTTAAAGAGAATCAGAATAGTTGCATAGCCTTAAAATATCATTCTCAATTTATTAATTATTGTGGTTATTTTGAGGAGCTCTGGTGATGCAGTAGTTAAGCACTGGGATGCTCACTGAAGTCAGTGGTTTCACCCCATCAGACACTTCACAGGAGAAAGATGTGGCCTTGGAAATGGCCTTGTAAACACTATAGGCAGTTCTACCCTTTCCTATAAGGTTGCTTTGAATTGAAATTTACCCTATTGCAACAGGTTTGGTCATTTTAACATGTGTCAATGAATTATTTGAAATCCTTAACTCCAGGAGCTGTAATGACTCACTTCTAAGGAACAGAGTATGGAAAGGGAATAATAGTTAACCTTATTATTGAAAACTCTGGTAGAAATCATCTTTATTAAGCTTAATATCATCAAGAATGAGACATATTGATTTTATGCACCCCATATTATAAGTGCTCTGTTGTTAACCAAAAGGTCTAAGGTTCAAACCCACCAGCTGCTCTGTGGGTTAAAGAGGTAGCAGTCTGCTTCTGCAAAGATTTACAGCCTTGGAAACCCTATGGGGGAAGTTCTACTCTGTCCTAAAGTGTTGCTAGGAGTCAGAATCCCCTCAATTGTAGTGAGTCTGTTTTTTTTTTTTTTTCTTTTTTTTTTTAATATATATATATGTAATGGTGTGAGGTGTGAATGTCTCTTTACAAAATTACACACCCTTTGTTTAATCATGAGAAATATCAGGCAAACCCAAATTAAGTGATAATCTATAAAATATCTTACAAGAATATTTGAAAAGTGTCAAATTTATGAAAAACAAGGAAAGACTAAGGAGAGCTTGTAGATTGGAAGAAAACAAGGATATATAATGGCTAAATGCAACATGATACCCTGAACAGGATCCTGAAAAGGAAAAAAAAAAAAAAAATCAATAGTGGAAAACTGAGGATATCCAAATAGAATCTATCAATTAATTAATAGGAGCTCTGGTAGCATAGTGCCTATGGCACTTGACTGCTAACCAGAAGGTTGGTGGTTCAAACCCACTAGCCACTCCTCAGAAGGAAGGTTGGGCAATCTATTTTCATAGTGATACCACCTCAGAAACCCAAGGAGGGGTCGCTATGAGTTGGGTCTGACTCGATGGCACATAACAACAACAACAATAACAATTAATTAATAGAATTACACCAATGTTAATATCTTAGCTTTGGTAAATGTACCATGGCCATGTAAGATGTCATCATTGGGGGATACTAGATGAAATGTATATGGTAATGGTGTATACCATCTATATTATTTTTGAAAAACCTTCTAAATCTAAAATTATTTTTAAATAAAAATTTATTTAAAGTAATTTATTTTAAAATAAAATTAAGTATTTTAAATAAATATTACATTAAAAACTAAACAGGAACAAATTAGCAATATATCAGCAAAATTAAAGTAGGCTCTTAATTCTATTAAATGGAGAATAGCTTTAGCCCTTCATAAGAACAAAATGATTTAGAATCTCTGTTTCAAGATCCAAAATTGGTTAACATTCTATACAGCTATTTTTGAATGAAGCATTGAATTTTTTATGTTTTTAAATAAACAGCTATGAACAGACATGAAGCATGTCCAGGGAAAACCAGTGTGAAGTTTTTTTTTTTTTTTTTTTTTTAAATATACAATTTGGAAAATTTGGCAACAACAGGTATTAAATAACCAAATCTTTAAAAAAGTAATTACTAAAATTATATCAAGAAAATAATTCTTGAGAGTTCTGACAAGATGGCAGACTAGGCAGAAGGACTGCACAGACCCTCTTCAACAAAGTAAAGGGAAACCAATTAACACAGACACAGAAGATAATCTTGGACCCCTGAGCCTTGAAGGGAAGGATACAGAAGTGGACTAAATCCCAACTAACAGAAG